>NC_064846.1:57885304-58188334 GCF_024166365.1 Elephas maximus indicus | reverse complement strand
GAACTACAGGAATCTTAAATGGCAATAACTCTTTCTTTGAGCAGTACCTCTTATTTGTTTAACTCACTCCATTAGTCCCACTTCCCTTTTTCTTCATCTTCTTTGAGCTCCCCATTTCTGTGACCCTTCTGTTTTGTCCAGCCTGTTAGTCCATTTCCAGCTTCATTTTCTTCCCTCCCAATCCTAAATTTTATAATCCAATCTCTAAACACTCTTTAGCCAGCACCTCCTTAGGCCCTTCTACTACCAAAATTATCTTGTAAATCTCTAACCTGGGATTAATCCAGCCACCTACTGGTCTATTCCTACATTCAGACCACTGATCATACATAAATTTTAAAAATCACATGAATGTGCTATTGGTGCCCCTGTAAAATCATGATCTCCAAAAAATTCCTCCAAATTGGCCCTGGTCAGCTCTTCCACTTATTTAAAAAAAAGTAGACAACATTTATCTCTACTTTTTCACCTCCTATTTAAATCTTCATTCTACCTCAATCTGACTTCTGCCTCTATGAATCCCTCTGAAACAGCATGTGTCTGCTTTGCTTATCATAGTCGAGGGCAAGAATCACGATTTCTTTGTCCCTTAGAGTACAGAATTGTATCATCAACGTGCATCACCAACATTTTGCTGAGTAGGTGATGGAGACCAAGAGAATAGCGGTGACTTTACCAGAGTGTGTGAACCTTCCAATGATTCAGGACAACATATTGTTGTAAAGATGGTAAAGTAAGGAAAGCAAAACAATGAAAAGGACCTTACAAGTCTTAGTTTGTGTCCCATAAACCTAGTGAGAGTGACCTAAGCATGATTAAAAAATAATGCAGGTAGGGCACGGGTAGTGAGCCCTAATGAAACTGATAAATGTGAGTCCCACCTATTTACAAACTGATTTTGCTTCATTCACTAATATTATCAAGATCCCAATAAGACATCCCACTTCCAGCCTTTCCTTGATACTTTCATTATGATAGAATTATTCCACTTCATCCATTCATTGCCCAGGAATCATGGGAAAGTATCCTGGAATAGCTTTCATGAAAGTCCACTCACCTTCTGCTATGTCAGCCTAGAACGCTCTAAAACTACAGCAGCACCCCTTCCTATAGGTAAATGATAAAAACCCCATAGTCTAGAAAATCATGCCTGGGAATGACGTAAGTATCCTCTCTAAACAAACCCATGTCAAGCAGCTCCTAACTGCATCTCAGAGGTACAGGAAGGCATTTTCTTTGCAAAGCTTGCTTGGAATTTTCTCCTTTTGCTCTTGGGGAATTTTTCATTTAGAATCTCGTTGCTTTAGCTCAACACAGCATTCATTTAAGAGTCAACGGGCACAGGTACACTTTCTTCAGGCGGGGTAAATTAAGTCCATTTATAAGCTCTGTAACCAATGAATTTTCCCAGTAGGTTGCTACAGAGTCATTTAGCTCAAGAATCTGTGTAATTGTGATACATTGGGACAATTCTGTACTGTAACACTGGGGTTCAGTACAAAGTGTGTGTAGGTACAGGTGCTGATGTGAGACTTGATGGACTGACCAAGCCTGAGTGAAATTTCTCCCCAGGAAAATGCTTCTCTTAAACTCTGAGTCATCTGAAGTTGGTAGAGTTTCAAAGGAAGCTCAGAGGGTGAAGGGTAAAGAATAACAGAGTTAATTAGGAGGGCTATTACCACTGGAAGCTTCAGGCGGCAGCAACCTAAGTTAAACAGACTCTTAGACATAAATCACCAGCGCTTACCAGCTACATAGGCGAACTGGCAGGCTTTACAAAAGACATGGTTGGCTTCCCAAGTCACACCACTCGAGACTCTGGAATGGAGGAAAATGAGCAGGCCCAGTAGCAGCTGAGATAGCCAAACTGCTAAAGCAATGGACCCCGAGAGACTCAGCTATGCAGAGCAGGAAGTGAGCTGCAGTTAAATCATCCTCCAGTGGGAGGTTGTGCCTTACAATGTAATGGACTTATAATTGTACATATTTTTATAAATTTTCAATTAAGGCATTGGATTCTTTTCCTCCTAATTTGGTGCTTCAAGTGCATGCTTCTCCTCTGGAAATCCCTCTGCCTTGTGATTGTCTGCAGGGGGCGTGACCATAGGAGCCACCTGGAAGCAGACAGGGCTGCTGTAGCTCAGGTTTAGGATTCCAGGCACACCCTTCTAGGAGATTACTTTCAGGTTCATTTACAGCTTTCCTCAGATTTATTCCTCTTGGAAAGGTGAGTGCTACCTCCCTGCCCTGAGGGCCTGTGTTGTGACTGAGCTAGAGGACAGGCTCCTTTGAGCAGGCCTGTACTTGCTTTCATGTCACTAACGGCGGAATTGGATTTCCTCATGCTCTAAGATTCTTCTGCGAAGAAAGCTGTTTGGTCCTCCCTCCTCCTCCCCTCAACGTACACTACCTTTCCTTCTTTCTCCAGGCTTCCTACATAGATTCTTTTTTGTCATTTTCCTTTTCTAACCTCAAGTCCCACATTCTCAATGAAACCATCTCCAACCACCTCAGCTCACATAGATTTCTCCCAATCTTGAGCAGCTATGGCACTTAGGGAAGCAGGGTGGCACAGTGAGGAAAAAAAAAAGTAGAATTTGGAGTCAGACAAGACTGTACTTGAATGCCAGCACCAACATTTACTGCCCAGGTGACTTTGGAAAAGTTATTTCATCTCTCTAAGGTTCAGTCCCCTCATCCATAAAGTGAACATAACCATAGTCCTTACTTCAAAGGGATTTATGAGGATTCAATAATAAAAATAATAGCAATCATCACTTATATTTGACTTACAATGTGATCAACTCTTTTGCAAATAGTTTGCAAGTATCAATTCATTTATTCCTGAGGCACGGAGAGGTTAAGTAGCTTGCTGAGGTGATACAGCTGGTGAGTGGAGAGAGGATTTGATCCCAGGGAGACTAGCACCCAAAATCCATGATCTTAACCTCTATGCCCTAACGATATGCTGTTACAGATAATGCATATAAAGGACTTAAGAAGGAGCCTAGCAAATAATGAGTGATCAGGAAAGAATAAGGAGTTCTCTCTGTTTCTCCACAGGAAAGAGCACAGTGCAAATTGTGTATAGAATCCCTGATCCATCACTTACTACCTGTGTGACTATGACAAAATCACTCTACGTCTCTGAACTTCAGCTTATTCATCTGCGAAAGAGGGGTAATCCTAGTACCAATCTCATAGGACTGCTGTAAAGAATAAACATAGTAGATGCTCAGCAAATTCTAGTTTATTTCCTCATTGTTTGCCTCCCTCATTTGACACTTACCTACACTGCCTTACATTGCTGCTTCTCTCTTCATTTATGGGCCCTGTTTCCTCCAGTCTGTGATAAGCTTTAAGGACTCATACCATACTCTAAGCCTCTTGATAACCTATTAGCATAATGCTGTGTTCATTTAAAGTTCTCATTAATTGTATTCTTAACCTTCATTGAGCACTATGCTAGGTGCTCAAATACATTATCTCCTTCAAGCCTCAAACTATCTTCTGTGTTTGTTGATGGATCTTATGCTTTCTGGCATAAAATCGCTACTGAGTAATGGGACCTGTACTTCTTTTGGGACTGGTTTCAGTGGATGAGAATAATTTCAGAGTCTTCCAGCCCTTTTGATGGCTGATAGAAATGAACCTTCCCTCACCCTCCTTTCTGGATACCCTGGACTCGGTGACATCTTCCACACAATTGTCAGTGTTTTTGCAGGTGGGAGTCAGGTTCTTCCTCTGAGGCTCAGCTGTATTTATTGCCTTGAGATTCTTTTCTCTGGGCCCTTTACCCTTCGCTCTTCTTTCCACCTTTTGTTTTATTCATCATATTCAAACCTCAGAAAACATGCAAGGCAGGGCTGTGTGACAATACTGATTCTTAGCACATGTGGGGCCAAAGAGGAAAAATTGTAACCCTGGAGCTTTATGTGAATGGACCGAAGAGTCATAGTGCAGACATGTAGAACCATGTATCTGTGCTCATTATTTTCATGACTGTGGCTTCATAATTGCTTCTGATGAAAAGCAGGAAGATGAAAATTCAACACTGAAACATAAATAACCAACAAACCCTGACTGTGTGGGAAATGCACTGTGCTAAAGGATTTACTTTCCCAGACAAAAGGGTGAAAATAAGTGGGTTTGCTGCAATTGAATTCAAAGAAATTGAACTCAGCTTCTCCCTGTAGTTCAAGTTTCCAGCAAATAATTTACAGTGTAAATGTAGCAGGGATTTTTGCTGAACAAATGGCTGGACATTGTGAATAGGACATAAATTAAGGATACTTTTTTTTTTTTTTGCTAAACCTGCAAGTAACTTCTCGTCATGTTTCCCTCTGCAGTGCGGTTCTCTTCCTCTATGTGGAATGTGTTGCTTTGAAGCAAAGCCATTGAAATTGGCATCTAGTAGAGTGGTGTGCAATTATGAATGGGCGGAGGAATGCAGTAATGGAATGTGGCACTTTAATTGAGTTTAGGTTAATACCACAACTTAGAAATATCAATTTCTATTACCTACATTAAGGCTAAGATACTGGATGCAGCAGTTAGAGGCAGGAAAGATTGGAAGCCACACATTGAGCTAGGCATGTTTAAAGAGCCACCTGCAGTTGTTGTTTTTGTCCCCTTGACTCTGGATCGAGATGTTAAGTGCCCATCACCAGAACATCTGACTACTCGATAGTCTAATTGGGTCACTTTTAATTACTGAAAGAGCCACTGTTATTGGGTACCTGTGATCCACCAGGCTCTGTTTTAGACATTTTGCTCATCTTGTTGTGTTTAACCCTTCCAACAACCTTGCAAAGTAGACAGCATGACCTCCATTTTATAGATTTGGCAACTGAAACTCAGGGAGGCTAAGTAACTTACCCCAAATCACACAACTACTAAGTTGTACAGCAAGGATTGGACAAGGTCTGTTTGAATCCAAAGCTTGTGCCTTTTCCAACGTGACACACTGCCCCTCAGCTATGTGAGGAGAAGAGAAAGAACGTGATCATTCCAGCAACACTCTTGACCTATTATTGACTGAAAGAAGGTCCCAAGTCCTTTCAAGGGCCCTTTCTGCTGAGATTTGGTGGTGAAGGACAGCACAATGGTTATTGACATAAGCTTTAGCATCAGACAGACCTGGCCCCAGCTCTACTACTTGCTAGCTGTATAATCTTGGATATATACTTATTATCTCTGAGCCCTTTTTTTCTCACTGTAAAAATGGCATGGTGGCGGCATCTGACCTTCTCTAACTTCACAAGGGGGAAGGAGAGTCATGATCAACAACCCAAGGTTTATTCCTATGAAGCAGAGGTCACACATGCCTCCTCCCTCCGCCAAAATAAAAAACAAACCCATTGTCATCGAGTCAATTCTGACTCACAGCAACCCTATAAGACAGAGTAGAACTGCCTCATAGAGTTTCCAAGGAGCGCCTGGTGGATTCGAACTGCCAACCTTTTGATTGGCAGCTGTAGCTCTTTAACCACTATGCCACCAGGGTTTCCCTCTCTCTGCCATCTTTATCGATTCCAACACCAACCATCCCTCTCATGGCACTCTCTGCTTCTCTACTGAAAAAACCAGGTTCGATAATTCATTGCAATGGCCACACAGAACTCACAGACAACACTCATGATTATAGGGTTTATTAGGGAAGTAGCAGTTACAATTCAGGCTCAGGAACACTCAGGATACAGTTCTTCCATCAGGACAGGCTCCTCTCAGCTGTGCCCACAGGCACGCTTCTCTGTGGTTCTTAACCTCTATCCTGCTCGGGCAAGTGTTACAAAGCTCTTTTAGTTCTGCCAAAAAGTCCCAGGGGCACCCCACTCTGCCAGCAAGTCTTGGCCAGAAGGCAATCAGATCTAGCTCCATGGTTGGCAAACCTAGCCCTACCAAGTGCCCGGAGGCATCCCACTCCACCAGCAAGCCTCCTGCCGAAGGCACTCAGCTTTCTCTCTTCATGGGCCAGGAAACGCACTGCTCCATCTCCTGCCGGTCCCCCTGCCGCCATTTCTCCACCACTGCCTCTCACCATCTTCAGTGTTATGGCTCTCTCTTTCTTGGTCTCTTGGTTACAGGAGCTTCTCAGAGCAGGGATTCCAGGTCCAAAGGATGAGCTCCAATCTTGGTTCCTCTTCCTTGGTGGTGGTGGGATCCTCTTTTTTCCACCTCTGGAATGGCTCACCTTAAGCTTAGTAGAATGGCAAAACTGACCAATCCACTTGGTGGGCCACAATTACCTTATTTGCATAGCCCCTCCCAATCACTTGGGTGGGATTTACAAGACCATGGTGAGAAAGGCCATATACAAGTGGTCCATCGCACCATGCTCACCTATAAAATCAGGGTAATAATTTTTTTTTTATTCACCTTTATAAAGGAGCCCTGGTGGAGCAATGCTTAATCACTCGGCTGCTATCCAGTAAGTCTGTGGTTCGAACTTGCCAGCTGCTCCATGGGAGAAAAGACCTGGTGATCTGCTCATGTAACAATTATAATCCAGGAAACCCTATAGGGCCGTTCTACTCTGTCATAAAGGATCACTATGAGTTGGAATCGACTCAACCATACACAACAGCCACATTCACCTTATAGAATTGCCGTACAGATTAAATGAAATAATGCATGTAAAGTATCACGTGTAAAGCAAAGGAAGCCTCTCGCCTCCTTTTGGAGAAATGCCTGGATTAGCATTCTAGCACAAATGCAACTCTAGCATCTTCTGCCTTCTAGTAATGAAGAAAGTTGCGTTCCAGCAATAAGGCTTACCAACTTCAGTATGGCTTCAGACCATCAAAGACTTTTGAAAGTGTCACACCAGGGAAAAAGGAGCCTTAGAGAAACAAGGGTCTCAGTGTTTTAGACTGAACATACGATTTTTCTCCCCAAATAATCAAATCCACATATCAGCTCTTCAATTCTGCTTTCTTAAGCCATCTACCCAAATCTCAAATTCCTTTCTTGCAGGTGTACTCCCTGAGAACCTATTCGTCGGGTTGTATCTCAGACAGACTTTTCATGTCTCCTTCGCAGTAACCTTTTTCACAAAGATTTTCTGCCTTTCAAACACTTTGCAAAAAAATCAAATTAGGAGGTAAATTTACCTCATTCTGTATGAAAACCCAAATTCCTAGCCCCCACACTGAAATATTTGGTGTGCATATACTGCACTGTCTTACCTATCATTTATTTTTAATTGCAATAGGCTTATTTTTTCCATAAAGCAATTGTACAGTTTTTACTTCAACAAGATAAGCAGAATCAGTGCTTATAAAGAATGAGTTTCCTCCCCAGGGTCAAACAGCTTAGCAAGATTGAGTCAAATGGTCAATTTATAAAACTATGTTTAGAAGATATCTCGCATGTTAAAGGAAATATTAGAAGAAAAGTAAAGTGCTTGAAAAGGTGAGGGACTTCTCTACTTTTATTACAGCCACAATCATAGACACTAAGCCTTTAGGACAAGAGAAATAATTCTATGATGTCACTCCTAAAAGCTCTAGCACAGTGTAAAAGTACCTGTCTGTCTTTTATAGCAGCTCCCCAGATTAAAAAAAAAAAAAAGAGCATATGTCAAATAACAATTTAGTACCCCAAACACAGTGGGCAGACCAAATTGACTCAACAGGCAATCCCCAGTCCTTCACTGTCTGCTCTAGCCCATTTTTCCAATGTACCAAGTTCTCCCTTTCCTTCAAGCCTTCACAGGAGCTCTTCCATTTGCCTGGAATATTCTTAGCTTACTACTTCACTTGTTTTACTCTTAGTCATTCTTCTGATCTCATCTTAAAAGTCATTCTGCCACGAAGGCTTTCCTGACCACCCTCTCCCCACAAGTCTGAGTGACTTGGCACTACTATACGGGACTGTAACACCATACACTATCCCTGTCAGAGCACATATCACATTTCATTGTATTGTAATTGCTTATGAATTTATCTACTCATTGCTATTAAACTGTATGTTCAGTAAAGCTAGGACTATGTATTTTTTGTTTACCATTGTATCCTTGGAGCCCTGGTGATGCATTGGTTAAGAGTTCAGGCTGCTAACCAAAAGGTCAGGAGTTCGAATCCACCAGCCCCTCTTTGGAAACTCTATGGGGCAGTTCTACTCTGTCCTATAGGGATACTATGAGTTGGAATCAACTAGACAGCAACGGGTTTTGAGTTTATTGTATCCTCAGTGCCTAGCTCAGTGACTAGGAAATATTTGTTGAATTGAATCAAACCGAGTATAACTATATTTGAACTTCCCATAGATATGAAAGCTACCAAATGAGTAAACTTATGACATGAAAATATAACTTTCTCTGACAATATAGTGTAGCGATTATGAGACAGATTTTAGAGTCAGTCAACTAGGCTGTAATTTTCATAAGGACAGTGACCTCAATTGTCGTGTTCAAACTGTGTTCCCCAGCATATTAAATGATGCCCAGAATATGATGGGAGCTCAGTGACTATTCATTGAATTGATGAATGAATGAATGGGTAGATCTAAGTTTAGACAGTTTCTCCCAATTAGAAAAAGTTCATGTCCTTGGAATGTAAGGAGATTCTGACCAGGGCCCTAACACAAAATCTTCCTCCTTCAAAAGGCCTTCTCTCATCCCCAACCCCCACCCCCGACCAAAAAAAAAAAAACCTGGTAGTTTTATGCCACTCTGAATGAATAGAGAAGGCAAACATATAAAATGTGAGCATGACACAAAGCTTAGAAGGAATAGTCAATAGAATGGATGACCAAATCAAGATTCAATATGATCTCAATAAACCAAAATAAAATGTCTAAACTAAAAACACTAATTTAACTGAAATATGTGTTAAGTCCAGCATTCAGGTTCAAAACATCAATTTCACAAGTACAGGACAGGGAGAGACCAGTCTTGACAGCAGCTTGTTTGAAATAGACCTGGGGATTTTAGTTGATCTCAAGATCAGTATGAGCCAGCAGTGAGATGTGACTGCTAAAGATGCCAGTACAATCTGAAGCTAGACTAGAAGTATTTTGCCTAGCTAACAAAAAGCAACGGTCTCACAGTACCCTGTTCCAGTCCAACCACATCTGTGACATTGTTTTCAACATTTTTAAGAGATATATTTACAAACCAAATTAAGTTCAGAATAGATCAACTAGAATGGTGAAAGAGTCTAGAAAACATATGAGAGGCAACTGAAGGACCTGGGGACATTTGTGCTGAGAACAGAAAATGTGGGGTCAGGGAATACAGGAACAGGAGGTAAGGAATGTTAGGGACCTGTGAAATTTGAGAAAGTCCCAGCAATAAGTCTGATACACACAATGGTATACACAACGATCGAGAACCACTGTTATTGAGGAAATAAATTAGTCAACGGAATATTACAGGAGGCAATTCTAGAAATAACATTATGATGTTATCATAGATGAGGCAATCTAGCAATGCATCAGACTGCCTTATGGAGTGGGGAGCCCTCATCACTGGAAATATTTTAACAGCAACTGAATGCCCAATGTCAAGGATGTTAAAGAACAATTTGTTTTTGGAGCCATATTTTGGAGGAAGTGGCCTGAAAAATCCCTCCATGTTGCAAAGATTCCTAATTCTGTGTCTTTCCCATTCTCTGAATTCCTAACTAATCTAGTTTATCCTATTCCTTCAGCAATTAACACCCATTTCCTTGGACAGTATTTTTGTGAAGCCTTTGTAGGGGTGGATTCTATGCTAGTCCAGCACAGAGTTTTGTACAAAGTAGGGCCTCAAATATTTGGTGATTAAATGAATCCTTGAATTATAAAATATATTAAGAGGTCTCAGAAAACTGAGTATCAACCAGGTTTACTGGAAAGGCGCTGGGTTTGGATTCAGAATACCTGGATTCCAGATCCAGTTCAGCCACGCATTAGTCCTTTAACTTGGTCAGGTCATTTAAAATTGGTTAACTTTTTTTTTTCACCTGTGAAAAAAAATAATACCTGCTTTGACTATCACGTGGAACTGGAGAAATAATCAAATGAGATAGTATATCATAAACTCTAAAGTGTAAAATTGTTTCCTAAACTGTAAGCACTAGGCATTATTTAACATATGAATAAATGACTGACTCCCTTTTTAGTAGATTCCTTTTGCTATCAACATTACTCCCCACTCCACCCTACCCACCTACTACCCCACTCCAAGAGCATATAACCCTTCCTATGGCTCAAGCCATTTGGTCCTTCCCAGGAGGCGTTATTCCTCTTCCTGCTTGTAAATATGAGTACAATGAACTTCCTAACAGTGTGTTGAGAGAATGGAAACCATTTGGTAGTAGAATATGGGTGGTCCCTTTTAATATCAGCCTTTGAATGACACTCTCCTCCACCTTCACGACCTCTAGTCAGGCCCCAATTTCCTCCTCCTATCCCTATGCTGACCAGGAAAGCCATTAGAGCATCCCTGTAAAAATAGCCTGGGGTAGTATCTGACCTCCTCTAACTTCACACAGGGAAAGGAGAATCAAATTCAACAGCCCAAGGCTGATTCCTGTGAGGTGGAGATCAAACATGCCTCTTCTCTCCTCCATCTTTACCAGTTCTGACACCAACCATCCGACCTACGGCAACCTCTACTTCTCCGCTGGGTTTGATAACTCATTGCAATGACCACACAGAACTCACAGACAATACTCAACGATTATGGGGTTTATTAGGGAAGTAACAGGTTACAATTCAGGTTCAGGAACACTTAGGATAGAGTCCTTCCATCAGGACAGCCTCTTCCCAGCCGTGCTAGAAGGCACGCCTCTCCCTGGCCCTAGGCCTTTGCTCAAAGGCACTCAGCTTTCTCTCTCCATGGCCCAAGAAGCCCACTGCACCTTCTCTGCTGCTAGGTCTCACTGCCTTTAGAGTTACAGTTCTCTCTCTCTCTTTGTCTCCTGGTTCCAGGAGCTTCTCAGTGCAGGGATCCTGGATCCAAAAGACCTGCTGGCTCCTGGCTGTTCTCCATTGGTGATAGTGGCATTCTCTCTTTTCTTCCTTTGGGGTGGCTCATTTGAAACCCAGTGGGGTGGCAAAATGGACCAATCCCTTCGTCGGGCCACAATTACCCTATCACACAGTCCCACCTAATCAATTGGGTAGGAGTTACAAGACCATGGCAAGAAAGGCCACACAAAAGCAATCCGTTACACTGTAATCCCACACAATCTTCCTCTCCTTAGACAGCCCTTTGGGCCTCCCTCTCTTTCCTCCTCACTTTGATAACTGACCTACTGTGGCTATCTTCTGTACAACTGTTTTTTGGAAAAGCTGTAGAAAATCTTCCAGGCTATGATGCTAAAAGTCAATAGTGTGTCTTTGCCCTAACCTTCCCTGGGAGCTATCCATTGATAGGGAACAAATGACTTCTCATCCCAAAGGAGTGAGCCTCTAGAGGATAGGGTTACCATTATTTGGATACACAGCAGCCTTTCTGAAATCCTTCTCATACTATCACACCGGAAATGGGCTACACTGAAAAGAAATGCCACCCGTAGTTTATCTCTACTCTCTGAGCCCAGTCACCATCTAGTCTGTATCTAGGTATATATGGTTGGCTGCATAAGCTAGTCTTGAGATTGAAAAATTGGGTAGCTGTCAGCACTGACATTCCAGAGATCTATAGGCTGTGGTCAGAATACTGATAATGAAGTGAGGGCATGTATTCCTTCGATTTGTCCTTTTATGATTGTCTGAGATAAACATGGCACACATAGAGTCATTTTTTGTGCAATGTAAATTTGTGCACTTGAGGCTCCACATAGCAATGGGATTTACTGACCGATTCTAAAGCAACACAAATGTTTAAAATGATGTGAAGAGGCAGCCTCACCAACAGTTGTAAAAAAAAAAAAAGAAAGAAAGAAAGAAAAATTGTGCTAAAGCCCCTGGCAAGTTTTCATGTTTAGACACTAATACAATTTAAACAATTTTCACAACCTTTTGACTTAAGAAATCATTCTTTGTATTTAACTTCTCCCTCTGCTTAGTCTTGTAAAGTCAACTGGGTAATGGAAGAATAAATTAAATCACTGCAGCCAGCTGTGTATCTCAAATCACATTCATCTCCTTATACAGACAAGCCCAGCCCTGAACTTATGTAAGTTGTTCCAGACAAATTTATTAAGATAGAGTTTGCAGCAGCATCTGCTGTAAGAAAAAAAAAATTGTCATAATATATGGTCTCTCATATAAAAAAAAATCCTCTTCAATTCATAGTCTGTGCCAGGACTCCACAGAATCATCAGGTAGATGCCTCAAGAGATCCACTTTTTAGCCTCACCTCTGTCACTAACCAGCTGTGGTCCCTAGGCAAATTGCTTTCCCTCTCTGGCCTCACTTTATTCAACTGTAAAATGAGTATATTTGAATTAAATCACTTGTTCCCAAATAACAATCCATAGACAGCATCAGTCAGTGACAAAGTATCAGTCCTTACAGAGCAACATTAAAAAAAAACCCAGTGTCGTCGAGTTTAGATAAAGGCAATGTAATAAGTTTTTCATTAAGCTAAATTTATTCAATTTTTAAAATTCTGAACATATGGGCTTGATGGTGTTAAAATGGCCATTATCTTGTGATATGGTGGCCATAAAAATGCTAATATTTTTCTTTAATAATGTCTCTACTTGGCAAAATCAAAAGTTGGTAAGCCTATACCAGTTCTCATGCTTTGATATTTAAATGTTACTGGTCTATTACAATCAACAGTCAATTTAATGACATCTTAGATCCCTTCAAGCTCTAAAATTCCTATGATTATGCATCCTGTAGCCCTTTCTTGCCCAGGATTTGCCATCATTTTAGGGCCACATTCGAAAGCTTTGCCTTATAAACCACTGTTGTGAGTACTCACTTCAGAAGCATCTTCTGCATGCAAAAATATATCTCACACACCTAAGACCAAGAAGAGATGTTGAAGGAGTCTGTCAAAACTTGATGCAGTTCCATTACCACCTCATCCCAAATCTCAATAAGCTTAATCCACAGTGGCCAAATCTAAGCCACTTTCCATATTGGAGGATTCAACGATGGCTCATGTTATACACACACACAAAGGCGGGGGGGGGCAGAAGAGAGAGAGGAGCCTTCGTTTTCTCCACTCATAGGATCTTGGGATCCCAGGAGTGCCTGCCTGAAACATCACTGACCCCAACATGAAGCCTTGCCTTTTTCTCAGTACCACACTAAAGGATTTACCTAGTTTGCCCTCACAGCAGTAGCCACAGATCCCTTTTAATTCACAACGATACCACGACCTCACAAAGGTACAGAGGTTTATGCTTTTCAGAAATCTTTTCTATACTTTATCTTGTTGGAGCTATCCTGTAAAAGCTGGGCTTACCACCTGAGGAAGACAGGTCATTGGCATGAAATGTATTGCATAAAATCAAAGAACAGTTACCACTAACACAAGAAGAGCTTACGTTGCCCTTAGGTTTAGTAGTCTTTGTAAAAATGGGCCAGTTTACTCTTGGAGGTCTAAAAGAGAAATAGGCTTCTACTGGTTTTGTTTTTTTTTGAATTGTGTATGTGTGCGTGCATGCACGCACACACACATGTGCACTTGTGCACATGCACACATGTGTGTTATGTAACCTGAACTGTAGTTGAGAGTAAACTTTGAAAAACACAGCTGCTCTAAGTCAAGGTTCTTCTGGCTGTACTGGTGACAAATCGAGCCTAGTTTCGCTGTTTTTTTAAACAGTTCTCCTAAAAAGATTTTCTAGAAATTGTAGGACATTAGCCTCATGGCTGGGCCAAGGAGTTTTCAAAATGAAAAAAAAAAAAAAAAGAGCATCAGATACCTGGAAGAAGGAAGTACTGGGAGTGCAATAGGCAGGAAAGGGGCTCTTTGATGTCAAGTTTCAAAGATATTTGAAACGATCAGGAGTCTCCTTCTCAATGCAGAGCCTTTGAAACCAAAGTTGTACTTCAGAATGAAACCAATATTAGAAAAGAAAGATCTCACATTAATTGTCCTCTTCCAAGGCAGGGAAGATTATCTTAAAATCTAGTGACTAGTAAAGTTCCTTACCAGTAACTCTGCAACCTGTGTCAACTCGTTATTTTTGCTCCCTTCTTCCATACACTGAAGAAAAGAATGACCAGAATCAAAACAATATTCTGATATAAGATAGCCCCACAGAACAGCAGCCAGCACAGTGGCCGGATATATAGGAGACATTTAAAGTTTGGTTGATTGGTAATGGTCAGAGGGTAACCACATACTTTGCCACTCAAAGTGGGAAACTGACAGTAAAAGTGGTAGGTATTAATAATTACAGGACAGCAGGCATAAACTATGACTGTCTCCAGGCTAAGCAGCATGTCTGATCACTCTAGTGATGAAGGATAGGAGTCAGATGGTGAATTTAGTTCCAGAAATCACTGACTAAATAGAAACTGTGGCAGTCTGCAGGTAGGGGAGAGTGAAAGAAGTGGGGGCTACTGGTTGACTCTGGAGAAGTCAGTTGAGTGCTCAAGAATTGCCAGATGTTCTCCAAAGAGAACTCAAGTCTGTCTGTGCTTGTCTCTAATTTTAGGTTTATGATGTTTTTAATTATGTAAAACCACTGATTAAGAAAGACAACTGTCATAGCACAGAATAAAAAGGATGTAAAAAATCTGACTGCATTACCATAGTACCAACAGTACGTAACAGACAAAAACTTTCCATTGAAAATCCATTGATATCAAAGGAATAAAAGCTTTCTCCCTCAAGAAACCCTCCCCAACAGATCACTCCCATTGCCAATAAGCTAACTCACACCAAGGTACAAATAGTTCCTACAGAGTTTCCATGAAATTAAGTCTTGGGCCAACTCTGATTACTAGAGTTGGAGGGTGGGCCCTTATGATCTTTCTCATAGGACACTGAGAAATACAATGACCCACGACGAAGTCTCCATTGCATCTGACCCTCTCTCAGCATCTGTACAAGAGAATGTTTTCTGAATCCAGAGACAGTTTACCATCCAGCTGTGCAGTAGCCATTTTCCTAGTAATCTTTTCAGCATCTTCAACATAGAAACCTCCCAGAGAGAATGACTAAGATATCTACTCCACCAGCAAAGTTTGCTTGACCAACTTGCAGCCACTTGACAGCATTTCAAGGCTGATTCCTGAGTAGCTGGGAGCAATACAATTCTTTGACACAAAAACCAAGGAATCCCAACAGTTTCATCTAAATTGAGAATGGTTACCCCAGACCCCTCAGGGAGAAGACAGTTTCCCTGTTTGGTAGCATCAAAGAATCATGTTGTTTAATGCCAACACAACTCTGAAGATATAGGAAAATGTAGCTAGGTCTGTGAGCCCAGTAAACATGCTCAGTTCTGTGCTGCAAAGAGGATTATTGGCAAAGAGAATGTTTAAATTACGCTCATAGCATGTGTCTCCTCGGCAAAGCACCAAATGATCCTTTCTTCAATAGCCAAACTGATGGAGAAAGGATACATCCACAGATGGCAACAAGACCTATATCGAGCTAATCATTATAATCTTCTCTCCCACCAATGTTTTTACCATACATCAAGCAGCTGTCAAAGTACCAGGAAAATAACCAGAAGGTGAGCAACAGAAGGGAGGTGTGTTCTGGATAGTCAAAAGTCTGGATGGTTATTCCTGGGTAATTGAGAGCTGGTTTAAACATTTATAGTTCATAACCTCACATGTAAGCCAGCTCCTGACTAATTCTCTGAAGCTTTCTAATTCTCCCCTCCCACCCACCCCCCTCACTAAGTCACCTGGTGCAATACCAAAGATGTTAAAGGCTTGCTTATTTCTGATAAACCAAATGCTAATATACTACTTTTCTGCCTATTCACATTTTGAAACAGGATTTCAGTAGACAGCTTGCCTTCAAAGATAAACATACCTACAGTAGGGTAGGAGACAGCCTAATTTAATCCATTAGAGTGGGAGGCAAAATTTTAGCTTTTTCACCAATGTACTGGTTTACCTTGAGAAAGTTATTCCCCCCCGCCCATATTTTATCTGTTTCACAATAGAAGCATTGGATTATATGACCCCTAACTGCCTTTCCAATATTGACAATCTAAGTGAACTTTAGTCAGAAGAAACTCCAGCTACAAAGAAGGCTGATCCTGTTCACACTGTTCACAGGTTTTATTTGTGTGGAGGTCTAGGTTCATTCCCCGTCCTTCTTGTCCACTCCCCGCCCCACTCCAGCAATACACATCCATATCCAGATACTTGGGTGATAGCATCAGTCATAACACTGTGTCACCTTAGGTAAATCACTTCATTTCTCTGAGGCTCTTTTTCTCTGTAAAATAAAGAAATGGAACGTATTAGTAATTTTCAAATAAAAATTATAACATGAAAGTAGCCTCCATAGACAAACATAAACAAATAGGTGTAGGTGTCTATGCTCTAATAAAACTTCACTTATGAACCCTGAAATTGGAATTTTATGAAATTTTAATGTGTTACAAAACAGTATTTTTCTTTTCATTTTTTTT
Organism: Elephas maximus indicus; assembly: GCF_024166365.1. Taxonomy (NCBI): domain Eukaryota; kingdom Metazoa; phylum Chordata; class Mammalia; order Proboscidea; family Elephantidae; genus Elephas; species Elephas maximus. Next base: position 58,171,838 of record NC_064846.1, on the reverse strand, counting down.
AACCACATTAAAATGTAAAAACCATTTTTAGCTTGTGGGTCACAGAAAAACAGGAAGTGGGCCAGATTTGGCCCAATGACCACAGTTTGCCTACTCTTTTTCTAAATCATCTGTATCCACATGGTACTGAAGAGAAAATCAGACAAAAACAACCACCCTATCAAAGGTCTTCATTAGTACATAAACTTAAGAAAATATTTACTTACAGCTGAACTTATCTCTCCCTGCTGTTACCCACAATGGAGTCAGGAAAAAATGAGAACACTAGAGTCAAACAGACATGAGTTCAAAGTCAGGCCTACCATTTACTAGCTTTGTTACCTTGAGTAATTTACTTAACTTCTCTGAGCCTTAATTTCCCTATCCATCATATAGAAATTAAGGCTTTTTACATCCTGTTGGAGAGAATGTGGACAGCAATTTGGCAAAATCCATCAAAACTGTAACTGTACCTATTCTTTGACTCAGCAATTCCACTGCTGGAATTTAACCTAAAGATATACTTGGAAACGTATGCCAGAATAAATGTGCAAGATTGTTCACTGAAGTGTTATTTATACTAGAAAAAAACTGGAAATAACTCAAATGTCCCTCAATAGGGGACTGATTAAATAAATAATGATACTTCTATATGATCATCTACTATGCAATCAGTACAGGAATTATGCAGATCTGTATGGCATGCTAAGAAACTATCTCCATGGAAACTTATTAGATGGAATATAAAATGTGCAAAATCATAGATTATAGTAACTTTATATGTTAAATAATTGCTTAATGATCATTATAATCATTCTACTTCATAGAATTATTGTGAGGATTAAATGAGATAATGCATGGAAATAATAGTAGTTTAATTTTTTTGAAGGCAGGGGTTATGTTCTTTTTATCTTTGTATTCCCTATAGCATCTAGCGCTGTGTGTGGCATATAAATGCAATAAATAAAGATGTGAGAAGCAGTGTCTCATAGTAGGTTAAGGGCATGTGTTAGACAGACCTGTTTGAATACTAGTTTCACCAATTTATTGACTGCCTGACCTTGGACAAGTCAATTAACCTTTCTGAGCATCGAATTCTTCATAATGGGGGAAAATAGATTGTACCTCACAAGGCTACTGTGAAGCTTAAATCCAATAACATTAAGAGCCTGGCATATAGGCTTTGGTGGATATTCTCTATTTGTGCCTACAGAACCATTCTCAACCCCTCTGGGTTCTACTCTGGGTCTCAAAAAAAGGACCTCCATGGACTGCATCAATTGGGTACCTTTGCTCTTGGGCTTCCAGTTGGGTACAGTCAATGGAGGCACTAGCAGGAAATAAGAAGATGAGAGAAGAGAGAGGTTGGAGTATTTACTCCATCTGCTCCCCCTTTAACACACTGTGGTTTGGCAGTTCCTATTGGCTTTCTCCATATGAATGCCCTCTTCAAGTTTCAGAAGCACCATTTTCTCCCCTTGCCCCCTCAGGTCTAGGGATAGTAATCACTTCCTGCTATTGTTAGTCTCAGAGCACTTCATCAACCCTTACTTGTTCCCTTAAATCTGTTCACACCTTTGTAAATTGTCTATCAATCTCTCTTCAGTTACCCTTTGAATGTGCTGTCTGCTTCCTATTAGAACCTTGACTAATACACAGATGCTAAGTGAATATTCATTAGTGCATTCCTCTGAATAGACATATCTCAATATGTTGCTTTTTTTTTCTTTTTTTAACCCAGGAATAAACATCCCAAGATTTACTGCAGTTCCAGATCAATCATCTAAGCAGACAGTTCTCTCTCTGCCCAAATGTTAATGATCCTGCATTGACCGATTACCAAATCCAATAAACCCCATGAAGTCCTAGCCTCATGTTTGCAAATGTCTTAATTCATTGAACTGAGGGAGGGAGAGACGAGAAATTTGTCTAGTAAATTTAACAAGAAGCTCTTGGTGTGAACTGGTTGACTCCTCCAAAACCTTTGGGAATTGCAGGCCTTCTTTCATGAATCCATGTGGAATAGGCCCCAGTAAATGGCAACCTATAGCAACATAACACCTGAGCAAGCTTCTATAAGTAAAAAAAAAAAGAAATTTTTTTCTATAAGTAGCTGTTGATAAAAGAAAAAAAAGCAGAATGTTTCACAATACAAAATCAACAGAGATTTTTTGTTTGTATGGTAAATAGTGTAATGTGTTGATAAAGTGGTAAGAAAAGTGGCAAGAAAATCTCATTCATGATTGGTGAGAGTACATATTGGTACATCCTTTCAGGAAAGTAACTTGAAAATAAGTATTAACGTTTAAAATGAATAAGATATTTGACACATGTGAAAAAATACTGAGAAACTCAAAGATACATGTACAAGGTTATACCTTACAGAACTATTTATAATGGCAAAAAACTGAAATAATCTCAAGGTTAAAAATAAGAGAATTAATTGAATAAAATATGATAGTACATATAGTTGAGTGCTTTGCAGCCATTAAAAAGCATATATTTAATAATTAAAGTTATAGAAAAATACTTAAGATCTATTGTTAAGAACAAAGAAGCGAAGCACAAAGTTGCATTTAAAGTAGAACTTCAATTTTTAAATGCATGTATAACATAAAACCAAAAAAAACCCCAAACCCATTGCCATCGAGTCAATCCCAACTCATAGTGACCCTGCAGGACAGAGTAGAACTGACCCATAGAGTTTCCAGGGAGCACCTGGTGGATTTGAACTGCCAACCTTTTGGTTAGCAGCCATAGTCCTTAAGCACTATGCCACCAGGGTTTCCATATAATATAACTATGTGTGTATATTTATATGTATATAGATATGGATACAGAGATAGAGATACATAGTGTAGGCAGAACAATGGCCCCTGTCTTAGGCTGGGTTCTCTAGAGAAGCAAAACCAGCAAAGTGTATAAATATATAGAGAGAGAGAGATTTATATTAAGGAAATGATTCTTGCGGTGGTAGAGGCTACAACATCCCAAGTCTGTGGGTCAGGCTGGAGGCTTTTCCTGATTCGCATAGCTACAGGGGCTGGGGAACCCAAGATCGAGCAAATCAGACAGCAGGGCTCTGGCTCACAGGCTGTGAAAACCTATGAATCCCAAGATTGGCAGACAAGACAGCAGGTAAGCTGCTAGCTCAAGTCCCAAGAGCTGTAGGTCAGACGAACAGGAGCCAGCTGCAGATCCAGAGTGAGCAAAAGCCACCAGCCTTGCTAGGAAATCCACCTATATTGGATGCATGCTACACCACCAAGGAAACTCCCTTTCAACTGATTGGCTACTCACAGCAGATCCCATCATGGAGGTGATCAGATTATACCAAATCTCATCATGGAGGTTGTTTTGGTAAACTAGTGTTGCTATAACAGAAATACCACAAGTGGATGGCTTTAACAAAGAGAAATCTATTCTCTCACACTCTAGTGGGCTATTAAGCCCAAATTCAGGGCTTCAGCTCCAGGAAAAGGCTTTCTTTGTTGGCTCTAGAGAAGGTCCTTATCATCAGTCTTCCCTTGGTCTGGGAGCATCTCAGAGCAGGATCCTCAGGTCTAAAGGACGTGCTCTGCTCCCAGTGCTGTTTTCTTGGTGGTATGAGGTTCCCATGTCTCTCTGTTCACGTCTCTCTTTTATACCTCAAAGGAGTTTGGCTTAAGACACTACCTAATCTTGTAGGTCTCATCAATATAACCGCTGATAATCCAGCTTATTACATCATAGTGATGGTATTTACACATAGGGGAATCATATCAGATGATAAAATGGTAGACAATCATACAAGGGAATCATGACCTAGCCAAGTTGACAGAAATTTTGGGGGGACACAGTCAATCCATGAAAGAGGTGATCACATCATTATACAACTGCCAAACTACATCATAACTACCAAACCTCTGAGAATCATGGTCCAGCCAATTTGACACACAACCCCAACAATCACAGTCCCCTCAAAGATCTTCACTTCCTAATCCCTGGAATCTGTGAACACGTTACCTTGCATGGCAAAAGGGATTTTGTAGATGTGATTAACGTTAAGGTCTGTTATAGATTGAATTGTGTCCTCAAAAAATGTGTGTCAACTTGGATAGGCCGTGATTCCCCGTATTGTGTAATTGTCCACCATTTTGTCATCTGATGTGATTTTCTTATGTGTTATAAATCCTACCTCTATGATGTTAATGGGGCAGGATTAGAGGAAGTTACATGAATGAGATAGGACTCAATCTACAATATTAGGTTGTATCTTGAGTCAATCTCTTTTGAATATAAAAAAGAGAAGTGAGCAGAGACACAGAGGGACCTCTAGCTATCAAGAAAGCAGAGCCAGGAGCAGTGTATCTCCTTTGGATCCAGGGCCCCTGTGCTGAGATGCTCCTAGACCGGGGGAAGGTTGATGACAAGGACCTTCCCCCAGATGTGGCAAAGAGAGAAAGCCTTCACCTAAAGCTGGCGCCCTGAATTCAGACTTCTAGCCTTCTAGACTGTGAGAGAATAAATCTCTGCTTGTTAAAGCCATCCTCTTGTGGTACTTCTGATATAGCAGCACTAGATAACTAAAACAAGGGCCTTGAAATAGAGAGATTATCCTGGATTATCCAGGTGGTCCCAATCTAATCACACAAGCCCTTAAAATTAGAAGAGGGAAGACATGACATCAAAAGCCCAAGCAGCAAAAGACAGAATAGATGAATGGGACCTCATAAAAATTAAATATGTTTTTTCATCGAAGGACTTTATCAACAAAGTGAAGAGACAGCCTATGGATTTGGAGAAATTTTGAGGAACCAAGAGTCTAATATCTGAAAAATGTTTTAAAATGCCTACAACTTAACAACAAAAAGACAAAGAACCCAATCAAAAAATGGACAAAGGACTTGAACAAACAAAAAAGGCTATACAAATGGCCAACAAGTCCATGAAAACATGTTCAATATCATTAGCCATTCATCTCTCATTGCCATTGAGTCAATTCCAATGCATAGCGACCCTATAGGACAGAGTAAAACTGCCCCATAGGGTTTCCAAGGAGTGCCTGGTGGATTCAAACTGCCGACTTTTGGCTAGCAGCTGTAGCACTTAACCACTATGCCACCAGGGTTTCCCATTAGCCGTTAGAGAGATGTAAATCAAAACCACAATGAGATATCACCTCACCACCACTAGTATGGCTCTGATTTAAAAAATAAATAAACACACACAAAAAAAAAACAAGTGCTGGCAAGGATGTGAAGATATTGGAACCCTCATCCATTGCTGCTGGAATGCAAAATGGTATAGCCACTATGGAAAACAGTTTGGTAGTTTCAGATAAAGTTAAAGATAGAACTACCATTTGTCCCAGCAATCCAAATTCTAGGTATATACCCAAAAGATTTGAAAGCAGGAGCACAAACAGAAACCTGCACACCAATGTTCATTGCAACACTATTCACAATATCCAAAATGTGGAAACAAACTAAATGTCCATCAACAGATGAATGGATAAGCAAAATGTGGTACACACATACAATGAAATATTACTTAACCACCAAGAGAAATAAAGTCTTGATACCTGCCACAACATGGATGAACCTTGAAAACAGTATGCAGAATGAAATAAGTCAGTCACAAAAGGACGAATACTGTAGGATCTCATTTATATGAAATAGGCAAATACATAGACACCAAAGCTTATTAGTGGTTACCAGGGATGAGAGAGAGAGAAAAGAAGAGTTTCTGTTGAGGGGTCACTAAGTTTATGTTAATGGTAGTGGAATAAGTGAGAAAAGGGTAGTGACAATGGTTGCACAGCATGAAGACTGTAATCAATGTCAATGAATTATACATGTAAAAATTGTCTTAAAAATTATATGCAGTATTTAATCACACTTTCAGTATGAATTACACCTCAACATAGAGAAAACAAAAATCCTCACAACTGGACCAATAAACAACATCATGATAAATGGAGACAAGATTGAAGTTGTCAAAGATTTCATTTTACTTGGATCCACATTCAACACGCAAGGAAGCAGCAGTCAAGAAATCAAATGACACATTGTATTCGGCAAACCTGCTGCAAAATATCCCTTTAAAGCAGAGATGTCACTTGAGAACTAAGGTGCACCTGACCCAAGCCATGGTATTTTCAATCGCCTCATATGAATACAAAAACTGGATGATGAATAAGGAAGAATGAAGAATTGACACCTTTGAGATATAGGGTTGGCGAAGAATACTAAACATACCATGGACTGCAGGAAGAATGAACAAATCTGTCTTGGAAGAAGTACAGCTGGAATGCTCCTTGGAAGCAAGGATGCTGAGTCTTCCTCTCATGCACTTCAGACATGTTATCCTATTATCAGGACATGTTCTCAGGAAGGACCAGACCCCGGAGAAGGACATCGTGGTTGTTGTTGTTGTTAGGTGCTGTCAAGTCAGTCCTGACTCATAGCTACCCTATGTGCAACAGATCAAAACACTGCCGGATCCTGCACCATCCTCACAATCATTGTTATGCTTGAGCCCATTGTTGCAGCCATTGTGTCAATCCATCTCATTAAGGGCCTTCCTCTTTTTTCACTGACCCTCTACTCTATCAAGCATGAGGTCCTTCTCCAGGAACTGATCCTCCCTGATAACATGCCCAAAGTATGTGAGACTCAGTCTCGCCATCCTAGCTTCCAAGGAACATTCTGTGCTTCTTCTACGACAGATTTGTTTGTTATTTGGCAGTCTGTGCTATATTCAGTGTTCTTCACCAATACAATTCAAAAGCGTCAATTTTTCTTTGGTCTTCCTTATTCATCCTCCAGCTTTCCCATGCATATGAGCTGACTGAAAATACCATGGCTCTGAACAGCCATACTTTAGTCTTCAAGATTATCATCTTTGCTTTTTAACACTTTAAAGAGGTCTTTTGCAACAGATTTGCCCAATGCAATGCATCATTTGATTTCTTAGCTGCTGTTTGCATGGGTGTTGAATGTGGATCCAAATAAAATGAAATCCTTAACACTTCAATCTTTTCTCCATTTATCATGATGTTGCTTATTGGTCCAGTTGTGAGGATTTTTGTTTTCTTTATGTTGAGGTGTCGTCCATAATGAAGGCTGTGGTCTTTGATCTTCATCTGTAGAGGCTTCAAGTCCTCTTCACTGCCTACAAGTAAGGCTGTGTCATCTGCATAATGCAGATTGTTAATGAGTCTTCCTCCAATTCTGATGCTGTGTTCTTCTTAATATAGTCCAGCTTCTCAGTTATTGGCTCAGCATACAGATTGAGTAAGTATGATGAAAGCATACAACCCTGACACACACATTTCCTGACTTTAAAACACATGGTATTCCCTTGTTCTGTTTGAACGACTGCCTCTTGATCTAAGTAAAAATTCCTCATGAGCACAATTACGTGTTCTGGAATTCCCATTCTTTGTAGTGTTATCCATAATTTGTTATGATCCACAGAGCTGGATGCCTTTGCATAGACAATAAAACACAGGTAAACATTTTTCTGGTATTCTCTGCTTTCAACAAGGATCCATCTGAAGTCAGCAATAATATGCCTTGTTCACATCTTCTTCTGAATCCGGCTTAAAATTTTGGCAGTTCCTTGTCAATATACTGCTACAGCCCCTTTTGAATCCTCTTCAGCAAAATTTTACTTACGTGTGATATTAATGATATTGTTTAATAATTTCTGCATTTGGTTGGATCACCTTCCTTGGGAATAGGCATAAATATGGATCTCTTCCAATCAATTGGTCAGGTAGCTATCTTCGAAATTTCTTAATATAGATGAGTGAACCCTTCCAGCATCTGTTTCCTGAAACAGTTCAATTGGTATTCCGTCAATTCCTGGAGCCTTGTTTTTTGCCAATGCCTTCAATGCAGCTTGGACTTCTTCCTTTAGTACCATGGGTTCCTGATCATATGTGACCTCCTGAAATGGTTGAATGTTGACCAATTCTTTTTGGTACAGTGACTCTGTGTATTCCTTCTGTCTTCTTTTGATGCTTCTTCAGTCATTTAATATTTTCCCCAGAGATTCCTTCAATATTGCAACTAGATACCTGAATTTCCTTTTCAATTCCTTCAGCTTGAGAAATGCCGACCGTGTCCTTCCCTTTTGGTTTTCTTTGTCCAGGTCTTAGTGCATATCATTATAATACTTTACTTTGTCTTCTCAAGCTGCTGTTTGCAATATTTTGTTCAGCTTCTTTTAATTCATCATTTCTTCCTTTCACTTTAGCTACTCAATGTTCAAGAACAAGTTTCAGAGTCTCTCCTCTTTTTTTGTGAAAAGAAGAACTTTATGGTAACATGATGTTACAAGTTTTGAGATAAGATGACATAGCGGAAGTGGTAGAGTGATCCTTTTTTCACCAAAAAACCAGTTGTTGTTGATTCCAACTCACGGCAACCCCAAGTGTATCAGATTAGAACTGTGCTTCATAGGGTTTTCTTTTTTAATTTATTTGTTTTAGGCGAAAGTTTACAAATCAAGTCAGTGTCTCACACAAAAAGTTATACACACTTTCCTCTGTACGCCTAGCTGTTTTCCTCTTAATGAGACATCATATTCCTCCTCTCCACCCTGTATTCCCCGTGTCCATTCAATCAGCTCCTGTCCCCCTCTTCCTTCTCACCTCGCCAAGAGACAGGAGTTGCCCACATATTCTTAAGCATCAACTTGAGCCACAAAGCTCACTCCTCACCAGTATCTTTGTCTATCTTATACTCCAGGCCAATCCCTGACTGTAGAGTTGGCTTCGGGAATGGTTCCAATCTTGAGCTAGCAAAGGGTCTGGGGATCATAATCGTCAGGGTCCCTCCAATCTCAGTCAGACCATTAAGCCTGGTCTTTTTACGAGAATTTTAGATCTGCACACTGTTCTTCTGCCCCATCAGGGATTCCCTGTTGTGTTCCCTGTCAGGGCAGTAATCTGTGGTAGATGGGAACCATCTGGTTCTTCCAGTCTCAGGCTGATGGAGTAACTGGTTTATATGGCCTTCTTCTGTCTCTTAGGCTCATCTTTACCGCATGTCTTTGGTGTTCTTCACTCTTCTTTGCTCCAGGTAGATTGAGACTAATTGACATCTTAGATGGCGGCTTGCTAGCATTTAAGACCCCAGACACCACTCACCAAAGTGAGATGCAGAGTGCTTTCTTAATACATTTTGTTATGCCAAATGACCTACATGTCCCCTGAAACCATGGTCCCCAGACCCCCATCCCTGCTACTCTAGCCTTTGAAGCATTTGGTGGTATTCAGGAAACTTCTTGGCTTTTGGTTTAGTCCAGTTGTACTATCTACCTCTGTGTTGTGTATTGCCCTTCCCTTCACCTAAAAAAATTTATGTCTACTAACTAGTTAGTTAATATCCCTCTCCCTCCCTCCCCACCCTCATGACCATCAAAGAATATTTTCTTCTGTGTTTAAACTTTATCTGGAGCTCCTATACTAGTGGCCTCGTACAATACTTGTCCTTTTGCAATTGCCTAATTTCACTCAGTATAATGCATTCCAGGTTCCTCCATGCTATGAAATACTTCACAGATTCATTGTTGTTCTTAATCCTTGCATACGTAGTATTCCATCGTGTGAATATACCATAATTTATTTATTCATTCATCTGTTGATGGGCACCTTGGATGTTTCCATTTTTTGTTATTGTAAACAGTGCTGCAATGAACATGGGTGTGTATATATCTGTTCCTGTGAAGGCTGTTATTTCTTTAGGGTATATTCCAAGGAGTGGAATTGCTGGGTGGTAGGTATTTCTATTTCTAGGTTTTTTTTAGTGAAACGCGTCCCACGTGTCTCTATTTGTCATACTGTGGGGGCTTGTGTCTTGCTGTGATGCTGGAAGCTATGCCACCGGTATTCAGATACCAGCAGGGTCACCCAAGGAGGACAGGTTTCAGCTGAGCTTCCAGACTAAGACAGACTAGGAAGAAGAACCCGGCAGTCTACTTCTGAAAAGCATTAACCAGTGAAAACCTTATGCATAGCAGAACATTGTCTGATATAGTCCTGGAAGATGAGCCCCCCAGGTTGGAAGGCACTCAAAAGATGACTGGGGAAGAGCTGCCTCCTCAAAGTAGAGTCGACCTTAATGACGAGGATGGAGTAAAGCTTAATGACCTTCGTTTGCGGATGTGGCATGACTCAAAATGAGAAGAAACAGCTACAAACATCCATTAATAATTGGAACCTGGAATGTACGAAGTATGACTCTAGGAAAATTGGAAATTGTCAAAAATGAAATGGAACTGATAAACGTCTTTATCCTAGGCATTAGTGAGCTGAAATGGACTGGTATTGGCCATTTTGAATCAGACAATCATATAGTCTACTATGCTAGAAATGACAACTCGAAGAGAAATGGTGTTGCATTCATCGTCAAAAAGAACATTTCAAGATCTATCCTGAAGTACAATGCTGTCAGTGATAGGATAATATCCATAAGTCTACAAGGAAGACCAGTTAATAGGACTATTATTCAAATTTATGCACCAAACACTAGAGCCAAAGATGAAGAAATAGAAGATTTTTATCAGCTGATGCAGTCTGAAACAAATCGAACATGCAATCAAGATGCATTGATAATTACTGGCGATTGGAATGCAAAAGTTGGAAACAAAGAAGGATCATTAGTCGGAAAATATGGCCTTGGGGATAGAAAAAATGCTGGAGATCGAATGATAGAATTTTGCAAGACCAACGACTTCTTCATTGCAAATATCTTCTTTCACCAACATAAACGGCGACTATACACATGGACCTCGCCAGATGGAACACACAGAAATCAAATTGACTACATCGGTGGAAAGAGAAGATGCAAAGCTCAATATCATCACTCAGAACAAGGCCAGGGGCTGACTGTGGAACAGACCATCAATTGCTCATATGCAAGTTCAAGCTGAAACCGATGAAAATCAGAGCAAGTCCACAAAAGCCAAAATATGACCTTGAATATATCCCACCTGAATTTAGAGACCATCTCAAGAATAGATTTGATGCATCGAACACTAGTGACCGAAGACCAGACAAGTGTGGAATGACATCAAGGACATCATACATGAAGAAAGCAAGAGGTCATTGAAAAGATAGGAAAGAAAGAAAAGACCAAGATGGATGTCAGAGGAGACTCTGAAACTTCCTCTTGAGTGTTGAGCAGCTAAAGCAAAAGGAAGAATTGATGAAGTAAAAGAACTGAACAGAAGATTTCAAAGGGCAGCTCGAGAAGACAAAGTAAGGTATTATAATGACATGTGCAAAGAGCTGCAGATGGAAAACCAAAGGAAAAGAACACGCTCGGTGTTTCTCGAGCTGCAAAAACTGAAGAAAAAATTCAAGCCTTGAGTTGCAATAGTGAAGGATTCCATGGGGAAAATATGAAACTATGCAGGAAGCATCAAAAGAAGATGGAAGGAATATACAGAGTCATTATATCAAAAAGAATTAGTCAACGTTCAGCCATTTCAAGAGGTGGTATATGACCAGGAACCAATGGTACTGAAGGAAGAAACCCAAGCTGCTCTGAAGGCATTGGCAAAAATGAAGGCTCCAGGAATTGATGGAATATCAATTGAGATGTTTCAACAAACGGATGCATCACAGGAGGTGCTCACTCGTCTATGCCAAGAAATATGGAAGACAGCTTCCTGGCCAACTGACTGGAAGAGATCCATTTTTATGCCTATTCCCAAGAAAGGTAATGCAACCGAATGTGGAAATTATAGAACAATATCATTAATATCATTTTTTTTTTATCATTAATATCACACGCAAGCAAAATTCTGCTGAAGATCATTCAAAAATGGCTGCAGCAGCATATCGACAGGGAACTGCCAGAAATTCAGGCCGGTTTCAGAAGAGGACATGGAACCAGGGATATCATTGCAGATGGATCCTGGCTGAAAGCAGAGAATACCAGAAGGATGTTTACCTGTGTATTATTGACTATGCAAAGGCATTCGATTGTGTGGATCATAACAAACTATGGATAACATTGCGAAGAATGGGAATTCCAGAACACTTAATTGTGCTCATGAAGAACCTTTACACAGATCAAGACGTGGTTGTGCAGACAAAACAAGGGGATACTGATTGGTTTAAAGTCAGGAAAGGTGTCTGTCAGGGTTGTATTCTTTCACCACACCTATTTAATCTGTATGCTGAGCAAATAATACAAGAAGCTGGACTATATGAAGAGGAACAGGGCATCAGGATTGGAGGAAGACTCATTAACAACCTGCGTTATGCAGATGACACAACCTTGCTTGCTGAAAGTGAAGAGGACTTGAAGCACTTACTAATGAAGATCAAAGACCACAGCCTTCAGTATAGATTGCACCTCAACATAAAGAAAACAAAAATCCTCACAACTGGACCAATGAGCAACATCATGATAAATGGAGAAAAGATTGAAGTTGTCAAGGATTTCATTTTACTTGGATCCACAATCAACAGCCGTGGAAGCAGCAGTCAAGAAATCAAAAGACGCATTGCATTGGGTAAATCTGCCGCAAAGGACCTCTTCAAATTGTTGAAGAGCAAAGGTGTCCCCTTGAAGGCTAAGGTGTGCCTGATCAAGCCATGGTATTTTCAATCGCATCATATGCGTGTGAAAGCTGGACAATGAATAAGGAAAATCGAAGAGTTGACGCCTTTGAATTGTGGTGTTGGCGAAGAATATTGAATATACCATGGACTGCCAAAAGAACGAACAAATCTGTCTTAGAAGAGGTAAAGCCAGAATGCTCTTTAGATGCAAAGATGGCGAGACTGTGCCTTACATACCTTGGACATGTTGTCAGGAGGGATCAATCCCTGGAGAAGGACATCATGCTTGGCAGAGTACAGGGTCAGCGGAAAAGAGGAAGACCCTCAGGGAGGTGGATTGACACAGTGGCTGCAACAATGAGCTCAAGCATAAGGACAATTGTAAGGATGGCTCAGGACCGGGCAGTGTTTCGTTCTGTTGTGCATAGGGTCACTATGAGTCAGAACCGACTCGAGGGCACCTAACAACAACAACAACAAGGAAGTGCCAAAATGATTTCCAAAGTGGTTGTACCATTTTACATTCCCACCAGCAGTGTATAAGTGTTCTGGGCTCTCCAAACATTTATTATTTTGTGTTTTTTGGGTTAATGCCAGGCTTGTTAGAGTGAGAGGGAATCTCATTGTAGTTTTGATTTGCATTTCTCTAATAGCTAATGATCGTGAGCATTTCCTCATGTATCTGTTAGCAGCCTGAATGTCTTCTTCGGTAAAGTGCCTGTTCATATCCTTTGCCTGTTTTTTAATTGGATTATTTGTCTTTTTGTTGTTGAGTTTTTGCAGTATCTTGTAGATTTTAGAGATCAGATGCTGATCGGAAATGTCACAGCTAAAACCTTTTTCCCAATCTGTAGGTAATCCTTTTACTCTTTTGGTGAAGTCTTTGGATGAGCATAGGTGTTTGACTTTTAGGCGCTCCCAGTTATCTAATTTCTCTTCTGGAGTTTATACATTGTTAGTAATGTTCTGTATACTGTTTATGCTGTGTATTAGGGCTGCTAGCATTGTCCCTATTTTTTCTTCCATGATCTTTATCATTTTACATTTTATGTTTAGGTCTTTGATCCAATTTGATTTGGTTTTGTGCATGGTGTGAGGTATGAGTCTTATTTCATTTTTTTGCAGATGGATATCCAATTATGCCAGCACCATTTGTTAAAGAGACTGTCTTTTCCCCATATAACAGACTTTGGGCCTTTGTCAAATATCAGCTGCTCATATGTGGATGGACTTAAGTCTGGATTCTCAATTCTGTTCCATTGTTCTACTTATCTCTTGTTTACCAGTAGCAGGTTGTTTTGACTAATGTGGTGGTATAATATGTTCTAAAATCAGGTAGTGTAAGGCCTCCCACTTTGTTCTTCTTTTTCAGTAATGCTTCACTTATCCGGGGCCTCTTTCCCTTCCGTATGAAGTTGGTGATTTGTTTCTCCATTTCATTAAAAAATGTCACTGGTATTTGGATCAGGATTGCGTTGTAGCTATATATCACTTTTGGTAGAATAGACATTTTTACAATGTTGAGTCTTCCTGTCCATGAGCAAGGCATATTTTTCCACTTATGTAGGTCTCTTTTGGTTTCTTGCAGTAGTGTCTTGTACTTTTCTTTGTATAGGTCTTTTACACCTCTGGAAAGATTTATTCCTAAGTATTTTATCTTCTTAGGAGCTATTGTAAATGGTATTGATTTGGTGATTTCCTCTTCAACGTTCTCTTTGTTGGTGTAGAGGAATCCAACTGATTTATGTATGTTTCTCTTGTATCCTGATACTGTGCTAAACTCTTCTATTAGTTTCAGTAGTTTTCTTGAGGATTCTTTAGGTTTTTCTGTGAATAAGATCATATCATCTGCAAACAGAGATACCTCTACTTCTTTTTTGCCAATTTGGATGCCCTTTATTTCTTTACCTAGCCTAATGGCTCTGGCTTGGATCTCCAGCACAATGTTGAATAAGAGCAGTGATAAAGGGCATCTTTGTTAGTTCCCATTCTCAAGGGGAATGCTTTCAGTCTCTCTCAGTTTAGGATGATGTTGGCTGTTGGCTTTGTATAAATGCCCTTTCAGAGTCTCTTCTGACATCCATTTTGGTCATTATTTCCTTCCTGTCTTTTTAACGACCTCTTGTTTTCTTCATGTATGATGTCCTTGATGTCATTCCACAACTCATCTGGTCTTCGGTGGTTAGTGTTCAATGCATCAAATCTATTCTTGAGAGGGTCTCTAAATTCAGGTGGGATATACTCTAGGTGGTACTTTGGCTCTCATGGGCTTATTCTAAATTTCATTAGTTCAACTTGAACTTGTGTATGAGCAATTGATGGCCTGTTCTGCAGTCAGTCCCTGGCCTTGTTCTGTCTGATGATATTGAGCTTTTCCATCGTCTCTTTCCACAGATGTAGTCAATTTGATTTGTGTGTATTCCATCTGGTGAGGTCCATGTGTATAGTCACTGTTTATGTTGTTGAAAAGAGGTATTTGGAATGAAGAAGTCATTGGTCTTGCAAAATTCTATCGTGATCTCTGCCATCCTTTCTATCACCAAAGCTGTATTTTTCCAACTACTGATCCTTCTTTGTTCCCAGCTTCCACGTTACAATCACAAGTAATTATCAATGCATCCTGATTGCATGTTTGATCAATTTCAGACTGCAGAGGCTAGTGAAAATCTTCAGTTTCTTCATCTTTGGCCTCAGTGGTTGATGCATAAATTTGAATAATAGTCATATTAACTGGTCTTTCTTGTGGGCGTATGGATATTATCCTATCTCTAACAGCGTTGTACTTCAGGATAGATCTTGCAATGTTCTTTTTGATGATGAATGCAACACCACTCCTCTTCATGTTGTCATTCCTGGCATAATAGACCATATGATTTCCGATTCTGCTTACTAATTCCTAGGATATTGATGTTTATGTGTTCCATTTCATTTTTGGTGATTTTCAATTTTCCTGGATTCATCATGCTTGGTAAATTAGAGGGTCAACGAAAAAGAGGAAGATCCTCAATAAGATGGATTGTCACAGTGGCTGCAATGATGGGCTCAAGCATAACAATGTTTGTAGGATGGCACAGGATTGGGCAGTGTTTCCTTCTCTTGGCCATAGGATCCCTGTGAGCCAGAACCAATTCAACAGCAACTAACAACAACCACAACCACACTTTAAAATTTCTGAGTAATATTTAATTGAGCGGATGTAGCTTAAGAAATAAAGTCATTCTCTTACTGTTAGAAAAGTAGTTAGCTCCTAAACAGCCTGATGTGGAAAAAAAAAAAAGTAGAAGAGGGAGGCAGAAGAGGAGGGTCACAAGGATATGTGATTGTGGAAGAATGGTCAGAGAGATCCAGTGTTGCTGGCTTTGGAGGAAAGGGACCATGAGCCAAGGAATGCAGGCAGCCTCTAAAAGCTGGAAGAGGCAAGGAAGCAGGTTCTGTCTGAAAGCCTCTAGATAGGAACACAGGAGTGCTGACACCTTGATCTTAGCCCAGGAAGATCCATTTCTGATTTCTGACCTACAGAACTTTAAGATAATAAATTTCTCTTGTCATTAAGCCACTGTATTTGTGATAATTTGTTACAGCAGCAATAGATAAGATACAGAATCTATCTATATGCTGGAAGGGTATTCACAAAAACAGTTACCTCTGTGTGGTGTTGTTGTTAGGTGCCATCAAGTTGGTTCTGACCCATAGTGACCCTACTTACAACAGAACAAAACTCCACCCAGTCCTGCACCATCCTAACAATCATTGCTATGTTCAAGCCCATTGTTGTAGCCACTGTGTCAATCTGTCTCATTGAGGGTCTTCCTCTTTTTTGCTGACCCTATGCCTTACCAGGAAAACCTGGTGGCATACTGGTTAAAAGTTTGACTGCTAACCAGAAAGTTGGCAGCTCAAATCCATTGGGGGCACTCCTTGGAAACCTTATGTGGCAGTTCTGCTCCGTCCTATAGTGAGGGCTGCTATGAGTCGAAATAGACTTGATGGCAATGGGTTTGTTTGTTTGTTTGTTTTTGTTGCCTCACGGAGCATGATGTCCTTCTCCAGGACCGGTCCCTCCTGATCACATATCCAGGGTAAATGAGATGAAGTCTTGCCATCCTCGCTTCCAAGGAGCACTCTGGCTGTACTTCTTCCAAAACAGATTTGTTCGTTCTTTTGGCAGTCCATGGTATATTCAATATTCTTCACCAGCACCATAATTCGAAGGCATTTTTTCAGTCTTCCTTATTCATTGCCCAGCTTTCACATGCGTATCAGGCGATTGGAAACACTGTGGCTTGGGTCAGGCACACCTTAGTCCTTAGAGCGACATCTTTGCTTTTTAACACTGTGCAGAGGTCTTTTGCAGCAGATTTGCCCAATGCAATACATCATTTGATTTCTTGACTGCTGCTTCCATGGGTGTTGATTGTAGGTCCAAGTAAAATGAAATCATTGACAACTTCAATCTTTTCTCCATTTATCATCATGTTGCTTATTGGTAGGATTATGGATATGTGCTTCTGCTGTTGTTTTCTTTTTTTAATTATTAAATATTTCAGACACACAGAATAGATACAGGTATAGATATATATTATGTGTGTGTGTATGTCACCAGTTTTACCCCACTATCCCCTATATACACTTCTCTGATCCCTTTACCCTCTGCCCCCCATCCTGAGCTAACTATTATTCTGAACTTGGTGTTTAATATTTCCATGCATATTTTAAAATATTTCCTACATAGGCATGTAGTCTAATCTATAAACAATATTATTTAGTATTGTTCATGTTTTTGAGTGTGTATAAATGGCAGTATACAATCTATGATTCTAAATTACAACTTGATTATCTTTATTCAACCCATTTTTCAGACTTATCTGTGTTGGTATATACTGTTAAAACAATCCTTCAGTAGACAACCTTGCACAGATCTTCTTGTACATATCTAGAGAAGTTTTTTTAGGATATATACCTAAATGTGGACTTGCTATGTCAAGGACCATGTGGATCTTTACCAATGGGTGTTGCCAAATTGCATTCCAGAGTGTTTGTAGCAAGTGACACTCCCACCAACAAAGTATGAGAGTTACTATTGCTTCACATCCTCACCAAAACTTTATAGACTTTAATTAACATTTTGGTCAATTTAATGTCTATGAAATGGAATCTAATTGCGGTTTTTATTTTGAATTTCCCTGATGACTACTGAGGTTGAACATTTTTTCACATGCTTATTGACCATTCAAAGTAATCTTTTGTGGAAATGGCTTGTTCCTGTCCTTTGCCCATACTTATTCAATCTGTATAACGAGCAAATAATCCAAGAAGCTGGACTGTATGAAGAAGAACGGGGCATCAGGATTGGAGGAAGACTCATTAACAACCTGCGTTATGCAGATGACACAACCTTGCTTGCTGAAAGTGAAGAGGACTTGAAGCACTTACTAATGAAGATCAAAGACCACAGCCTTCAGTATGGATTGCACCTCAACATAAAGAAAACAAAAATCCTCACAACTGGACCAATGAGCAACATCATGATAGATGGAGAAAAGATTGAAGTTGTCAAGGATTTCATTTTACTTGGACCCACAATCAACACTCATGGAAGCAGCAGTCAAGAAATCAAATGAGGCATTGCATTGGGCAAACCTGCTGCCAAAGACTTTTTAAAGTGTTGAAAAGCACAGATGTCACCTTGAAGACTAAGGTGCTCCTGACCCAAGCCATAGTATTTTCAATCGCATCATATGCATGTGAAAGCTTGACAATGAATAAGGAAGACCAAAGAACTGACACCTTTGAATTGTGGTGTTGGCAAAGAATATTGCAGATGCTATTGACTGCCAAAGGAACGAACAAATCTGTCTTGCAGAAGTACAGTCAGAATGCTCTTTAGAAGCGAGGATGGCGAGACTGCGTCTTACTCTGGACATGTTGTCAGGAAGGATCAGTCCTTGGAGAAGGACGTCATGCTTGGTAAAGTAGAGGGTCAGTGGGAAAGAGGAAGGCCCTCAATGGGATGGATTGACACAGTGGCTACAACAATGGGCTCAAGCATAACAACAATCATGAGGATGGCGCAGGACCAGGCAGTGTTTTGTTCTGTTGTACATAGGGTCGCTATGAGTTGGAACCAACTTTACGGCTCCTAACAACAACAACAACATCCTTTGCCCTAGGGGGAATTGGTGGTTCAGTGATAGAATTCTTGCCTTCCATTCAGGTGATCTGGTTTTGAGTCCCTGTCACTATACCTCAAGTTGCAACCACCACCTGTCTGTCAGTGGAGGCTTGTGTGTTGCAATGATGATGAGCAGCTTTCAGGGGAGTTTCCGGACTAAGATGGACTAGGAAGAAAGGCATGGAAATCTACTTCTGAAAATTAACCAATGAAATCCCTACAGGTCACAATAGTCTGATCATGGAGCTGACACAGGAAGGACCCCCCATTACCTGGGGGAAATTCAACAGCAACTAACAACAGCACAACCCTTTGCCAAGTTTCCTCCTTGGTTGTTTGGCTTTTTCTTACTGATTTGTAGGAGTTCTTTATATATTCAAGAAAGTTTCTTGTTGATTATATGCACTGTTAATAGTTGTATACTGTTGTACAAACTTTTCAATTTTAATGTAGTAAAAGGTATCACCGGAAACCCTGGTGGCGTAGTGCTTAAGTGCTACAGCTGGTAAGCAAAAAGTTGGCAGTTCGAATCCACCAGGCGCTCCTTGGAAACTCTATGGTGCAGTTCTACTCTGTCCTATAGGGTCGCTATGAGTCTGAATCGACTCAACGGCACTAGGTTTTTGGTTAAAGGGTATCACTATGCCTCATTATTGGTTGTGCTCTTTTTGTCTTATTTAGGAAATTATTCCTTACCCCAATGCCATTTTTCCTCTAAATGCTCTGGAACCAGTTTTATGTTAAATTCTTGGTTTGGAAGTTCCTAAACACTGCAGGTAATGTAAACGAAACCTCCAAACCCATGAGAGACGTGAGCCCATTACTGTGAATTTTCAGAGGACACTTTTTCCTTACCCAGAGCCCTGACAAACTTAACTTTCCTTGTTATTTCTCCATAGTATTGCATGCATTTTTTTTAGTCCACCCTTTCGTTGAGATTTTAGCTGTTCATGATCCTGGTTTTATGTGAGAGCTCTCTGCACTGACTGATGATTTTATCTCTCGTCCCCTTTTAGGTGTTAAAACACAAGCCTTTAGACTGCTGAGTCTGATGCTCCCTCCACCTCCTTCTAGGGTATCCACCCGTAAACGATATGCTTACCTCTCTAATTTTCAGTTCCCTGTTTTGTTTGTTTGTTTGTTTTTCCGGCTTCTAGCAATCTTCTTTACTTTCTTAAGAGCTAAGTTATACATTTAATAGAATGCTTTATATAATTTATCTAATATTTCCAGCACCCTTCTAGGGCATCCTCACAGTATCTAATCCACATTAAGTCCCTGGATATTGCTTTTAAAATAGTATTTTAATTTTTTTTTAAAGAAGGGCTAGATGGAAACATGAATGAAATGCAAAAACAATGCTAGAATGGGAAAAGCTTTTCAAATCAGGCTACAAAACACAGAACGTATGAAGAAAATATTTGATAAATTTGGCTTCATAAAAATTAAAACCTTTTGTATGGCAAAAATTACTATCAAAGAGGCAGAAGACAAATGACAAACTAGGGACAAATATTTGTTATTTATCTGACAGAAAAAAAGGCTAATTTCTTTAATATTCAAAGAGCTATTAAAATACAATAAGAAAACCAAAAGGAAATAAATAGAAATGAGCAGCTCACAGAATAAGAAATGCAAATCAGCAATAAATATACAAAACATACACAACCTCACTCGTAATTAAAGAAATACAAAAAAAAAAAACAAGATACCATTTTTCCACCCATCAGATTGACAAAAAGTATGACACTATCACTTTTTAAAGATATATATGACTTTGTGTATGTGCATAAACAGCATACATGCATAGAATTTTTCTGGAAAGATCCAGGAGAAACTGAGCAGTAACAACCGACAGCTACAGGATGAGTAGAGGTGGAGAAGGAGAAGGATTTTTACTTTTTACATTTTACCTGCCTTTACAGTTTGACTTTTTAACATGAACAAGAGTTACTTTTAAAATGAAAAAAAAAAAAACCAGATAACAAGAATACTAACAGTAATAATAAACACTAGAAGGAATGGGGCTCCACTGCATAAGTGTAGGGAAGTGTCATGGATTGAATTGTGTCCCCCCAAAAATGTGTGTATCAAGTTGGTTAGGCCATGATTCCTAGTATTGTGTGGTTATCCTCCATTTTGTGATTGTAATTTTATGTTGAGAGGATTAGGGTGGGATTGTAACACCAGCCTTACTCAGGTCACCTCCCTGATCCAGTGTAAAGGGAATTTCCCTGGGGTGTGGCCTGCACCACTTCTCATCTCTCAAAAGATAAAAGGAAAGGGAAGCAAACAGAGAGTTGGGGATCTCATGCCACCAAGAAAAGCAACACCAGGAGCAGAGCGCGTCCTTTGAAGCCGGGGTCCCTGTGCCTGAGGAGCTCTTCGACCAGGGGAAGATTGAAGACAAGGACCTTCATCCAGAGCCGACAAAGACAGAAAGCCTTCCCCTGGAGCTGACACTCTGATTTTGGACTTGTAACCTACTAGACTGTGAGAGAATAAAACTCTCTTTGTTAAAGCCATCCACTTGTGGTATTTCTGTTTTAGCAGCACTAGGTGACTAAGACAGGAAGCAAAGAAGAGAGGTGGAGGTAAGGCTGAGATCCAAGCAAGCACGAGCGGCCATGCTTTCTGGCTGTGTCTAGAGACACTGCCCATATAAAGATGAGGGACAAAGTGGCCGTGAGGTCACAGCCTCTTCAATGTGGAGAAGTAATGCCTAATTAGACCATGCTGATTTTTATGCTAAGACTGTTGCTGAATTACATTCTGCACTGTAATACTCTGTGTTAATTTGACAATTTTCATTTCCATGCACATTAATTGTAATTGCACTCTAACTTTCTACCTTTTTTTGAGGAATACAGGTGGCAGCCATTATCATTAGCTATTTACCACGTGCACAGACATATAAAAAAGATTTATTAATATAAAAAGGAAAGACTAGAAAATAGGCATATGTTAGCAAAAAAAATCCATGTTTTCATAAATCCAAACACGATTGAATTCCCTTCTCTTTCAGCCCAACCTGTAAACCTTTAATCTCAGATCAAAAAGTTCAGACTTCTCTGAAATATTACCTTTTCATTTCTAGTGCACAGGTTGAGAACAGAAGGGAAGGCTCTATCATCTAAATGGGTCCAAATCCTGGTTCTACCACTTCCTGTGCTTGAGTGAGCTACTTAAGCTACTTAAGCTCTCTGGTTTCCTCATTTTTGAAAGTTCCTACTGAGGCTTTTAGGAGAATTAAACAAGGTAATTAGCATGTAAAATATTTAGCACAGTGTCTGGCACATTGTAAATAATCCATAAACATTAACTATTACAACTGTGAATAATCAATCAATTGCATATTGAGGACTCAGAACTATGCTAAGACTATGTGAGGGATCCTCTAACCACTTAAAATATCATTGGATGGAAGAGCATATAAATACCATGTAAATTCCAAGCTGTGGCTATCACAAGTGTATATTGCTCATTGGACAGTACCCAATCAGCCTCAGCTCCAGAACAAAAAGGCTCAGCCATCAAGCTCCAAAGCACAAAGCTTCTCTTGTCAACAGTGAGCCCACTAAGCAGCCTTTTTCTTTAAGGGGGAGAAGAAAAAATCACGGTAATGGAAAAAAAAAGCAAAAGCAATTAAATGGGAAAACCAGGTCTTTGATGGGACTGATTAGGCCAAAACCACAAGGCATATAATCTGAAAACAATTCACTATTTTGTACCTTTATAGCTTTATAAAGCCGGATTTAGAAATGTTTGATTTTGTTGATTTTGTATGGACTAGCCAGCCAGCTAGCCAGGCAGTCCCTGCTGAGGAGGAAAGGCCACCGCTTCTACAGGTGTTCGTCAGAAAGAACAATATATCAATTGAGTGGCTTACAAATAGCAGACAACCTGCACTGCGTGGTGCTGGAGGTGGGGGTGGAGATGATGATGATGAATACGCTGATTACTAACGAATCCCAGAGATCCAAGCTAGACGTGCTCTTATGCATTGTAAATACCAAAATTGGAACTAATCAAAGTTCATAGAAGCACAGAATATTAGAGCTGGAAAGGACCTTACGTCCCTCAAAGTGTGATCTGTGGCCTGTGCACATCAGAATTGCTTGGAAGGGAGGGTCTGGTTAAAAATGCAAATTCCTGGGCCCATCCTAGATATCTTGAATCAATCTGTGGAAGTGGCACTCACCTTCATTTTTATCAAGTTTCCCATGTGGTTCTTAAACACCCTAAAGTATGAGAGCCATGTCTTTAGAGAGCATAACTTCATTTTACAAAAGTAGACCTTTAGCTAGGTGGAAAATTGCCAGCCAGGGAACAAGCAAGGAACATTACATTTCTCAAAAGCAGCATAATGAAACATCATGAACCTCTGTTTCTTCTGCAATAAAATTGTAGTTCTACTTCTTGGTGTTGTTTTAAGGACTAAAGAAAATCACATGTGTAAAGCATGCAGCACATATTAGGCATTCAATAGACGTTAGTTTATTTACCTTCTTCAATGTCACAGTGGTTACTCATTTGGCTGCTAACCAAAAGGTTGGCAGTTCGAATCCACCAGCTGCTCCTTGGAAACCCAATGGGGCAGCTCTATTCTGTCCTATAGGGTCGCTATGAGTTGGAATTGACAGTAATGGGTTTGGGGTTTTTTGGGTTTTTTTTTTTGGTTTTTTTTTTGGTTTAATGCCACACTAGCTGAGGCAATTTAGAAAGAAAGCAAATTAATATTTGTTGAGCGTGCCCTAGTTTTTGGTACTTTTACATATGTATAAGCTCCACAAGGACAGGGATTTTTGTCCACTTTTTTCACTGATATATTTTGTTCATCGATGCCTAGAACAGATCCTTGAACAAAGTAAATGATATATAATGTCTGAAATAGATATTATTAATCCCTTCTCTGAGTCTTACCCTGTTCTGAATGGCCAAAAGAAGGGGGTGGAGGTAAGGTCAGGGTAAAATTCAGAAATGGGGTAAAAATTAGGGATGGCTGTTACACATATCACCTGTAAGAAATACCATTTGTTTTCTTTATATCTGGAGTCAGCTGTTTTGACACTACCGTCTTGTACTAACAAGATAGGGCCACAAATGGTATTGTCACGGGTAGAGAACAGAAAATTGAAGTAGAAAGTGATGAGGCAAAATCTTGTGCGGGTAATGAGATTAGGGCCTGGACTTAAAACAGGGGCAGAATCCAATATAAATGCAATAGAATTCACAGATGGCAGGAATCCTCTCTACCACATTCCTTGAGTTTGCTGTCCCACCTCTATTTAACCACTTTCAGGGAAACAAAGGTCATTACCTCACTAGGCAGCCCATCCTTTCTGAGCAGCTCTGACTGTAATAAAGCTCCAATGCTGAAACAAAATCTGCCTCATTCTGACTTCTGCCCATTAGTCCTGGATCTCCCCTCTGGAACTCCATAGAATGTTTCGTCATTTTCCCACTTGACAGCCCTTCACATTTCAGAAGACAGCTCTCCAGTCTTCCTGAGTCAGGTTGAAGTGAAGAAGACATTTCTTCCTTGGGCTCATTTACAACATACCCAGGCCCAGTGGTCTCAGCAATATCCCCAGTCCCAGTGCAGCCCACCCAAAGGGGAAAGCATTTCTGCAAAAGTAAAATAGAAATGGAGATGCATTTGGTGAAATAATCACTGCTAAAAACAGCAACTTGCTGGGTGGCCTCCAATTCACAAAAGCAAGCAGCCAGCACAAATGTGTTCAAGTGAGGAACTGGGAAAATGGATCCATTTTCTTGTCGGCAATTGTTCTTCCTGAAATTGAACAATTTCTCACACTGTTCTACATTACACACTAATTATTCCCCAATGCTGAGGCCAGTGGAGGCTCCTTAGCTGAAAAGTCCTAAAGACAGCATAACCCCCTCCTTCCCCCATCTCGTTCTCCCTAAAATGTAGGGGAAAATTGGAGAGCCCATGGAACAGATAAGCCTGAAATGTGTTTTCATGAGATGACAAGGGGAATAATTGCACTTGCAGAATTTCACAGCAAATCTGAGAGAATGTTGAGGATGTGAAGAATTTTACAAGAAATATTAACATTGTCAAAAGTAGCATATTTCTGTGAAATTCTCTAAAATTCAGCTACACTCATCTCACAAGGAAATTGGTCATAACCTAATGGAACAGATTTTAATTTCATACTCTGTCTATGCAGCTTTCATTTATAGTTTAACAGTTTTAGTGAAGAGTTCATATTGCACTCTTTTACCGAGCAGATTCATGTTTCCCGGATGGATTTTAGGGCGTTCTCTCTACAAATTGGCTGTGGCCTATCTTTCCAATTGTAGCTGCCATTCTACCCCTTCGCAGATCAGTCTATTGGCCATGTTCCCATAATACTCAGTGCTTCCCCACCTCTACACTTTTCCCTTAGTGACTTCCTCCACCAGAAATGTCTCATTCCCTTATCCCCACCACTCCATATACTGAAATCCTGCTTCTTTCAAGGACCAGCTCAAATTACTCATCCTTCACGAACTTTCAGTAATTCTCCTATCCCAGTCCCCTCCTCTGAATTCTCACAGTAACCAATCTATACTTGCCTGGACCAAAACATGTTTTAGTCCTGGTAATAGATGGGTGAGATGACGCTAAAATTCAGGAAGGGGAGTGGTAGGAGCTAAAGTCAAAAGCCAAACAAACTTCTGCATCAAATTGAAAAGGCTGGAATATGGGAATAATTAATAAAATATATTTATTCAACAAATATCTATTGAGTACCCACTATACACCTCGCACCCTGAGAGACACAGTAGTTACAATACTGACAAAAAGAAGAGAGATGATACCCAAGGGAAGCAGACATTAATCAAATAAAAAAAAAAAAAACATACGAATATAAAAAAATATATATATAGACCACGTGAAAATCTTTTGGTTGAGCAGCTTGTGTGGTTGGTGGTGCCATTTACTGAAATGAGGCAAACTAAGGGTGGAATGCTGGGATTCAAGCATTCTATTCTGGTCACCTAAAGTTGGGGAGATGTGTGCAACATCCAAATGGAGATGTCAAGTAGGCAATTGGATATGCAAGTCAGAGACTTAGAAAAGAGGTCAGGACTAGAAATGAGAGGGAGAGTGAAAATCAACAGCTAGGAGGTCAAGAGACAGTTGAAAACAAGTGAAATGGGGTCAACCTGGAATCAATTCTGTAAATGTTAAGGGTCTCAAAAAGTACTCCTTTTCTATATTGGTGACAGGCTTTGTAGGGTCGGGAGAGGAATCTTAAAGGAGCCAAGCCACACTTAGAATACTTATCACATTCATCTTTTCTTATAATTGTATATGGACTTGTCTCATACATCCTATTAGACTTGGGGGGGGAGTTGAGGAGGACAAATGAATAGCACTCCTCTGAATTCTGAGCCAATTACGTGATAGACAAAGCAGTCAGACCAATAGAAATCAAAATATCACATTTTGTTTACTGCTAAAGTCCAGAGTGAAAGACAAAACTTAGGTGGGCTTTCTAATTCTGAACCTCAGCATTTGATAGACTTAACCACCCAGCCACAGGTGGCACTGGAAGCCAGCAGACCTTTCCATGAGGGGGCCAGCACCTATTTGACTTAAGGAGCAGCCGGGAATGTATGTTTCCTGCAAGGTGCCTGGACTTCCAAAACGGAGCAGAAGGGCAGGGCTAAGCTACAGGTACCCAGCACCTTCTCTCAAACTCACCAATCACAGCAGTCCCTCCTCCCCATGGGGGAGGGGATAAGGGGGAAGAGAAAGGCCAGGAGTGTTATGCTAATGGTGTGTCACTCCATATAGAAGAAAAGAAACATCAGGAGTGGGGAATAAGGAAACCTCCTTAACAGACTTGAAGCTCCTGGGGGAAGGCAGGATTGGAGCTTTGTAGCTCCGTGCATCCCACAAAACACCCCTGCATAGTGCCTTGTTACAGCAGATGCCAAATAAATACTTAGTGAATAAAGGAATGGTGCGAGAAGCACTGTGTGTATGTGTTACGGGCCTCCCTTCAGTCAAAACTCAGCTTAAAATTCTCCTCCTCAGGGAAGCCTTTCTTATTAGCCCTGCTTCACTGTGATCACCTCTTCATTTGAGGCTCCCACAGCCCCTC
Source organism: Elephas maximus indicus (assembly GCF_024166365.1). Lineage (NCBI taxonomy): Eukaryota > Metazoa > Chordata > Mammalia > Proboscidea > Elephantidae > Elephas > Elephas maximus. The sequence goes on along the minus strand of NC_064846.1, from coordinate 58,144,999 downwards.
CCTATTCTAACTGCACCATGCTAATTTGCACTCATTTATATGCTGTTTTGCAAATGTTATTGTAAGCCATTTGCTACCAAAAAAAAAATTATTTCCCCCACTAGATAGCAAGCATCTTGCGATGGCGTATGCTATTCCTCCTGCTCAGCTGTACCTAGAAAAGTGTTATGCACACAGCGGTAGCTCAGTCAGTGCTTTGACTAGCGTACCTAATTGTTGAGGTTGTCAATCTTCTATGAGAACGCAAGTGCAGTAACCTTTGAGACAAAGGAATTTCCACCGCAGCTCTGACTTCCGTACTGGATGCATTTCTCACTGCCCTTCTGTCCGAGGCTCTCAGAACAAGATTCCTTGCTTTCTGCCTTTTTCTATCTATCACAAAGGAGCACATAAAGAATGACAAGCTCCAAACAGACTGAGTTTCTTCCCGCCCTTTTGCACTGAAGCAACTCTCCACACTGACAGGCTTTTGAAGGAGATGACAAAGAGAAGCTCCAAAATGAAAGCCGATGACTTGGAGATTTCTCAGCATGAGGTTTGTCTCACCCTAATTTCACTGGGAGCTGAGTTATGGAGCCATCATGGGTCATGCAAATTGATAATGCATTTGATAAAGCTTTAAAAATAGCAGATTGGAAAAATTCTAGAAGTAAGCCTTCACTGTAATGGAATTCAGAATAGAGGAATAACCTAGCAGACGTTAACTGAAATTCCAGAACTTAGGGCCTCTCAGTTCCTAGTCCCACCTTGACCTCAGCATATACAAGGGGTAAACTAAAAATAAAATCCACAAGAGAGGCAGAGCTACAACACGAGTTTAACATGAAAATACTTAGTAGAATCAAATTCCACAACTTATCATGCCTATGCTCCATACTGCCAACATGTGGTCTGTGTACATGTATTAGGTAGAAGTGGGGACAATCAACAGAAGACTCTGTATATGATTGGTGGTAATCATCCTGATCTAGAAATATGTAATATATCAGAGCTGGAAAACCGTTTAGAAAACATCCAGCTCAAACCCTTATTCTACGGATGAGAAAAATAAAGTGAGAGAGCGAATTAAGCCTGAAACCCAGGCCTCTGACTCCTAGTATGTGTTTTTCTGCTCTCTCCAGGATGGGGACTTCTAGGGAGCAGGCTGTTTAATATGTCAGTCAGTTCTCTACTAATTTTCTCTTTTAATCACATAAACTAGAATGATGCATTTATGACCATTTTACCTCCAAGCAACTCTACTTTTGCCGTGTTCCTTTAAACACCCAGGATCATTTCTGCCATCTTGCTTGTGGTACCACTGAAGAACAGTGGCTAAACGGTTTGTTCAAATTCACACCAACTCTTTATAAAAGGCAGTTTGTGGTCACCTGCTAACCTAACAAGGTTGGCGGTTCGAACCCATCCAGTGCCTCTCCAGAAGAAAAGGCCTGGTGAACTGCTTTCGTAAAGATTACAGTCAGGAAAACCCTATGGAGCAGTCCTACTCTGCAACATACGGGTTTGCCATTAATTGGGGGCTGACTTGACAGCATCTAACAACAATAATTCCATTTTTATTTTGTGGGCTACTTAGAAGACTGAATTTTAGGGTAATAAATAAGTCATTTCTACTGTTCCCTGAATACACCTTGTGTTTTCCTCACCCTATACCTTGACTCATACTGTTCCTTTGCCTGGAACACCCTCTTACCAGACTAGCCATGCCCATCATGGTCTATCAAAATTCTGTCTTTCCTGGCACATGTCAATATTACCTCCTTTATTGAGCCTTCTATAATACCAAACTGTCAGACAAGATGATCTTTTTTCTTTTTTGAAGCTACAAAGTCCTCAGTGTATACTGCCCTGAGGTACATGCCACATTCTCCCTTTTATGACGGTCATTTGTTGCAGCAAACACTGTTGGTTACTTACTCAATAACCATTTCCCCTATTTTCTTGCTAAAAAATACACCTTGGCTAGAGGAGCAATGTGCCTACCTCCCGGAAATGAATTATAACTGATCAAAGCCAAATATGATTATTCCATTTTCTTTTGCCATACACGATCTCAGCCTCCCTTGCAGCTAGGGGTGGTTATGAAAAAAATCTAGCCACTGAGACTGTTAAGAACTGTGAAGGGTCTGAGATTTTATCCCACTTAGAAGCTAATAGGTTAGCCTGCTACAGTTTCATGGATGTTGGCAGAAAAGACTCCTGGATCAGAGACAAAAGACTTTAACACTCACAACAATAGCAATGACCAAAGTGTCATCATTTTCATGAGCCAGTTCCCTGAGCCCCAATTCCCATAGGGTGATGCAAAGAGGGCCAAGTGACACCTACACATGGAGTGGATTGTGCTACAGGAGAGGAACCCTGAGCTTCGGAAACCGAAATCTTTTCTAATGGGCAGTAAGCACATTTGACCTTTGCCCTGGAGGAAGATGCTATCTCTACCTCCCAGGGCTTTAAGCAAACCTGCTGTTTACTCCAGAGGGAGACACTATCTCAATCTTCCGAGGCTATTTACCATACAAATATGCTTGAAAAAAATAGTCCAGAACAAAGGCAGTCAGTGCCTCTGATCACAAGACATGCAGAAATGCAAGTGACCATTGGAGAATTATCTTCCAATAAAGCCATAGTAGAAATCTGCTGTAGAGGCTTTTGTGAAAGATTTTTCTCCATAATAAAAAGAAAAAAACTGCAAATATAGAACCCCATTCCCTTTCTTCCTGCTTAGAACATTTACATGTGAGGTCATGATGTTTAATATTTCTGCAGCAATCCTGACACTAGGGGAAGAGGCCAAAAGAATCCCAGCATGTCTACTTAGTATCCAAATATCACAGAGCTGCTGAAACACCTATGAGATAACTTACCTCCAGACCTGCTGTTAAGCAACAATATAGTAGCCTTATGGCTTAAGCCATGGTCAGTACAGTTTTCTGTTACTTTCAGGCAAAAGTGTCCAACAAGAAGCATTTTTCATAGGCCTTACTAATCACCCACTACTAAGTTCCCTGAAAGCAAGAAGTGTGTCATATAGTTAAGACAGACATGGGTTTGAATTCTTAGTCTGTTGTTGACTAGCTGTGTATTTTAGATAAGCTACCTAAACTTTCTAAGATTCAGTTTTCATGTCTCTAAAATGGGTATAACAACACAACCTACCTCAAAGAGTTTTTGAGAGGATTAAATGAAATGATATCAAGCAATCATCTTAACGCCCAGGACATAGTAATAATTCAATAAAAGATAGATACTAGAAATTTTCTTTTCATCTCATATAGGGCCTAGGACAGAGATACATATACAGAGTTGGAAGAATCTGTAAAAAGAGTTGTGTGGGGTCACAGCCTGAGACTTAAATATAATTACTTCTCAGTGTTCTGGGATAAAGGGAAATATGAAGAACACACCTTCATAAAACCTCTGGAAAATCTCCCGAATCCATTTTTGTCAATATTTTCAATTCCCACTTCCACCCCCACTGAATATTTTTAAATAACCTTTTCCGAATTTTAACAGCAGTGCATGTTCAGTGTAGAAAATTTACAAAATGAAAAAAAAAAAATCAGTCATAGCACCACCACCCAAACTCAATCATTGTTACCATTCTGTTGCATTTTTTCCAAGCTTTTTACTATGTGCTTCTACATACATTTTTAAATATGGCTGTGTTTACTTCCTATAAAAGGCTTGTCCTCTTGTTTCAGCATTTACTATTACAACATGAGCATTTTCCCATGTTATTAAAAGGTACCTGTAAACACATTTTTAATGACTGCCTAATAGGGCATCATGTGGCTATGCCATAATGTACCTAAACATATTCCCACACTCATGCATTTCAGTTGTGTCCAATATTTTGCTAAAATAAATGTCACAACGAGCATACCTATACCTAAAACTATTTCAGATCACTCCCTTAGGATAGATAGATTCCAACGTTAAATTATTGCCTCAGAAGGTATAAACACTGCCAAATTGTTTTCCAAAAGGATGTACCAACTTATAGCTCTGCCAGCAACATCTGAGTGAACCTATTTCCTTATACCTTTTTTAGCACTAAGTATTTTTTTTCCTTTACTATTTTGATGGGGGCAAAAATCTTAATGTTATTCAAATTTGCATTTCTTTGATTATCAATGAGCTAAACATTTTTTCCACAGGTTCTCACTGAACCTTTTGCCCAGAGATGCTGACACACTACCAGTCTTACTGATTCACATTTCCCTTATGCCTACTCTGGATGCAATCCCCAGAAGAGAGAAGGAGGCAAGAACAATGTCCTGGAAAAGCTTCAAAAGTCCAAGATGGCTCCTGAACAATTTGATTTAAATGTACAAAGAGTTGGCTAGAAAGTTTCCTTCCCACGGTATTTCCTGCCTTCAGGTCTGTCCCCCACTTTGATTTGATTCTAGGTACTGACAGCTACATCTGCGGTGGCCAGGAAGTGAGGTACTTCCCACTGCCTCTGGGTTTCATAAACATAACCCGTAAGCAGCTTATTAAAACAGAACAAGCAAGAAGTGCCTGCTTTGGAAACCTCAGCTTGGAAGATGTTGCTTAATAGGCACTTAAATCAATCATCCTGCCTGCTTTTAACTTTCCTTACCACTAAGAGGCCTCTTGATTTACAAGGAGTGTGGGGCATATCGTCTTTATGTATCAAGACCCAACATATTTCTCACACCCGTCTCTCACCCCACCTCCCTCACACCCACACAGATGTCAGTGGCACATCCCAAAGCATGATTTAGGCTGAAACTACTGGCTCACCACTCTGTCAGGACAGTTTTAAGGAAGGGAAAGACATGTAGCTTCTCCACGGATTATTCTCTCCAGTGAAGGCCTGTGCTTTGAAAGCCCTGAAAGGGACCTGAACAACCCCTGAGTTCCACCGCCCCAGAATAAGAAACATCTTGAAGTTCCCTAAGAAGTTTTAGATGCCTACTAGCCAGGTTTGTCACAGTGACTATCCATCCAGGCCCAGCTACATGACTTTCCTGCATGAAGGAGACGACTTTGCCTTCAAATGTCTCTGCACTTGACGGAGCTTGACTTCTGAGAATCAGACTGAGGAAAAACTTGAAGCTGCTTGGTGTATGATGTGGAAATTCACTTCTACTTGATTCAGAGTCCTCTTGCTCATCTTCCAAAGTTTAATTGGATCCAAGAACCAGCTAGCATCATTTTCTGAGGCAAGGCCACTGTTGTGTTAGCCAGGCAACACAACTGATCAACGTGACAAGAAGAGCAACCAAAGATGTATTAAGATTTGAGCCCATTTGCACTTACCCAATGTGACATAAACTCAGCACAAGTCTGCATCTCTTTGAAAACATAATGGGCTCGTAATGGAGGCGTCAACCTACAACCATTTTCAGAAATAAATTCCGATAATAGATGCTTGCTCTGAGGCTGAATGTACCATTATCATACTATCTTGGTCTGACTCTCATGTCCCAGCCCACTCCTTCTGTCAGCAGCTCTCTGATCCACTGATGACATGTAAGAGGAGGCAAAGCCAGGAAATTATGGACTTGCCCTCCAGGGAGCATGCTGCTGTTTGACTCAAAGAGATGTGAGTTCCATCTAGAAATCCCTTTTCATCCTCAGTTCATAACATAGCTGCCTTTTGTTTTTATTTTTTTTTTTAAATCACCACTTTCTGTCCTGTTTAGAGTGAAGTGACTGACTTGGGTGTTGGTACCATGTGACAGATGTGACTCTGTATTGGCTTAACACACACACTCAGCACCAGAGCTCAGCACCTGGCATTTGCTTAACATGCAATAAATATTTGCTGAATTGAATTGAATTGAATTGAACTGAACTGAACCACATATAACTAAATTGAATTAAATACAATGAAATTGGTTTGGATGTATTAAATGGGGTTTTTCCTTCTACATATATGGCAGCCTTCCAAATGTCCTATTTCAAACTTCCTAAAACAACCTGAGGATAACCAAATGATCAATACAACACATCACATAGGAAGAACAAAGGTAGGGCTGAGTTTTTGTTTGTTTTTATAATAACCAAGTAACTAAAAAAAAAAAAAAAAACAACCCACTGCCGTCAAGTCGATTCCAACTCATAGCGACCCTATAGGACAGAGTAGAACTGCCTCATAGAGTTTCCAAGGAGCGCCTGGCAGATCTGAACTGCCAACCCTTTGGTTAGCAGCTGTAGCAAATCTAAATAAAAGAGAAGGATAATTGCGTAGTTGTCACAGAAAGCAGAGAGTCCAAGGCAAAGTTGGCTTTAGAAAGCACTATGAACAGGACAAAGCTTGTTCTCACAACCACTGAACTCTCCATCCTGGGCCTGGTACCTTCATAGGCTCTCTCTTCTGCCTTTCCCCCCACAAAAATCCAGTCTCAATAAAGGATGAAATGTATAGAGTCATATTAAGACACAAATTATCAAACAGTCTTGAAAGCATCAGCCCTCCCAGAGATGTTTCTGCATGTTATAAGGACTTAAAACCTTAAGCTAAATTAATTAAGTGGTATATCAGCAGCCAGCAGTTTGGGAGAAACACAGGGGTCTGAGAATGCCTTGGTGTACTTCCTGAATCACGCCACACCACCAAAAAGCAATTTTTCCTCAGTTTTTCACCTGACTGTATAAGAAAGTTAGAGGTTTGGGTTTTTTGTTTGTTGGTTGGTTTCATTTTGTTTTGCTCTATTTTGTTTCTTAATCAGGCCAATGGATTAACCCCTATGGCCTCCAGCTTTTTCCATAATGGGGAGGGGGGAAGGGCAGATTTGATAATCAGACAACTCAGCTCTTCTTAGAGGCTCTTTTAGTTAACAGTCTGAAGGTCCCCCAAGCATCTCTGGGCTGAGATGTTTGAGAGTGCATTTCTAGAGATAACAGTAAAACAAACTAAATACATCCTCTAATTGCCTCATTCTCTTCCCCAAGGAAAATCTAAGCTGTGTACCTGGCAAGTTCCCCACAGTAAATCGATTCCTCTGTCCACTTCCAAAAGGTACTAGCTCCATCCAAACTAGAATGAACAAACTCTTAGCTATAGACTATTTGAGGGTAGGCAAAGAAGCTGATGAGTGCACTCTTGAATGGAATGAAAAAAAATGATGTAAAAAAGAAAGGGAGGACTTTATTTTTCCTTTAAAAAAAAAAGTGAGGGAGAAACCATTCTTCCTGATGTTAAGGCTTACTATGTAGCTACAGTAATCAAGACAGTGTAGTGCTGGTAGAAGGATAGACACATTGATCAATGGAACAAAATATAGAACCCAGAAATAGATCCCACAAATATGCCCAACTGATTTTTGACAAAAGTTCAAAAGTAATTCAGTGGATGAAGGATGTTGCTGTTAGGTGCCATCAAGTTGGTTCCGACTCATGGCGACCCTATGCACAAAAGAACAAAATACCGCCCAGTCCTGTGCCATTCTTACAATTGCTGTTATGCTTGAGCTCATTGTTGCAGCCACTGTGTCAGTCCACCTCGTTGAGGGTCTTCCTCTTTTCCTCTGACCCTGTACTCTGCCAAGCATGATGTCCTTCTCCAGGAACTCATCCCTCCTGACAACATGTCCAAAGTATGTAAGAAGCAGTCTCGCCATCCTTGCCTCTAAGGAGCATTCTGGCCACACTTCTTCCAAGACAGATTTGTTCGTTCTTTTGGCAGTCCATGGAATATTCAATATTCTTCGCCAACACCACAATTCAAAGGTATCAACTCTTCTTCGGTCTTCCTTATTCATTGTCCAGCTTTCACGTGCATATGATGCAACTGAAAATACCATGGCTTGGGTCAAGTGCACCTTAGTCTCCAAGGTGACATCTTTGCTTTTCAACACTTTAAAGAGGTCATTTTCAGCAGATTTACCCAATGCAAAGCATCTTTTGATTTATTGACTGCTGTTTTATAGCTGTTGATTGTGGATCCAAGTAAAATGAAATCCTTGGAAACTTCAGTCTTTTCTCCATTTATCATGATGTTGCTTATTGGTCCAGATGTGAGGATTTTTGTTTTCTTTATGTTGAGGTGCAATCCATACTGAAGGCTGCGGTCTCTGATCTTTATTAGTAAGTGCTTCAAGTCCTTTTCACTTTCAGCAAGCAAGGTTTTGTCATCTGCATAATGCAGGTTGCTAATGAGTCTTCACCCAGTCTTGATGCCTCATTCTTCTTCACATAGTCCAGATTCTCAGATTATTTGCTCAGCATAGATATTTGAATAGGTATGGTGAAAGGATACAACCCTGACGCACACCTTTCCTGACTTTAAACCAATCAGTATCCCCTTGTTCTGTCCAACCAACAGCCTCTTGATCTAGGTAAAGGTTCCTCATGAGCACAGTTAAGTGTTCTGGAATTCCCATTCTTTGCAAAGATGAAAGATAGCTTTCCCAATAAATGATGCCGGAGTAATTGAACATCCATAGGGAAAAAAAATGAACCTCAGCTTTAACCTCACACCGTGTACAAAAAAGAACCCAAAATGGATCGTGGATTTAAACATAAAATGTAAACCTATGAAACTTTTAGAAAATAACATTAAAAAAAACTCTTAGGGACCTAAGGCTAGGCAAAGCATTCTTAGACTTGACACCAAAAGCATAATCCAAAAAAGGAAAAATTGATAAATAGGACTTCATCAAAATGAAAACTTTTTCCCTAAAAAAAAACCTGTTAAGATGAAAGGACAAATTACAGCCTGGGAGAAAATATTTTTCAACTACCTTTCTGACAAAGGGCTTATATCTAGAATATATAAGGAACTCTCAAAAGTCAACGGTAAAAAAAAAAATCCAATTAGAAAATGGAGAAAAGACATGAACAGACATTTTACTGAATAGGATATAGAAATGACAAATAAGCATATGCAAAGATGTTTAACATCATTAACCACTAAACAAACAAAAAAACTAAACCTATTGCCGTTGAATCGATTCCGACTCATAACGACTCTATAGGATAGAGTAGAACTGTCCCATAGCGTTTCCAAGGAGTACCTGGTGGATTCAAACCACCAACTTTTTGGTTAGCAGCCATAGCTCTTAGCCACTGCACCACCAGGGCGCCATTAAAAAACCCAAAAACCGAACCCATTTCCATCGAGTCCATTCCAACTCATAGTGACCCTATAGGACAGAGTACAACTGCCCCATAGGGTTTCCAAGGTGTGGCTGGTGGATTCCAACTTCCAACCTTTTGGTTAGCAGCTGTCACCCACTGTAGCTCTTAACCACTGCACCACCAGGGCTCCCGGAACAAATTAAAACCACAATGAGGTATCACAGCATAGCTATCAGAATTGCTAAAATAAATAGTGACAGCAACACATGCTGTAGAGAATGTTGATGGACCAGCTCACTCGCTACTCTGGAAAATAGTTGTTTGGCAGTTTCTGATAAAACTAAGCATGTATTGTGATATGATCCATAAACACCTAAAAAAATAAACTAAACCCACTGCTGTCGGGTCAATTCCGACTCATAGCGACTCTATAGGACAGAGTAGAACCGACCCATTGAGTTTCCAAGGAGTGCCTGGTGGATTTGAGCTGCCGACTTGTTGGCGCTTAATCACTAGGCCACCAGGGTTTCCTAAACACCTATACACAAACTTTTATAGCAGTTTTATCTGCAATAGTCAAAAACTTGAAACAGCCCGGATGTCCTTCAACATGTGAAATGGTTACACAAATTGTGGTAAATCCATATCGTGGACAACTACTCACCAATAAAAAAGAACAATTGATTCAGGCAACATATTGGAAGGACCTCAAGAGAATTATGCTAAGTAAAAAATGTTTACACACTTTATGATTCCATTTACATAACATCCTTGAAATAATGTAATATATAGGTGGAAAACAGATTAGTTTTTGCCAGGGCTTAAGGTTTGAGAGGGAGGGATAGCTATAAACTGGTAGTCTGAGGTTACCTTGTAGTGATGGAACAGTTCTGCATCTTGACTGTGGTGGTAGTTACACATGTGATAAAATTGCAAAGAACTACGCACACACACACACACACACACACAAATGAGTGCATATGTAACTGGTGAAATCTGAATAAACTCTTTGGATTGTACCAGCGGCAATTCCATTGTTTTCATATTGCAGTATATGCGATTATGATATGTGCAGTTATACAAGGTAACATTGGGGAAGGAGGGGTGAATGGTGCATGGGACCTCTTTCTATATTTTTTGCAACTTCCTGTGAAAGTATACTTATTTCAAATGAAAATTTTTTTCAGCTGAAAGCCCAATCCCAACACAAATGTGTTGCTGCCTTTCACTGTGGTGTTCTGCCTGTTAGGCTCTAGGAAAAGGAAGGTTAGATATGACAAGCATTAAGGATGTAAGTCCCTTTGCAGTGAGCTGGCCGTGGACTCTCCCCAGGTCTAGATATCAGCATCAGCAGTTCCTCCCGGCCTTGGACTTCTTTCTTGCTTCTGCAATGTTTTAGAGGGCCAGAAGCAATTGAACACAGTGGCTGAGACTGATTCCTTTGGAGTCCTTAAAACAGGGAACTTGGCAGAGAGAGGGAAAATAGCAGATCTCCCAGAATACTGTGAGGGCTAAGGCAGTAGAATGGAAATGGATTTCAGGGACAGGCATCAGGGTGCCTTGCTGAAAAAAACCATAACATTTGGCTGTTGCCCTTTTCAGACACCAGTCAAAAGAAAAGGGGCAGAAGCAGCCTATCTTACTAAGTTGCTTTTAAACTGCAAGATTTTATGCCTGGCTGTTCTACTTGTTAGTTTCCTCTCCTGTGATGTGGAGAAGGAATGAGTTTTTGCTTCACTGAAGATTCTACTTCTAAGTTGTGTCCTTAAGGTATTTCATGTTAACAAAATGTTGACAGATCAGACAGCATTTTTAAATGCTGCTTTTTCTTTTTTCCTTTTTCTTTTTTTATCTTAAGCAGAAGTACTGCTAGCAGCACCTTCAGTGTTCATTTCATCAAAGGACTCTCTAAACATATCGTATATTTATTGCATCTTTGGGAGTAATAATTTTCTTCCCAGCTTTCAAATTATTACATATTTGTTACTGCACCACTGAGGGAGGAGATCATTTGTTATTAGTTCCTTGTCTGACGTGAAACATTTAATTTGAACTGAAACTGCTGCACAAGAAAATAAACAGTGCATTTCATACGCAAAGTGTCTGCTTCCCTCACTGGGAGGCAATGGGAATCATTTTGACCATATGGTGGGTATTTATCATCGGATGGCTCTTGAGCATCTCTACTGTCTGCCTCCCTTTTCCCCTCAGACCTGGGCACTGGCTCTTTTTCAAAGAGGTGAGGTCAGCTTGCTTTCAGACACAGCAACCACATTCTGGAAGACCACAAGAATCCCCAGGGGAGATTTTTTTTTTAAATACCTGTGACCAGGCCACACCAATCTCAAGTTAGTTTACTGAAATGGTTGTTCTCCCGGGCTTTGAAGCCAGACTGCTTAGATATGACGTCCAGTTTTGCCACTGACTTGAGTCAGTCGACAAGTTATTTAACCTCTCTGGGCCTCAGTTGCTTCAAATGCAAAGTAGAGGTAATAACATGATCTAAATCACACAGGTATGGCTAAGACTTACCAGTTGCTGTCAGGTCGACCCCAACTCATGGCGACTCCATGTGTGTCAAGTAGAATTGTGCTGCATACAATTTTCAATGGCTGACTTTTTTGGAAGTAGATCACCAAGCCTTTGTTTAGGGTGCCTTTGGATGGACTCGAACTTCCAACCTTTCTCTTAGCAGCTGAGTGTGTCAACCACTTGAACTACCCAGTGACTCCCATGGTGAGGAATAAATGAGCTAATTCATGTAGCATAATGAAAAGAAAAGAAAAAAAAGCCTGGTTCATAGTAAGTCCCTGATAATGTTAGCTATTACTTGTTTCTCATGAGCACCCCTGTTTTTAGACCTCTAATAAGAAAGCAAGGAGTTATCCACCTACAAACCGAACTTACCCACTGAGTTTTTCCACAGCCCTTGTTGATGGAATCCCAGACATTTGCAAAAGGAAATCTACAGAAGAAAGGAAAAAGCCCAAGGCACGTTTCAAAGTAGGCCCAAAACAAGGCAGGTTGGATCTATTTGTTTTGTATAGAATCAAAAATGAGTGAAAAGAACCCTTTGAAGAAACCTGATGCTTTCTGCTCAAAACATTTTAATGTCCACACGGTGTGCTTGACAATGTCAAATGCTTTGATATTCCAAACAATTATATCCAAATAATTTTGACCATCAGCAAATTACTAAAATATCAGGTACAAAATGGGAGCGGGGGAGAGAATCCATCATCCAAATGCTTAGGATATGCAACTATAGACACCTGACAAAAACAGGTAACACCATGGTATCCCTTCTTATACCCAAACTCATATCAGATGGCTCCAGTTATTATGCATCTATAAACGCACACACATTGAATTTCTGAATTCTTCTAGTCCTTAGCCTATAGGATGAGTTAGATTCATGGGAGTGTCATTGCCCTGAAATATGCCCTTTGGGCTTCACAAATGTGTGTGCCATTTCTTGGCTCTTTAAACTAAAATCTCGTTGCTGTTTAGCAGCCTCTTCAGTCAGCATTGTAGTCCATGTTGCATACTGCCGCATGTTGATGAATTTCCAAAGCATAAAATATAAAGGGTCTGTGGAAAAGGAAGTACATTGGATAGGGCACTGGACTGTGTTATTCCACGTTTGAAAAAGATACTGATATACCTTTGTGTTCTTCCCATAGCACCTAGAATAGTGCTGCCAAAGAGTAGTAGGTGGTCAATCAAGATTTTGTGGCCATTGAATAATATGAAGTACTCTGAACCACAGGAGAGCTTGCACATATTTAAGGTGCAATGTGTAGTATTATTGTCAATGTCTGTTTTAATTTTAATCACTTAAAAATGAAAAGGTTAAAAACAGGAAACAGGAAAGTGATGAAAAATCTTTTACTTACAGTAATTTTAGAATTTCTTCTGGTTATTGCTTATTTTTTTCACCACTCATATGTATCTTTTTTTATTGATGCTCATCTACAAATCATAACTCTGTTTATTATGGTTTATTCATAACTCTGAATGAAACATCATTTGATAAGTGAGCATGAATCACTAACCTCTCTTATCTAAATATATCCCTCTACATATTTCCAGTGTCCATTAACCCATCAGCCGTAAGTACTAAGCCAGATATATTAAATATATTGTCATTTCCTGTTAGAGATAGGAATGACACTTCAGCACAAAGTTTGTCGTTGTTAGGTGCAGTTGAGCCAGTTCCAACTCACAGCTACTCTATGTTCAACAGAACACATTGCCCAGTCCTGTGCCAACCTCACAATCATTGCTATGTTTGAACCCATCATTGCAGCCACTGTGTCAATCCATTTCATTGAAAGTCTTCTTCTCCTTCACTGACTCTCTACTTTACCGAGCATGCTTTCTTTCTCCAGGGATTGGTCCCTCCTGATAGCATGTCAAAAGCACATAAAATGAAGTCTTGCCATCCTCACTTCTAAGGAGAATTCTGGCTGCACTTCTCCCAAGACATACTTGTTCATTCTTCTGGCAACGCACGGTATATTCAATATTCTTCACCAAACCCATAATTCAAAGGCATCAATTCTTCTTCTGTCTTCCATAATCACTGTCCAGCCCCAGCATGCATATGAGGCAATTAAAAATATCATGGCTTGGGTCAGGCATACCTCAGTCCTAAAAGTAACATCTTTGCCTTTTAACACTTGCAGTAGATTTACCTAATGTAATACACTCTTCGATTTCTTGACTGCTGCTTCCATGGGAATTGATTGTGGATCCAAGTAAAATGAAATCCTTGACTACTTCAATCTCTTCTCTGTTTATCATGGTGTTGTTTATCAGTCCAGTTGTGAGGATTTTTGTTTTCTTTATGCTGAGGTGTAATCCATACTGAAGGCTGTGGTCTTTGATCTTCATCAGCAAGTGCTTCAAGTACTCTTCACTTTCAGCAAGAAAAGTGGTGTCATCTGCATAATACAGGTTGCTAATGAGTCTTCCTCCAATCCTGATGCTCTGTTCTTCATATAGTCCCGATTCTTGGATTATTTGCTCAGCATACAGATTGAATGAGTGTGGTGAAAGGACACAACACTGATACACACCTTTGCTGATTTTATACTACGCAGCATCAGCTTGTTTTGTTTGAACAACTGTCCATTGGTCTATATACAGGTTCTGCATGAACACAATTAACTGACTTGGAATTCTTATTTTTTGCAATTTTACCCATAATTTGTTATGATCCACACAGTCGAATGCCTTTGCATAGTCAATAAAACACAGGTAAACCTCTTTCTAGTATTCTCTGCTTTCAGCCAAGATCCATCTGACATCAGCAATGATATCTCTTGTTCCATGTCCTCTTCTGAATCCAGCTTGAATTTCTGGGAGTTCCCTGTTGAGGTACTGCAGCAACCGCTTTTGAATTATCTTCAGCAGAATTTGACTTGTGTGTGATATTGATGATATTGTTCGATAATTTCTGCATTGTGTTGGATCACCTTTCTTTGGAATGGGCACCTCTTACTGTCGGTTGGCAGGTAGGTGTCTTTGAAATTTCTTGGCATGGATGAGTGAGAGCTTCCAGCAGTGCATTTGTTTGTTGAAAATCTCACCTGGTATTCTGTTTATTCCTGAGGCCTTGCTTATCACCAATGCCTTCAGGGCAACTTGGACTTCTTCCTTTGGTACCATTGGTTCCTGATTATATGCTACCTCCTGAAATGGTTGAATGTTGACTAGCTCTTTTTGGTACACTTACTCTGTGTATTCCTTCCATTTTGATGATTCCTGTGCTGTTCAGTATTTTACCCATAAGCCTTCAATACTGCAACTCAAAGCTTGAAATTTTTATTCAGTTCTTTCTGCTTGAGAATTGATAAGCATATTCTTCTCTTTTGGCTTCCTAACTCCAGGCTTTTGTGCGTTTCGTTATAATACTTTACTTTGACTTCTCGAACTGCCCTTTGAAATCTTCTGTTTAGCTCTTTTACTTCATCATTTCTTCCATTCACTTTAGCTACTCTACGTTTAAGAGCAAACTGCAGGGTCTCTTCTGACATCCATTTTGGTCTTTGCTTTCTTTCCTATCTTTTTAAAGGCCTTTTGCTTTCTTCATGTATGATGTCCTTGATCATCCCACAACTCATCTAGTCTTCAGTCATTAGTGTTCAGTGTATCAACTCTCTTCTTGAGATGGTCTCTAAATACAGGTGGGATATACTCAAGGTAGTATTTTGGCTCTTGTGGCCTTTTTCTAAATTTCCTTCAACTTCAACTTGCATACAATCAATAGATGGTCTGTTCTACAGTTGGCCCCTGGCCTCATTCTGACTGATGACATTGAGCATTGAGCTTCTTCATCATCTCTTTCCATGATGTAGCTTATTTGATTCCTGTGCATTCCATTCAGCGAGGTCCACAGGCATAGTCGCCATTTATGTTGTTGAAAAAAAGTATTTGCAATGAGTAAGCTGTTGTTCTTGCAAAATTCTGTCATGTGCTATCCTGTGTCGTTACTATCACTGAGGCCATATTTTCCAATTATCAATCCTTCTTTTTTTCCAAATTTCAAATTCCAATCACCAATAATTATCAATGCATCTTAATTGCATGTTTGATCAATTTCAGAATGTAGAAGTTGGAAAAATCTTCAATTTCTTCATCTTGGCATTAGTGGTTGGTGGGTAAATTTGAATAATAGTCATATTAACTGGTCTGCCTTGTTGTTGTTGTTAGGTGCCATCAGGTTGGTTCCAACTCATAGTCACCCTGTGTACAGCAGAATGAAACACTGCCTGGCCCTGCACCATCCTCGCAATTGTTGCTATGTTTGAGCCCATTGTTGCAGCCACTATGTCAATCCATCATGTCAAGGCTCTTCCTCTTTTTCACTGACCCTTTACCTCTACCTTACCCAGCATGATGTCCTTCTCCAGAGACCGATCCCTCCTGGTAACGTACCCAAAGTAGGTGAGAGTCTCATCATCCTCACTTCTAAGGAGCATTCTCTGCCTATACTTCTTCCAAGACAGACTTGTTCATTCTTCTGTCATGCCATGGTTAATTCAATATTCTTCACCAACACCATAATTCAAGGGCATCGATTCTTTGGTCTTACTTATTCATTGTCCAACTTTCACATGCGTATGAGGCAACTGAATACACCATGGCTTGGGTCAGGTGCACCTTAGTGCTCAAAGTGACATCTTTGCTTTTTTGCACTTTAAAGAGGTCTTTTGCAGCAGATTTGCCTAATGCAATGTGTCATTTGATTTCTTGTCTGCTGCTTCCATGGGCGTTGATTGTGGATCCAAGTAAAATGAAATCCTTGACAACTTCATTTCTTTTCTCTGTTTATTATGATGTTCTCGGTCCAGTTGTGAGGATTTTTGTTTTCTGTATTTTTTTTTAAGGTGTAATACACACTGAAGACTGTAGTCTTTGATCTTAATGAGTAAGTACTTCCAGTCATCTACACTTTCAGCAGGCAAGGTTGTGTGATCTGCATGTCACAGGTTGTTGAGTCTTCCTCAAATGCTGATGCTGTGTTCTCATTCGTATAGTCCAGCTTCTAGGATTATTTGTTCAACATACAGATTGAATAAGCGTGGTAAATGGATACGACCCTGATTTTAAACTTTCCTAATTTTAAACCATGCATTATCCCTTTATTTTGTTTGAATGACTGCCTCTTGGTCTATGTAGAGTTTCTGTATGAGCACAATTAAGTATTCTGGAATTCCCATTCTTTGAAATGTTATTCATAATTTGTTATGATTCACATAGTTGAATGCCTTTGCATAGTCAATAAAACACACGTAAACATCTTTCTTTAAAAAAAAAATAGGTGTATGGATATTATCCTGTCACTGACAGTGATACTTCAGGATACATCTTGAAATATTCTTTTTGAGGATGAATGCAACACAATTCCTCTTCAATTTGTCATTCCTGGCATAGTAGAGCATATGATTGTCTGATTCAAAATGGCCAATACCAGTCCATTTCAGTTCACTAATGCCTAGGATGTGGATCTTTATGCATTCCATTTCCTTTTTGACAGATTCCAATTTTCCTAGATTCATACATCATACATTTCACATTCTGATTATGAATGCGTGTTTGTAGCACAAAGTGTAAGAGGCCAAATTTTCAAAATATGAATATGCTGTGTTAAATATAATCCTCAAAATGGAACTACCTGTTTTTAAGCGAGGCTGTTAAAGGACCTGGTGTTATTGTTAAAAGGCTCTGCTTTTTCCACTCCTGGGCACAATAGGAAGTTAATATAATGGAAAGTTACTAACACACAATATTCTTTTAGCATATTCCCATCATATTATAATAAGGTTTTACTTTTAGATCTTTGAGCAATTTAACACAGTATGGATTTCATTATCTCAAGAAAACTATGGACCAAAAAACACGGAGGGAGGGGAGAAGAAAGAAAGCATATTACAATCACAAGGCTAATGGACTTACGTGAAAGGAAACTTTGCAAATGCTTTTCTTTTAAAGTGAAATTGGACAAAGTCCAGACTGACTGTTGTGGGAACAATGCTGCCATGGTTTGGTGGAAGTGAGTTAGTTGACCTGATAGGTTCTTTCCGTATTCGATAGCCACAACTTTATTGTTCAGTTCTTACTAATATATCCACAGACAAATGGATCATGATCTTTCCATGCACACAGTACACGGAAACATGTAGTTATCTGAGTCATGGGTCTCACAGCAAAAGATTAATGTTGAAAATGACGCACGGGAAGGTCTTTTTACTCAGAAGACAATGTGTACTCACTTGGCATTTGTAGGTTCAAAGCTGCTGGATAAGGAGCTACCTACGAAACAATCTGGTGAGGTGACAAACTTCAGTCTCCAATGCTCTGTGAATTTCCAGTCCATGCCATGTCCATCTGCTAAAAGTATAGCATCCCCAGCTATAGACCCCACTCTGTATTGAGAACAGGTATTCTCTCTGGAAATAGGTTTCCATTTTAAAGATGAACCATCAGATTCCATTATAATCTGCTGTCCTGTCATTTACTTTGTTACACATTTTCTACCAACAGATTGTGATGCACCAAACATTTTAAGCAGAGCTCTGTAAAATTGCTAACATTTAGCAATAAATATTAATGCTCAACTGTTACATGATAACTACAGGTGGCTATAAAGTTGACTAACATTTGACAATCAGTGGCAAATCAAGGTTTGATACCCATTTTAACAAATGTGGTCAAGAGTTGTGCTTATTATTAGCTAGATATGCAATGCAGTTTTATGTGTGATTCTGTTATATAGCACTTTCTAAAGGGAAAGTCATAAAGGGTGACAATGAATGGCAAAGATATTTTTTATATTGCAGTCAATTGGGCTGAGGTGATGGAGAACAGTGAGATCAAGTTCATACTTTCACACCCACACAGCCTTCCATACACACACACACACACACACACACACACACAAGTACACGTATACACAGGATACTGAAAAAATTAGTTCTCCTAATTCTTTTTCAATATAAAATCTTCCTCCTCTTAGACACTCTTGGAAAAATTGCTTTCATTGCTGGAAACCTAAGGCACAAAAATATAAAGTAACTTACCCAAGGTCACACAGCTAGAAATGGGCAGTAGGCTGGATTTGAATTCTGTGCAGTATGAGTCTAAAGATCACAAGTCTAACAACTACATCATACTATTTTCCATGCAGGGACATAGTGACATTTTTAAAATATTCTACAAAACACTTCTGCCAGTGCAGACCTTCTAGAGACATCAGGCCCAGCGATATTTCAGAAATTGAGTAGCTAACTTAGATGGGCTTTTAGAGTCCTCACAGCAAAGCACATAGCTCATATAGTATGGACAAGCTACCAAAAGATCAAGAAATGATATTAGTGGTTTTTAAAGTAAGTGGAAAATAGGGCTTGGGACAGGGAAGTTATAATATCATTATTCTGTAAGATGGACTCTGTGTTTATGTATTTGAATAATGTATTTTAAATACTTATTTGGGAAGCAGCACATCACAGTGGTTAAAGTCAGGGCATGTGGGCCCAGAAAACTGTTTCATCTATAAAATGGAGATCATAATGTTATCCCTCTTTTAGGGTTGTTGGGAGGATGAAATGAAAGTGCGTGTTAAACTCTTAACACAAGGCTTAGAACATATTAAGCACTCAATAAGTGTGAGCTACTGCTGTGTTTATTGTTTTACAATTACTAATTTTCTTGGTTGTCTCCCTAACTAGTCCATGTGTTCCTTGAGTAGAAGGACTTTTATTCCTCTTTGTACTGGATAAAAGAAGTTTCTGGAACTATCCTGATTGAGTTCAAGCCTGGCCGTTCCACTTACTACTGGTGAGATCTTGGACAATATCTCTTTCTGTACCTCAGTTTCCTCATCTATAGAATGGGGATAATAATAGAATCAACTTCATAAATGTGTTGCAGGTATTAGTGAATAAACTCCATGAGGATATGAATTTTTGCCTGCTTTTTCAGCAATGTATCCCCAGTGCCCCAAACATACCTGGCACACAGTAGGTGCTCAATAAAAATGTCCCAAAAGGTTTTATATGAGTACTTAGAACAGACCCTGGCACAGAAATGTGAAAAGTTGGCTATTACTATATGACATTTGCATCATCAGAGCCTAATACAGTGCTTAGCACAGATTAACCCCTTAAGAAATATTTGTAGAGGGGTGGGGCCAAGATGGCAGTACAGCCAGACACTGCCTATGATCCCTCTTACAACAAACACCCCCCCAAAAAGTGAAACGATTATATTTATGACAAGCTGGGAGTTCTGAACATCAAAGACAAAGTTAGAAAATGGACTAAGCAGCAGGGGGAGGGAGAGATGGCTCAGAAGTGGAGAGGAGTTATGAGACCTAAAGTGCTGGGATCCCTCAGGCACCACTCTACGGAGCAGCTACATCAGCAGGTGGTAGCATTCAGCCACAGTTTCTTCAGGGAGAAGCAGCCAGCCACACAGCCTACTCACACCTCCGGAACCAGAGAAGGATGGCGCTCTTGGCAAAAGCTAAGAACTTGCATATATTTTACCGCGCCCCCAGTCCCCAAGCTGGCTTCGGTGGCTATTTACTTCCCGAGGCCCGAGATAGGCCGTGTTGAGTGCCCAGAGACATCCTCCCGACCTTGGAGTAGAAATAAACGCACAGTTGGGGGAAAAGATAATTTGCCAGCTCCACTAACAGGGGGAGCTCAGGACAGAAGCAGCTCCTGTCCAGGAATAAGTGGTCCATGGACTTTGAATACCTTCCCCCAAGCGTAGGCCTGTGTGGGCCTATTTCAGGAGAATAGGCCCTTGTTGGCGGACTCCAACTGTTTCAGCTATGGGGAGAAGAGGTGGGTGTTTGATATTTGAAACAACTTTGCTTATTAAATAGGGTCCTCACCTACCCACATCAGGAGCCTAAGGACTGGTGGCTCCACTCAGGTCACCCAGCCACCCGAGACAGGGGTACAAGGATAACAGGTACCTCCCAGTCCTTACAAACATAAGCATTGGGTGCTTATGTTCTGTCTGCAGAAACCACCCACCTGTATGCTCTAGGGAACAGGGACACACTTTCCTCACAGACTTTTGGGAGACAGTTCTCAGACCCCTGCCTTGTTCAGAGCATGACCCCCTGCTGCAACCAGATACCGGTACCTACACCAAACACCCCTGCCCCTCTAGGACTGCACAACAGAGACTGTAACACACACCTGATGACCAGCTACCTGGACACCTCAGCTGAATCCACAGAAGAAAAGTGAATGGACTCATAAGCTCACATACCTGGTAACAGCTCTAGCTATCTGGTCACAGGATGTCAGAGCTCCAAAGGCAAAAATAATCAGGGTAGTTCACTCAAGCAACCGAGTTAGGCATATCAAAACAAAACAAAGCAAGAAGCTAGGATACAGTAAGCAAACGTAAAATAAACTAATACAATAACTTATAGATGGCTCAGAGAAAACAGTCACTAGCAAGTCACATAAAGAAACAGACCATGATCGCCTCAGCAAGCTCTCAACAGACATTCTGGATGAAGGTGCCTTCCTGGAATTACCAGATGCAGAATTCAAAAGATTAATACACAGAACTCTTCAAGACATCAGGAATGACAACAGGCGATATGCAGAACAAGCCAAGGAACACACAGATAAAACAGTTGAAGAAATGAAAAACGTTATTCAAGAACATAATGAAAAATTTAATGAGCTGCAAGAATCCATAGAGAGACAGCAATCAGAAATTCAGAAGATTAACAATAAAATTCAAGAATTAGACAACCAAAGTTAGAAGAGCAGAATTGAACAGGTGGAAAGCAAAATTGGTGAGACTGAAGGTAAAGCACTTGGCACCAAAATATTTCAAGAAAAATGAGATAGAAGAATTAAAAAAAAGAAAAACAAAGAAACCCTAAGAATCATGTGGGACTCTATCAAGAGAAATAACCAACGATTGATTGGAGTACCAGAGCAGGGAGGAACAACAGACAATACAGAGAGAATTGTTGAAGATTTGTTGTAAGAAAACTTCCTGGATATTGTAAAAGATGAGAAGATATCAATCCAAAATGCTCATTGAACTCCACATAAGGTAGATTTTAAAAGAAAGTCACCAAGATATATTATAATCAAACCTGACAAAACCAAGGATTAAGAAAGAATTTTAAGAGCAGCTAGGGATAAACGAAAAGTCACCTAAAAAGGAGAGTCAGTAAGAATAAGCTTGGACTATTTTTTACTCGGCAGAAACCACGAAGGCAAGATGGCAATGGGATGACTTATATAAAGCATTAAAGGAAAAAAATTGCCAGCTAAGAATCATGTATCCAGCAAAACTGTCTCCCAAATATGAAGGTGAAATTAGGACATTTCCAAATGAACAGAAGTTTAGGGAATTTGAAAAAACCAAACCAAAACTACGAAAAATACTAAAGGAAGTTCTTTGGTTAGAAGATCAATAATATCAGGTATCAACCCAAGACTAGAACACTGGACAGAGAGAGCAACCAGATATCAACCTAGACAGGGAAATTGCAAAAATAAATCAAGATAAAAAACATTCAAAACAGGGAAACAGCGATGTTATTAGGTAAAAGAAGACAATATTAAAACAATAAAGAGGGACTAAGAAATATAGTCATAGATCTTTCATGTAGAGGAAGACAAGGTGCTATAAAGAAATGCAAGGTTTAAAATTAGAAAAAATAGGGGTAAATATTAAGGTAACCACAAAGGAGACTAACTATTCTACTTATCAAAATAAAATACAAGAAAAAGTTAGAGACTCAGCAGAAACAAAATCAACAACAACAAATAAGAGAAAAGGGCAATATATAAAGATAAACTACTCAGCACAAAAAATTGTGTGGGAAACAGAAACTCTCAACAACACACAAAAAAAGACGTCAAAATGACAGCACTAAACTAACACCTATCTATAATACGTGGAATGAAAATGGACTAAATGCACCAATAAAGAGACAGAGAGTGGCAGAATGGATAAAAAACACAATCCGTCTATGTGCAACCTACAAGAGACACACGTTAGAGACACAAACAAACTAAAACTCAAAGGATGGAAAAAAATATACCAAGAAAACAACAGTAAAAAAACAGCAGGAGAGGCAGTGTTAACTTCTGACAAAATAGACTTTAAATTTAAATCCTCTACAAAGGAGAAGGAAGGACACTATATAATGATTAAATGGACAATATACTAGGAAGACATAACCATATTAAATATTTATGCAGCCAATGACAGGGCTGCAAGATATATAAAACAAAATCTAACAGCATTGAAAAGTGAGACAGACAGCTAGCTCCACAATTATAGTCAGAGACTTCAACACACCACTTTCGGTGAAGGACAGGACATCCAGAAAGAAGCTCAATAAAGACACAGAAAATCTAAATGCCACAATGAACGAAATTGACCTCATAGACATACACAGAACACTCCACCCAACACCAGCCAAGTATACTTTCTTTTCTAGTGCACATGGAACTTTCTCTAGAATAGACCATATATTAGGTCATAAAGCAAGCCTTAGCAGAATCCAAAACATCAAAATATTACAAAGCATCTTCTCTGACCCTAAGGCCATAAAAGTGGAAATCAAAAACAGAAAAAGCAGGGAAAAGAAATCAAACACTTGGAAACTGAACAATACCCTCCTCAAAAAAGACTGGGTTATAGAAGACATCAAGGATGGAATAAAGAAATTCATAGAATCCAATGAGAATGAAAACACTTTCTATCAGAACCTTTGGGACACAGCTAAAGTAGTGCTCATGAGTCAATTTATACCAATAAATGCACACATCCAAAAAGAAGAAAGGGCCAAAATCAAAGAATTATCCCTGCAACTTCAACAAAGAGAAACATAGCAACAAAAGAAACACTCAGGCACCAGGAGAAAGCAAATACTAAAAATTAGAGCAGAATTAAATGAAATAGAAAACAGAAAAACAATTGACAGAGTTAACAAGACCAAAAGCTGGTTCTTTAAAAAAATTAAGAAAATTGATAAACCACTGACGAGAAAAAAAAAAAAAAAAAACAGGTGAGAAAGCAAATAGCCCAAATAAGAAATGAGATGGGCGATATTACAACAGACCCAACTGAAATTAAAAGAATCATATCAGATTACTATGAAAAATTGTACTCTAACAAATTTGAAAACCTAGAAGAAATGGATGAATTCCTAGAAACACGTTATATTCCTGAACGAACACAAACAGAGGTAGAACAACTAAATAGACCCATAACAAAAGAAGAGATTGAAAAAGTAATCAAAAAACTCTCAACAAAAAAAAGCCCTGGCCTGGATGGCTTCATTGCAGAGTTCTACCAAACTTTCAGAGAAGAGTTAACACCACTACTACTAAAGTTATTTCAGAGCATAAAAAAGGACGGAATACTCCCAAACTCATTCTATGAAGCCAGCATATCCCTGATACCAAAACCAGGTAAAGACTCCACAAAAGGGAAAATTACATACCTATATCCCTCATGAACTTAGATGCAAAAATCCTCAACAAAATTCTAGCCAATAGAATTCAACAACATATCAAAAAAATAATTCACCATGACCAAGTGGGATTCACACCAGGTATGCAGGGATGGCTCAACATTAGAAAAACAATTAATATGTAATCCATCATATAAATAAAACAAAAGACAAGAACCACATTATCTTATCAATTGACACAGAAAAGGCATTTGACAAAGTCCTACGCCCATTCATGATAAAAACTCTCAATAAAATAGGAATAGAAGGAGAATGCCTCGACATAATAAAGGGCATTTATACAAAGCCAACAGCTAACATCATCTTAAATGGAGAGAGTCTGAAAGCATTCCTCTTGAGATCGGGAAACAGACAAGGACGCCCTTTATCACCACTCTTACTCAACATTGTGCTGGAGGTCCTAACCAGAGCAATTAGGCTAGATAAAGAAATAAAGGGCATCCAGATTGGTAAAGAAGAAGTAAAAATCTCTCTTTTTGCAGATGACATGGTCTTACACACAGAAAACCCTAAAGAATCCTCAAGAAAACTATTGAAACTAAGAGGAGAGTTCAGTAGAGTATCAGGATACAAGATAAACATACAAACATCAGTTGGATTTCACTATGCCAACAAAAAGAACATCGAAGAGGAAATCACCAAATCAATACCATTTACAGTAGCCCCCGAGAGGATAAAATACTTCGGAATAAATCTTACCAGAGATGTAAAAGGCTTATACAAAGAAAACTACAAGACACTACTGCAAGAAACCAAAAGAGACCTACATAAGTGGAAAAACATACCTCGCTCATGGATAGGAAGACTTAACATTGTAAAAATGTCTATTCTACCAAAAGCGATCTATAGATACAATGCAATTCCAATCCAAATGCCAATGACATTTTTTAATGAGATGAAGAAACAAATTACCAACTTCATATGGAAGGGAAAGAGGCCCTGGATAAGTAAAGCATTACTGAAAAAGAAGAACAAAGTGGGAGGCCTCACACTACCTGATTTTAGAACATGTTATACCACCACAATAGTCAAAACAGCCTGGTACTGGTACAACAACAGATTCATAGATCAATGGAACACAATTGAGAATCCAGACATAAATCCATCCACATATGAGCAGCTGATATTTGACAAAGGCCCGAAGTCAGTTAAATGGGGAAAACATAATCTGTTTAACAAATGCGTTGGCATAACTGGATATCCATCTGCAAGGAAATAAAACAAGACCCATACCTCACACCATGCACAAATACTAAGTGAAGTTGGATGAAAGACCTAAATACAAAATGTGAAACAATAAAGATCATGGAAGAAAAAATTGGGATAATGCTAGGAGCCCAAATACATGGCATAAACGGTATACAAAACATCACTAACAATGCAGAAGAGAAACTAGATAACTGGGAACTCCTAAAAATCAAACTCCTATGCTCATCCAAAGACTTCACCAAAAGAGTAAAAAGATTACCTACAGACTGGGAAAACGTTTTTAGCTATGACATTTCTGATCAGTGCCTGATCTCTAAAATGTGCATGGTAATGCAAAACCTCAACTACAAAAAGACAAATAACCCAATTTAAAAATGGGCAAAGGATATGAACAGGCACTTCACTAAAGAAGACATTCAGGTAGCTTAACAGGTACAGGAGGAAATGCTCACGATCATTAGCCATTAGAGAAATGCAAATCAAAACTATAATGAGATTCTATCTCATTCCAACAAGGCTGCATTAATCCAAAAAACACAAAATAATAAATGTTGGCGAAGTTGTGGACAGACTGGAACACTTATACACTGCTGGTGGAAACGTAAAATGGTACATCCACTTTGAAAATCTATTTGGCACTTCCTTAAAAAACTAGAAATAGAACTACCATATGATCCAGCAATCCCACTCCTTGGGATATATCCTAGAGAATTAAGAGCCTTTAAAACACAAACAGATATATGCACACTTGTGTTTATTGCAGCACTGTTTAATATAGCAAAAAGATGGAAGCAACCAAGGTGCCCATCAACAGATGAATGGATAAATAAATTATGGTATATTCACAAAAGGGAATACTACACATCGATAAAGAACAATGATGAATCCATGATACATCTCATAACATGGAGGAATCTGGAAGGCGTTATGCTGAGTGAAATTAGTCAGTTGCAAAAGGACAAATATTGTATGAGACCACTATTACAAGAACTCGAGAAATAGTTTAAACAGAGAAGAAAATATTCCTTGATGGTTACAATAATGCGGGTGAGGGAGGAGAGGGATTTTCACTAATTAGATAGTAGATAAGAATTATTTTAGATGAAGGGAAAGACGACACACAATACAGGAGAGGTCAGCACAACTAGACTAAACCAAAAGCAGTTTCCTGAATAAACTGAATGCTTTGAAGGCCCGTGTAGCAGTGGCGGGGGTTTGGGGACCATGGTTTCAGGGGACATCTAGGTCAATTGGCATAATAAAATCTATTAAGAAAACATTCTGCATTCCACTTTGGAGAGTGGCGTCTGGGGTCTTAAATGCTAGCAAGCAGCCATCTAGGATGTATCAATTGGTCTCAACCCACCTGGAGCAAAGGAGAATGAAGAACACCAAGGACACGAGGTAATTACTAGCCCAAGAGACAGAAAGGGCCACATAAACCAGAGACTACATTAGCCTGAGACCAGAAGAACCAGATGGTTCCCGGCTACAACCAATGACTGCCCTGACGGGAACCCCTAAGGGAGCAGGAGAGCAGTGGGATGCAGACCCCATATTCTCGTAAAAAGACCAGACTTAATTGTCTGACTGAGACTAGAAGGACCCTGGTGGTCATGGCCCCTACACCTTCTGTTAGCCCAGGACAGGAGCCATTCCCAAAGGCAACTCTTCAGACAGGGATTGGACTGGACAATGGGATAGAAAGAGATGCTGGTAAAGAATGAGCTTCTTGGATCCAGTAGGCACTTGAGACTATGTTGGCATCTCCTATCTGGAGGGGAGATGAGAGGGCAAAAGGGGTTAGAAGCTGGCGGAATGGACATGAAAAGACAGAGTGGAGGGAAGGAGGGGGCTGTCTCATTAGGGGGAGAGCAGTTAGGAGTATGCAGCAAGGTGTATATAAGCTTTTGTATGAGAGACTGACTTGATGTGTAAACTTTCACTTAAAGCACAATAAAAATTTTTAAAAATTTTTGTAGAATCAGTGAACAAATGCTGTCCCTCTGTTCTGGGCCAGCCTTCCTTCATCAACTGAAGTTATTGAAGTTTGGCCTGTTATACTCACAACCCCCCTTACCTACATCACATAAGGTGTAAACACCTTTAAAACCAAACCAAGCCAAACCCATTGCCGTGGAGTCGATTCCGACTCATAGCAATCCTGTAGGACAGAGTAGAACTCTCCATAGGGTTTCTAAGGAGAAGCTGGTGGATTTGAACTGCCAACCTTTTGGTTAGCAGCCAAGCTCTGTGATTTTAAAAATCTGAGGATCATATGAGATAGATTATCACACATGTAAAAGATCTCATATATCCATAATATAAGCCCTCCATTTTGTTGATTTATTTTTTTTTAATTCAATAATTTTTTATTGACTATCTACTATGTGCTTGACCTCATGATTAGTAGTGGAGACAACAATGGTGAGTAAAATAGTTATGATCCCTGCCCTCATGGAGCTATGGATCTTACAGCCTAGTCATTTCCCTTGTCTGCAGTTCATTTTCCTCATCTGTAAATTAGGGAGCTGAATGATCTTTAAGGTTCCTTCCAGATTGGAGATAATAATATAACATGCTGATTAAAATTATGGGTTTTCAAGTCAGGCTACTTTTATTTGAATCCCATTTCTGGTACTTGCCAGCTGAAGTTTGAAGTTTGATCCATTTGAATCTGATCAAGTGATGGGCTCTTCGAACCTTAGTTCCTCATCTAGAAAATAGGAATTATGATCATAGTTACTATCTTGCTATCTTGTTGGGTAGCCTAAATGACTATGTAAGTGTGTGTGTGTGTGTGTGTGTGTGTGTGTGTGTGTGTGTGTGCAGGTGGGCGCATGCATTTGTGTGTGCGTATAATTTCACTAAAAAAAAAAGTAAATGCTCAATGAATTGTGCCTATAATTATTCAAGCTCTGTCATCCTATAATGTGCAATCTCTAAGGCCCCATGTGGGTAGTTGCTCTCCATAAGGCCAGACTTGACTGTAGAGGTCAAGTAGGGTCAGCCTCCATATCATTCCTATTTTCTGAAATGTCTTTAGATTTCACCTCCTTTTAACTGGATATGGGTGGGAAAAAAAAAAGTCATTGGCCCCTGCAAAGCTTTCTTACCTGTATCACATTGCTAGGCAGTGTTAGTGCCCATCTCCTCCCTGAGGTTTTCAAATTTGCTATTATTGTTCCCTCTTCTCTTTCTTCTGCTGTCCTGGGAAGAAAAGCTTCTTGTGCCCACTGCCTTCTGACTGAGGTTGCTGTTTTGATCATGTTTCTCTTGACTTATCAAAGCCAGGTGCAGCTTCCTCATGAAGCAGTAGAAGGGACTGAAAATATCTTCAGCTGCCTTTGGAGACCTCAGGAGAGATCAGTCCAGGTCAAATATTTGATCTGCCATTTGAAAATCCCACAAAAAAATAAGCAAGTGAAAAACTACAATATGCTCAATTCAAGCTCCACCCAAGTTCAGATTCTACAGCTCAGTTCTCCACACCACCACCACTGCCAGGGCCAATCTATAGCAAATGAATATATGCCTCCCCAATAAAGCCTCACAAGCGAGTTATTTGCGTCAGACTAGCTATTTTCTAGGCAAAATCACCTTAGTGTTTATCAATTGGACCCTTTATTGGCAATAATTACTGATCAAAAGAATGGCAACATTTGTAGGTACTCCCCTCCCAAACTTCCTCAGCACCCTTTGCCACACACACACACAAATACACACACACACACGCAAACACATCCTTTTTGTCTCTGGCATAATCAAGATTCAGGGATAATAATAATGAAGATGGTGCAAAGTTAAACTTGACATTTATTCTATGAGGAAGCACTACAGTAAACTGCAAAGACTTTACCTCTTTTAGGAAACGTAGAACTTGAACTTTTAAAGGTCAATGCATTGCAAAAAATAAAATAAAGAAGTTGAGGGAAAAACAACTATTGGTAAAGTAGATTATTTTTCCCATAGATCTCAATGATGAAATATAACATTGAATTAGTGTTGGATCCAAAGGAAAGAGAGCAAAAGCCCCAGGTAGGCTGAGTGACCTGAGCTGAAAACTTTTGGCTGCCCACCCCATAAACTTGGAGGGGAGGCATGCTCCACCAGCAGCTCCGTGTTTTTTTTTTTTTGTTGTTGTTGTTGTTGTTGTTTTTGTTTTTGTTTTGCCTTAGTAGATTTTTTCCAATTCCAAAATTTAGCGTTACCCTTGCCCTGCCCCGGGATATTCTTCAGTCTAAAAAACCTGAAGATGCCTCCTATCTCCAGACCAGGCTATACTCTGAATCTTCTGATTGCAGGAAGATCAAAATGTCAGGACTCCAAAAGATAGAGTCTAACCCAAGGCTTCACTTGCCCTTTATTCCCTATGAAATGCAAGGTACAGGTGTGTTGATAATCACTAAAGCTGTGAAGGGCACATCACATTCATTATACTACTCTCTCAACTGCTATGTATGTTTGAAATTTTTCATAATGTTCAAAATCTCAACGCCCAAACAGTTTCCAGATATCACTTACCCTGCTTCCAAGCTTCCACCAAAAGGAAAGAATTCTGAGTTTTCTAGATGATCCTGAACCCCGGAAGTGGCATCTCACATTTGATGACTGGAGAGAAGACAAGAGATGGGATGTGCCTATAGTCTACTCATGCAGGGAGTATGGATTCACCAAACGGATGGGTAAGTTCTTACCCATTAATTACTTTTCCCAGGGCCAATTAGAATTTCCTTTTGCCTCATTTAGCAAGTATCATCTTAATCTAGACATAAAAAACATAATAAGTTCATTATTTAAAAAATTGCTACAAAACAATTTTATAAGGAGATTAAAAAAAAAAAGACAGTTACCATTGAGTTGATTCGGACTCATGGTTACCCCATGTGTGCTTCATAAGGTTCTCAATGACAGATTTTTCAGCTGTAGATAGCCAGGCCTTTCTTCTGACACACCTCTGGGTGGACTTGAACCACCAACCTTTCGGTTATCAGCTGAGCACATTAACCATTTGCACCACCCAGAGACTCCTACAAGGAGATAGACCCTGTGAAAAAATATGGTTATGACCCATTCTATGTAATCAGAAACACCTAGATACTGAAAACTGATTCAAAACACATTCTAATTCTCTGCCTTTCCTTCCCACATGTCACTGTTTTCATTTCTCACAAGTGTCTTTCCTTCCCTCCTGCACTCTATTACCCACCAGGACCTTGTATCTTCCCAGGATTATGCAATTCTTCTTCCCATTCTTTGGTCAATTCATATCAGCACTTATGGCTGTAAAGAGGCAGCGAAGAATACATTTCTATTGGATCACTTCTACCCGTTCAACAGCCACCACCCTGGGTGGTCTAAGCGACCATCTTCTCTAGCCTGGATTATTACAGTCGCCTCCCAACTTGTCTCCCTGCTTCTGCCTTTGACCCTCAATAGTCTGTCAGTCAGAGGGGTACTGTTAAAACCTGATCATGTCACTCTTCTGCTCAAAACCCAGAGATACCTCCTATCTCTGGACCAGATGTTCTCATGGCTGCTAACTCATTTTCTTCAGGTCTATTAAAAAATTACCTTCTCTGTGAGGGCTTCCCTGGCTACCCTATCTAGGATTTCAGTAACCTCCTAAACATTTAATATCCCCACTGCCTGCTTTCTTTTTCTCCTCTCCTTAGCATTTATCACAATCTGACATAATGTATATGGTACTCATTAATATTTTATGTCCCCCCCGACTAGAATGTAAACTTCACGAGGGCAAGGGTTTTTCTCTATTTTGTTCACTCCTCTATCCCCAGCACCTACCAGAGTGCCTATCATATGGTAAGTGCTCAATTAATATTTGTTGAATAAATAAATGATTGAATCAGAAATCACAATAGGTTCTCTCTCTCTCTCACTCTGTGTGTGTTTGTGTGTGTTGGTGGGGCCGTAGATGGAGGGATAGGGTAGGAAATAGTATTATATAATCATCTTCCTCTAATCAGCCCATTACAAATGCTCACACTTACCAACTCTTTTCTCTCATTCTTACCCTTTTACCTCCAGTCACTTAATAAGACCTGTCAAGTTTTCTTTCCCACACGATTGCCTCCTTTCTAATTCAGGTCCTCACCCTTGTGCCTTAACTAGCAAGAGTTCACTTGGTTTCCCCAACCCACTATCCAATCCATTCTTCAAAAAGCCTGGTACTCAGCAAGCACTTAGAAGTGTTGAAGGAATAAGTGAGTTGCTTTCCCCAGGCCCCTCAAATCTAGTGCCATATGGAAAGGACCCAGGGCTGCAAAGATAGAATTATGGCACATAAGGTGCATAGCAGAAAGCTAGATTTCTTGTGAAGTTCAGAGAGGGATTTAATGCTTGAACATAGAAGAAAGAATTGTACTGAAGAGGAAAATCATTGACAGAACTTCTCAGCCACAGCAGTAAAGACTAGAATGAGAAGAGAGCCAGGAAAAAATATATAGACAAAAAAACTAACTATACAGAAAGATTTGAGCTGAAGCATTCTCCCTCAAAATTTGTAAGGTGGTGGTCGATAATCTGAAAATGCCAAGCTTATGTACTGTGAAACAAGGGTAACTCTCCCTCTCAGTTGCCCTGTTTGAAAAGATTCATTTTGTGAGCTGGGGATAGAAATTAGATCTATCTTAAATTGTGCTTTACTTGTCGTATGTATGTATATATTTGTTTATTTACATACATACGTGTTAACAATTATGTCTATTGAGAAAGAAAGAGAGGGGGGAGAGAACAAGTACTTGTTTAATGACTCACTCTTTTTCCCTTTTTAGTGATCGTGAACACTCTTTTCTAGCTCATTGCCTATTAATCCAGGTTAGATAAATACTTCCTTTGTACTTCAAGGGGAAGAAATGTAAAAATAAGAGTGATGATATATAAGGGCAACACTGATGTGGAGCCACTCATGACCTGGGCCTGTGAGTAATGCATTGTGTGATACGGAAACATCCTTAATTACAGCCCTTTCCACCCAGGGTCAGGGGAGGCTTCTCTGCACTCTAAAAACTGCAGGTTCTTTGTCTGGGGGATGCACAAAACCCTTGGTATTGTAAGTCAAATTATTTGTGTATGCAGCCACAACGGCAAAGTTTAGCAGTTGCAAAAGAGATTGTATGACCCACGAAGTCTAAGATATTTACTACCTGGCCTTTTACAGAAAAGTTTGATGACCCTTGGCACACAGAGTTGAATAGAAAATCTCAGAATGCATTGCAGGTAACAAAGATAAGTATTGTTTGTGAAATGTTTGTTTCAGTTACATGTGTATAGTACTGAGTATTGATGTAAAATACATTTCTTACTATGGGGAGCAATCAAAAAAAATTGAAAAGCACCCTTGTAGCCCATGTTAAGAAGTTTGAATTTCATCATGAAGGGAAACCATTGATTGGTTTGAAGCAGAGTCATGATTTAAGCAGCTTTGCGTTTTAGCAAGATCTTTCTGGCTGCAGTGCAAAGAATATGTTAGAGACAAGGTGAATGAGAGGAGGCAAACTAGGACACTACGTCAGTAATCCAGTTGAGGGACTCTGTGGCCATGGTCTCATGGTGGTGATACTGAGAACAAGGAAAGTTTACCAGACATTTTGGGATATGCTCCTGTGTATTGATTTGGGGGTGTAAAATACCACTATCTTGGTCTCTGACACTACTCATATTTTCCTGCTAAAAGGACAAAATAAAAGGAATGAATACTAGAACAGTGTTGGCAAAGCATCTCAATGTTTAGCATTGCATGTAGCTCAGCTATGACATTCAGAACCCTGAGAACTACATTCCAGACTGAGAAAATGCTAGGCCACTGAGGTAAACTGGACAAGTACGCTTCAACAGCGGGAATTTAGAAATGGGTTGGTCTTTAAACTCTTCCTATAGAGGCCTCCACTGGGGAAGCTGGTGTATTCATTACCAATGACTTTGTTCATGTAATCCAGATAATTTCTCCCTCCTTTTCCATTTTACTTTGTCTGACCTCGCTTCCTAGTTTAGCTCCATGCCAGGGCCCTTGCTGACTGAGAAGGGCCAGATAAAGAGCCTTTGGGGGCCTATCAACACCTCTTCAACTCCACATGAACTATGAGGCAGGCATGGCAACCAATCTCTTAGGCCTCTGGTGGCCTTAATACAGTGCTCACAACTGGTTCAGCCCCTTTTCCCAGCTGATTTTTCTACTCCTTAATATATTTCCTTGCAGTAGCCTCTGGGGTTTTGATTTCTTTTTCAAACATGCCTCCCCTCCTCACCACCACCACCACCCTGTTTCAGCTGTCAACCTTCCTGACCTCCAACCAACTTTTGGGATCTCAGAAAGTAACCAAGGCCTATTTTGAACATATATTGGGATTGACTCCAGCTCTGATGGTCTGTAACACACATGAGTACTTCCTTGACAGATTGCTTGAAACCCAGTGGGACAGATGAATATAGGGTTACCAGACCTTCATTTCAAGGGCTGTTGACTAGCTAGAGTGCACAGACTCTAAAAGGAGCCACAGTCCTGCCATGCATGACTAATGTAACTTGAAAGGCAGGCCCTGTGTATAGAAGAAGTAGAGAAGTGCTTATGAGGCTGATCAAAAGCCCCCTGTCCTGAAAATCCCACTGTTACAGTCACTTCTTTGGGCTATGACATCAGATTCCTAAAGATCTCGTAAAATGTTGATATATTATCCAGGATGGAGAAACACCTTAAGACAGATACTAGCACTCTTATTAACTGTCTACTTGGGAAGAACTTACCAGGTTGGCTCCCTGTTCCATAACAGTTGTTGAAAGGAGTAGTATATAATATTATTACCTTTTTTCAACTACTGTTAGGATTTGTGTCCTAGCTCTGCCATTTAGTAACTATGTGACCTTGGGCAAGTCCCCTAAGCTCTCTGAGCCTCCATTTATTTGTGTATAAAATCTAGATTTCATCTACTACACAAGGTTTCTGTGAGGATAAAATGAGATAATGATTGTAAAGTGTCTGGCACATAGTAAGTACTCAATAAATGTTTAGGTCCCTTAAACCCCAGCAAAGGAGCCCTGGAGGCACAATGGCTAAGTGCTTGGCTGCTAACTGAAAGGTTTGAGGTTTGATCCCACCTGTGGCACCATGGGAGAAAAGACCTGGAAATCTGCTTCCGTAAAGATTACAGCCTAGTAAACCCTATGGGACAGTTCTACTCTGTCATATAGGGTTGCTATGAGTCAGAGTTGACAGCACACAACAATGACAAATGCTAGCAGAAAGCCTAAAAGGACTGGATATAGCTAAACTTGAGACATAATTTAGAGTGGAAAAGGAAGCAGGGGGGAGGTCAGGAAAACTCAGGGATAAGTAGCACTTACAAGAAAGGGGAGACCCCCGGCTGGGGAGATGGGGGCATACTGGAGAACCTGGATAGTTAGGGGCAAATAAAGACTTTGGGCTCCTGGAGGAAGTTAAGACACTAAAACACAGGGAGGAGAGTGGGCAAGCATTAGAAGGAATAGCACAGCTCCCTTGCTCCTCACCTCCAGGCAGAAACAGCAGGCATTCTGTGATGGTTAATGTTATGCGTCGACTTAGCTAAGCTATGATTCTCAAAGGTTTGGCAGGCTTTGGACTGATTGTTCTTCCATAAGGGATATAATGTAATCACTTCCATGATGTGATCTAATGTGATCCACCAATCACTTGAAAGGGGAGTTTCCTTGAGGGTGTGGTCTGCCTTCAGTATATAAATTGATGTTCTGGCAAGGCTCATTCAACCCTGCACTATTCTCGTTGCCTGACCTCCAGTTCTTGGGGCATAAGCCTGAGGAAGACTTCAGCCTGCCACCTGATCTGCAGATTTTGGGTTCATCAGGCCCTGCAACCACGTGAGGCAGCAGAAGTCTTCAGTCTGCCATCTGACCCTGGATTTGGAACTTTCCAGCCCCCACAATTGTTATGAGTCATTTCCGCCCAATTGCGTGAGCCATTTCCTTGAAGTAAATTTCTCACTGCACATATTTATACATGCTTCACTGGTTTTGCTCCTCTAGGCAATCCAGAATAAGACAGGTTCCCAACAAGGCTCTCTGGACTCAATGCACTGCAGTCATCACTGAGAGGGAGGGGTAGGGTTATAGCCAGTGAGCCAAGTATTGCACATAACTTAAGGAAATCTTGTCTATCTCACTTCCTGCTCATCTTCCATCTCCCCACCAAAAGCAGCACAGGGATGAAAGGGTCGGACATGTACAAGTAGTCATTTGTCAAAATGGCAGAAAGATTAAGACCCAGAACTCTAAGGGAATACCTCTGCGCTCTTATCCTAGAGCATTCTGTGTTAGGGATAAAGGCCTCATTCTTTTACAAATAAGAACAGTGCTTCCAAGGTGCATCTCTCTAAGGCACATTTATATCCCAAAAACAAAATAGTGAGAATGGTTTTGTTTCGTCTTTGGCCCCGGAGCAGCTGTCACTCCCTACCAGAGTTTTCTTAGGTATCAATTCCTGCTGTGGTTTCTTGACCCCCCACCCAGCATGTCAGCGACACACATGAGATGTGCCACAAGCACTTTGTTACCAAAAATAAAGAACTGGATAATTTTAATAATTTGCTTTCTTTTTCAAGTAGATTCAAGGTTACCCCTATAATCAGATCACTTTCACACATTTAGGCAGAGTTATAATAATTGTTCATGGTCTCGTATACACCTGTGTTGCATATGTGAATGCCCCTGGTCATGTGAGGATTTATTTTCTCTTGTTCATTCCTTAGAAGATTTTAAGAAGGAGTTGCCATTCCCTTTTGGAGCCAATGCAAATGGTAGATAGAAGAAGGTCAAAAGAAACTTCTTTACACTTTTGGTATAGGCTAGCCCCAAAAATATTCATATGACCACCCATGAGTTAATAGCCTCCAAACCAGTGACACACCAGGCGCTTTCCAACATGCCCTTATGAACATCTATCTGTGAGCCTGTGTGAATGTCTGTACATACGACAGTGTATTTGACTTCGTGTGTCCCAGCATGTCTGTGCTTGCGTTCTGATGCAACACCTGCTAAACTGCAGCGCCACATCGCTGGCTATTGCTCTGGCTTTAGGGCTAATTCTGGGGAATAAGATGGAATCTCAATTTAATAAAGATGGGTAGAGATAACTGGAAGATGGAGATCCAGGGAGACAGTGAATATTATTGAAATCAGTTTTAATTGTTCTGAGAGAATAGGTCATGCTGAAGCAATTTAGCCTTTAACCACCATTAAAGGCACTACTTGGAAATGTTCCGCCATGCCTTCCTCCACCCCCGCCCCGTCCCCCGCTTTTTTTTTTCCTCTACTTAGATTTTTTTTCTGCCAGGTTGCAGTGAGTATGAATACTTATATCCCAAGTGCTGAGTCCCAGAGAATAATGGTTTGGAGAAAGAAAGCTTGTCAGAGCTTTCACTGCAGCCTTGTTATGTGCAAAGTCAGAAGCCACTCCTGTTGCTTCGCTTTCAAACCTGAAGGCATCAAAGGGGCATCCAGGTCATCTTTGTTTTAAACTCTCTTTTCCCCTGCTGTCAGCCTCTACTATTTCTTGCCTTTTTAAAAAATTAATTCTTCAGAGAAGTCCCACTGTGAAGTTGCCCCGAAATGATTTTTTTTTTGAAGAATGGTTTTAGCATTCTTGTTTAAAGAGCCATCCAAGAAAGTCTTTACCATTCTGGATATGAACAGGTCTCCCTCCTCAGGCAAAGGTATTGTCTGGGGTAAGAGTGGGGAGGGGAGGCACTCAGGAAATAACTAGAGCCTGGCTGAAGGAAGAGGCCCCTCTCAGTTGGAAAACTGGGGACTGTGAAATGGAAAAGGCAAGAGGAACCCTTTGGGTCTGAACATCAATGACCCCATCAAAGGCTGGTTACCTCCTGGGCCCACAGGCCTAACTTCCTCCTAAAAGTCACACCCAACCCCAATCCACGCTCCAACCATCAACACTCCCCAAGACACATTTCACCAAACACATAGTAATTTTTCCACAATAGCCTTTAATACTAAAATGCACTAAATTTTTGAAGCAGAGAAAACACATTTAAGGGAGAAACAGAGAACCACCAGATAAAAGGAAACAACGTGGCAGATAACACCATTTAAAACATAACTGTAATAATTTAATAAAGCTGTTTTATCATCTTCATAAAATACACAGAGTGGTGATTATTTTTTGTCTTTTTTTTCTTTTTACAATGATTCAATCACTGTGAAAATGTACATAACATACATATCAGCATATACAACAATTTTATCTTCATATAATCAGCAACAGAGACTGCTTAATGAGACATACTGTACTTGTATCCCTCTAAATGTCCACCCTGGTTTGACAGGTAAACAGTAATAGTGTCATCAGGCTCATTCCCCTCACTAGAGGAGCGAAGGCAGAAGCCTTTTGCAACTAATACCTTAGCATTCAAATAGCACGAGGAGGTATTTGTTGCTGAATTTCTAGCTTGAGCTAGTCTGGCTCTTGGTCATTAAAGTCTGTATCCTAGCCTTCCTCAGCTGAACGCCAGCCAGTGCCAGTAAAAAAAAATCTACTTAACCAGTGCTGTAATGGTGTTAGCTGGTTTGTTTGCTAAGGTTAACAGCAACTTTCAGTTAGTAACAAGGTCATCTTTAAATGCCAACACAGCTGGAGCAACAATCAGCATCATCAGTTTTCCCTAATGACCTACAATGCTTTCCGATCAAGATCAGGATTTCGTGGGTTGTTCTTTACCAAGAGCGCCTTACAAGATATATATCAGACAAGGTGGTTGATGTTCTTTTTTTACAAAAGCAATATGATTCCTATCTGAAATTAATTCACTTTTGCACAACAAGTGACCCACAGGTCAATTCCAGCCTCACAAGAAAACAAAGAGAGCTGCAACAACTTCATTAGGACAACGTGTTTTGCTCTGGAATATTTCATTATCAATATAAAGCCACCCAGTCCCAGCCCCACCCACACACATCCCCTTTGAATATTACTTTATTATATACTTAAACTAAAGAACAACATCTCAATACACTTCAGTGTCAGCAGATACGATTTGACTCATGAAATGATATCCTTAAATGTAATTTTACCAAGAAGGCAAACACTAGGACTGTATACAATGGACTTCTTAAGCTAATTTATGCCAGTTTTTCAAAGTCAGTGAGGGTTTTATTACCCTAGGTAAAGAGCCAAGTGCACCAGACTTAGCAGAATGCTTTGGGGAACATTCAGCATCAAAATGATCCCCATAAAGTGAGTTGTAATTCTAGCCAGAACTGATATTATGTATTATGTACAGTAACAATCCTTTTCCCACCGTGGATGCCCAATGGCACATTCTACAGCCCTGCCTTTCCCCAAACTGCCTTTTGTCTTTTCTACTTTAAGAGGACCACTTTTTAATAATAGAGCTATATGAAAAATTCAAATGAATCCCCTTCACACAATCAATCATATGTTGAAGCAACACTATTGGGATAATAATCTGGGTGGTTCCAGTTATGAGTTCCAACTTGTATTTCCTTCAACATTTCTGCTGAGTAATCAGTGGGTCACCATGTCAAAAAGGAAGTTTAAATGGGCACCTTAGGTGCCAATTAGCTCTATCAGGCAGGTTTACTCTGGAGCAGTGGTTTTCAAAGTGTGGTCCCTGGACCAGCAGTATCAACATCACCTGGGAACTGTTTAAACCCATTGCTGTCAAGTTGATTCCGACTCTTAGCGACCCTACAGGACAGGGTAGAACTGTCCCATAGGGTTTCCAAGGAGTGCCTGGGGAATTTGAACTGCCGACCTTTCGGTTAGCAGCCATAGCTCTTAACCACTGTGCCGCCAGGGTTTCCCAGAAATGTCTAGGTATACAAATTATCAGGCCCCACCCCACTCCTACTGAATCAGAAACTCTGAGGATGGGGCCCATCAACCTGTGCTTTAATGGGCCCTCAACCTTTAGCGGGCATTTGAATCCTATGGATTGCTGGGTCCCATCCCCAGTGTTTCTGATTCAGTTGGTCTGGATGAGAAT
Organism: Elephas maximus indicus; assembly: GCF_024166365.1. Taxonomy (NCBI): domain Eukaryota; kingdom Metazoa; phylum Chordata; class Mammalia; order Proboscidea; family Elephantidae; genus Elephas; species Elephas maximus. The sequence goes on along the minus strand of NC_064846.1, from coordinate 58,105,666 downwards.
GGAGAATTGCGTTTCTAACAGGTTCCCAAGTGGTGGTATTGCTGCTGACCAGGGACCAAACTTTGAGAATCACTGCTCTGCAGGAACTGCAGGCTACCTTGGCCCATTACTTATTTGGGCAAAAAGGGCAATGTAGTCCACTGGCTTTAATACGATCAAAGGGATGGTAAATTTCACTTTGAACAGGTTCATCAATTAGTCAATATAAGGAAAAGGATACAAAAGGATTCCGCATAGCAGGACTCACTACTCCCTATTCCTTGTATATAGTATATTCCCATATTTGGGGAAAAAGCACTCAATGCAAATGAAACCCTTTATACTGCATGGAGAAGTTTTCCTGCCCAGGGAATTTCCCTACGCAGTTGTTACTAAAGCATGTCACACTTCAACACCAATTTCTTTCCAAAAGGAACATCAGAATAAATGGAACAGAGCTCCGTAGGATTTAGGAACACAACTGGCTCCCTTGAGTTTAAGTCTGTAGCCTGTTTATAGAGGAAAAAGGAAGAATATTTGGCCCTCTGGCCTTTGTAGCTTTTCATCAGGCATGTTAAAAAAAAGGGGGGGTGGTAATGAGCCAAATTGGAATTTAGGATACTCGCACAAAATTCCTATTTGGAGGCACAGCCTGCCTATAAAACCAGCTTGCAAACCCTCCAAGAACACCATGTGCTTTTGACAACTGGGGGATACAAGGTTTTTTGTTTGTTCGTTTTTTGTTTAATGACGGGAATTCCTTGAAGGTGCTCAGTAAAGGGTTTGGAAGCCTCCAAAATCTGTGACTGCCCACTGAGCCATGGTTGAGGGAGAACAAGGTATTTGGATAGGGAAAAAGGATGGATCTGTAGTTGAAACTGAATTGCAAAAAAAATGTAGAAGAGAAAAATACGAGAGAAAAGCAAAATCAACGAACGCCACTGCAACTCCAACCATTTTGGACATACATGGTTGGCAAGAGGCATGGCAGCCAGTGGCTTCTCTGGCTCAAGAGCTACATGATGTTTAATGTTCCCACTTTCCACAATCTTCTCAACTTCCTCATTCCCACTGAGCATAGTAAGAAATACATCTGTACAGAAACTGTCAACTCTGACTTCAAAGTGACCTTGAGATGGTAGCTAACAATATATCCGAATGGATGAGAGAAACAACAGCCTAAATTCTACAGGCAGCCCTCATAACTTAAAGGGCAAAAGATTTTTTTAATGCATTAATCAAATAGTCACTTATAAAGAGAAATACCTAATTCAAGATCTACAACCAAAATAACATGAATCAGAAAGGAAAAAAAAAGCATATGAGAGAATGAAATGAGCCAACATGAGGATGTTATGGTAATCAATCTCTAATTGTGTCAGTTTCAGAGGGAAATTTGCAGCCACACCAATATTTTGCATGAGGTAGTATTCAGCACTGAATAAGAAATAAGGATGAATTTGTAGCTTCCTTATAGGTTCCTTTTCAGAAATGTTCTCCCCTGTCTAACCCCATTCCCACTGCCTTACCCACCCCCCCATAACCCTCCCTCCTCCCATAAAAGAAAATATTCCTAATAATGTATAAAGCCAGGATCTCAGGCAAAATTAACTAAAATGTTTAAACAAGCTGACTTATCTACTTAAACATAAGAAAATAAAACCTCTTTTACATTCTAGTGCTCTAACCTCTAAGCCTTCTTTCTGGGTACTCTTGAATTTCAAAAAATGAGAACAGAACCACAACACTTGTTTCTCTAGAAACAACTTGTTGAAGACCAAGGACAAGCAAAGGTGACATATTTGTTTTTAAATAATGAACCCTTAGGCTGCAAGAATACTATACTGGCTAGCAAATATTAATAGACAAATAGTTAATCGATAAATGGGGAAGAGTAGGAGGAATGTTACAATGAAAGAGAATGTGCAGTTTGTTAATAAAAGAGTTAACTAAATCTATAGGATTTTTATTTTCATAATTTCCTGTTCACATTTTTAATCAAAAAGTATTAGTCATAAAAAGATGAGTTCAAGTGTCCATGTGTCTCCATTTAGAAGGCACAGTAATTAGATTAGTGATGCTGTTACCTGTTATCTGTCTTTTCCCAAATGTACACTTTGTACTGCTTACTCTATCCCTATTTATAAGCCTAAAATACAGAGCAACATGGAGTTCTCAATTCCAGCCCATGACATCCTTTGCAGTCTAATTCTAATTGTGATTGGGAAACCCTGAATCAGGAAATGTGTATCTGAAGAGATGCTAATTTAGATCTCTAAATAGATTCAGTCGTTTTGAGTTTTAGATGATTGGAGACAGGGAATTTCTAAGCCTGGAAACCTATAACTACAGGAACAACTTTCCTGTTCAGGGCCTGGAAATTAGAAAAATGGATCTCTTAAAACTTTCAGCACAGTATTTCTGACAACTGCAAATTAGATAGCAGAATATCCAAAAATGACTTTCTGCAATGATCTATCATCGATCTGGGCAGAAGACTGAAAGGCAGAGAAAAATACTTTGCAAGGTGGTGAGCAATCATTACATGGGTTAAGAAACATATTCTCCATATCCTCCAAGTACTCAATCTATATGTGTGGTGTTGTTCATTCATTTGCCGTCTCAGTTGTTTGCACTTTGTTTTTGTCTGTAGTTTTATTATTTTTTTAAGAAAAGAAAACACTGACCTTTAAAAGCCTTTTGCCATCACCACACACATAGCAATTTGCAATATCAAATACAACAAGAGCACAGCTAGCAAAAGGGTTCTTAAAGCAGGGGTGTCACAGCAAAGTAGCGGCATTGGAAAGTACTCGAGCTTCAGAAACAACCTTTTAGGGGTTCGATTTCACATCACTGAATCAATGAATAGTACACAATAAATGACCATTAACTTGTCTACACTACAAAACAGTGGCGAGCTATTAAAGGTGTCCAGAGCTTTTTTTTTTTTTTTTTTTGCTTTTTTTAAATGTAATCCTTCACAAACAATGGTAATTTATATTATAATTTTGACATAGAAAAATATATAAATTCAAACACTTAATACATAATACTTTTCACAACTGAATTTGTCTCTGTTTCCCCAACATCAAGGCCCCTTAACAACTCAAGCCCAAGCGAATTTGCTCCAACTGAACACCCCTGCTGCCTGTTGAAACAAGAGGGATTGTCACAGAACGATAGTTATTTATAAACAATACATTTAAGGAAAGCTCTGAAATACAGCCACTCAAGAACCAACCATTGGTGAGCAATTAAAACGATACACTCCTGCTTTTTTGCTAGCCAGCATGGTTTCTTTCTCTTCTTCCCCGAGACCGGTTTAGAGAACGATATCCTTCAGACGCTTCACACCAGGGGACTCTTTGCCACGACCCTCCTTCAGAATGGGGTTGACCTCATGCATGACTTTTTCGGTGTCAACTCCACGGGGCTCAGCTTCAGAGGAACGAGAAGGACCATTGTTGAGATACTGCTCCACATCACGGGCCGGGGGAGCCAGGGCAATGGTGTATGACACAGAAGGCTTGGTGGGCAGAGGGCTCTTCAGGTGGAGAGGGGAAGTGACAGGGCTGATTGCCTCACAGCCATTCCCCGCCTCCCGGATAGTGCCGCTGACCTTGGGGCTGCAGATGGTCACATCGACAGTCCGCTTGCTTTTCAGGGTGGGCCTCTCCTCAGCTGGGTGGTCGCTGACATCCTTCCCAAAGGTTGCAAAAGTACGCTTGGTGGGTCCGCAGTCGTCATAAGCCTCAACATCCGCAGCAGTAGCTTCGATGGACAGCGCAATGATGTTCCTCACGTGCTCAGGAGACTTGGAGCGGATGGGCATCGGGTTCCGGGGCATCCAGCACCTATCAGAGTGGCCAAGAATCCGGCATTCTTCCCTGCAATGAAATCCTTCATTCTGATCTGTTTGGAGAAAAGAAATGTCAATTTCATCAGCTTTTCCCAGGAATCACTGTTACTCCCCAGTGTTCTGGTTTCTTAGGTACCCACAGGCCCTTCTGGGAAATGGCACTTTTAGATAGTTCTTTATTGCCTTTTGGGACAAGTGTAAAGAATTGGATTTTTAAGAGCCTGTATATTTCCCCCTATGTGCTCTCCCTCCCTTTTTTTATTTTTGTTGCTGTTCCCACTGCTGACAAAACTAAAAACCTAAAAGGAAACAAGTTATGATGAAAAATTATATTTAAAAAAAAAAGTTTATCCCAAATGTCAAGGTGCTGAGAGTCAGCATTTTTATTATCAGCAACTCATGCTAAAAATCAGCCGTGTTTGAAACTGGGTCCAACAGAAGAGGGACTGGAGGCAGGGCAGGATATTCAGTAGTCAGTGTATCTCAGAAGGCTTGGCCATATTTTTGAGCAGCAGCACTCCCAACCACTCTCCTACCCTACCCATTTCAGTACCCATAACTGTGCTTAACTTAATTTTAGATTGGTATCATGCTCTTTGAAAACCCAATCGCATCTCCGTTTTGACCACCAGTCCCACCAGCTACTCTCATGATGCCATTTCCATGACTTAATTTCCCATAAGAAGGGATATACTGAGATCCCTTCCTTCCATCTAACTCGTAAGCTTCATTGGCCTGATGTATACCTCACACATATGTTGGGCATCACTTAATTACACCCAACTAGCCATCATTTCCTATCTGCAATTTTATAGGGGTCATATTTCTTAAAATAATGAAATCTTTCATGCATTACTTTAACATTGTCACGGAAGATCTCAGCAGTAAGAATCTGTAATTAGTGAGAAGACATGTCTTTCTCTTTCCATGCCAGTCTCATTAAGGGATAAGACTTAAATTGGGCTCTTAGAAAAACTTTCTACATGGGCTTCACCAAAACATGGACCCAGGGCTAACTTCTGTCTGTTCTTGGAAAACTGTTCATCTCAATGTCTCCATTATAACCATAGCTTTCCAGATCCACCTGTCTTTTTGTTACATACTTACATGAGGATTCCAAACCAAAACCAAATCCATTGCCATCGAGTTGATTCTGACTCATAGCGACCTTATAGAACAGAGTAGAGCTGCCCCAAATGGCTTCCAAGGAACACCTGGTGGATTTGATGCTGACAATTTGGTAAGCAGCCGTAGCTCTTAACCACACCACCAGGGTTTCCTACCTGAGGACTACCTAGCGAAAGTTTTCATCATATAGCATAATGAATCAAAATATGAGCAGCTTAATGTTTGTAGGAAACTGTGGGACAGGACTGGGGGGTTGGGCAAAAGGAGACTGCAAAGTAAAAAAAAAATACATCTGCAAAAAAAATCAGAAATCAGAAACATATGTTGCAACTGTTTTTCCATGAGGGAAGAGTTCTGCAATTCATGGTCTTAGCTGACATCAATCTATATATAACACATCCTCCCTTGTATACTTGTATTTTTATTTTGTTGAAAGTTGTTTGTTGATTGTTTATAAACATTAAATGGCATAGCAAAGCAAGGCACTGCTCTGCCTCATTAATCAAAGGGTCTTTGGTGGAGGTGCACAGGGGAGGAGCGTAACGGTTGAGTTGGGTGTATACTTCATCATTTGGAGAAAAGGCCTTGGAAGTGGCTAAATGGCAAGGGCCTAGTTCAGAATTCAGCACAACTCTGTGCATGACCCTGACCTCATTTAAGCTATTTGAAATCCAAACAAAGGTAAGACTTCTTCTGGACACTATTTGCCAATTTATCTTTAAGGTGGCCGTTTTAAGCCCCTTTTCAATGCTAGGAAATGAATCAGACTTCTGCAGAGTTGGAAGCAAATAGGAAATAACATCATCCCAATTAAGATAAGTGCCTTTCACATGAACAGGACAATGGCTCTACAAACTTCAACACAGGTACACATCAAGGCTGCATGACCACCTTTGCAAAATGAAGGGTTTGTCAAAGCCCCTTCTTTGTCCCTTCCCTGCATACTCACAGGCTACCATCTGATACTCTATCATCATTCAGTACACCTATGTTCCCTTACTGAACTTCATTCTAGCATCTTTGGCCCTACATCTAGCTCCTGGGAGACAGAAAATACAAAAGTAAGGGATAAGCTGGGCCAACCTTGGTGTGATGGTTAAGGTTGTATGTCATATTGGCTGGGCCATGATGCTCAGTGGTTTGGCAGTTATGTAACAATGTAATTTGGCAGTTACATAATGATGTAGTCATCCTTCATGATGTGATCAGCCAATATGTTGTAAAGGGGGTATCCTCAGGGTTGTGGCCTGCATCCAATATATATATGGGCGTTATGGCAAAGCTTGTTTGCTTGTTCCGCATCTGGCTCATCATCATCTGACTCCCAGTTCTTGGGACTTAAGCCAGCTGCCTGCCCTCTTACCTGCTGGTCTTGAATTCATCTGCCTCAGTAGCCCATGAGCTAAAGGCCTGACATTTGATCTGCCAATTTTGGGTTTGTCAGCCCCTGCAGCTACATGAGTCAGGAGAAGCCTCCAGCCTGATCCACAGAATTGGGGACTCACTGGCCTGTACAACTGTGAGACCCATTTCCTTGAGATAACTCTCTCTCTCTCAATATATATATATATATATATAAAACCCAGTGCTGTATATATATATATATATATATATATATATATATATATATATATATATATATATATATATATATATATATATATATATATATATATATATATATATATATATATATATATGCTTCACTGGTTTTGCTTCTCTAGAAAACCCAGCCGAAGACATTTGGTACAGAGAGTAGTTCGAGAGGATGAGTTTTCTAAATTGGTTCTCAAATCTAACTAGTCTTAAAGGCACTGATGACTCTCCAGTAGTAAAGACGGGGCTGCTAATCCGTGACATGAGGTGGCAATATTAATACATAAAATATCACCACAAATAGATCAAGTATTAGTGAGAAGAAAGGCTGAACAATCACATGTTTGATACTTTCCTACAATTTTGTCAGAATGAGAAGTATAGGGAAGCTAGTTGGTTGGTCCTGCTTTCGCTAGACAAAGTGGTAAAAGAAAGAGATGAGCTCAGAGGTTCAGATTCACAGCTCAAGCACTGCAAAGAAGACCTGAAAGCTGCCACTTGTGCCCTGAAAGAAAACCTCATTTCTTGTAGTAGTAGAGCTGATACCGCTGAAAACCAAACCCAGGATCTTATCCTAAGAGTAGCTGAATTATAATACCAATTGAATTCCTAACCTCAAACGGTGTCTGAAATTAAAGTAAGGCCATTGATTGAGAAGAAATGGGATCCTGGAACTTGAGATGGGCACATATGAGCAGATAATCAGGAAGCTGGAGACATTGAGCCCCTAAATTCCGTTGAATCGCTCCTGCCAACAGAATCAGCCCTCTCACTTCCATCTGAAGAGATTACTCCATTTTTGTCTGCTAAGGCACCTTTCCCAGTAGAATCATTATCCCATCTACCCCCAACTGATGAGATTAACTCAGCTCTACCAGAAAAGTCTTTGTCTGAGATATCGCCTGGGACAGCACCTGGGGCATTACATGGGGCATCACCAGAGGTACATGCCTTACAAGACACTGCTGAATATCACCAGGACCCACCACCACCACCACCATCCATTTTTGCTTCTAGGCCTATAACTAGACTTAAGTCCCAGTGAGCCCCAAAAGGTGAAGTACAAAGTGTGACCCAGGAGGAGGTACGCTACACATCAAAAGAACTGCTTGACTTTTCTAATACGTACAAACAGATACCGGGGGAGTATGTGTGGGAACAACTATCAAGGCTGTGGGATAATAGTGCAAGGAATATGAAGTTTGATCAGTTTGAGTTAATTGATGTGGGCCCACTAAGCACAGATTCTTCATTCAGTGTTTCAGCTTGAGAGGTTAGGAAAGGATCTAATAGTTTATTTGGTTGGTTCACTGAAGCACGGATTTTACAGTGGCCTACCCTAAATCAGTTGAAGTACCAGGTCTGCCTTGGTATACTGTAGAAGAAGGTACAAAAGACTTAGGGAAATTGCCATGTTAGAGTGGATTTATCAGGTTAGACCCACCGAACGACACATAGAGTGCCCAGAGGACAAACCTTTTACCACAATGGAGAAGAACACATTTGTGAAGGGAGCCCCAGCATCCTTGAAGACTGATGTGATTGCTATTTTATGTAAATCAAGTTTGATAGTGGTAACTGCCCTAACTGAATTAAGACACCTAACTACAGTGGTGCTGATTGGACCCTGTGGTGGTAGAAGCCAAGTGGCAGCACTCAACAAACAAAGACAAGGTGGGCGTGGTTACTGTAATGGACATCAGAGTCAAAGCAGTAATCAGAATAGTCTAACCAGTATGGAACTATGGCATTGGCTACGTAGTCATGATGTCCCTAGAAGTAAAACAGACAGAAAATCTACAAAATATTTACTTGACCTGTACATGCAGAAAAATTCTAGATCAAGTGAACGGCAGCCTAACTCATATCACTAGAATAGAGAGTCACACCCTTTCAATCAATTACCAGACTTGAGCCAGCTTACAGACCCACAACCCCTTGAATGAAGGGGAGGCCAGACCCCCATGATAAAGGACCCCATCACACTGCCGAAATTTTATACTGTTAAATCTTTTTCCCAGCCTTCCCCAAATAATCAGGGACTCATGGTGGTCAGGTTATTAATGGAGTCTTAGCTCAGGTTTGTCTCACAGTGGGTGTGAGAGGGGGTTCCCGAACCCATCCTGTAGTGACTTCCCCAGTTCCACAATCCATAATTGGAATAGATATACTCAGCAACTGGCAGAACCCCCACACTGGATCCCTGACAAGCAGAGTAAGGGCTATTGTGGTAGGAAAAGCCAAACAGAAGCCATTAGAACTGCCCCTACCTAGGAAAACAGTAAACCAAAAGAAATAACACATTTCTGGAGGGAATGCTGAGATTACTGCCACCATCAGGACTTGAAGGATACAGGGGTGCTCAATCCCACTACATCCCCATTCAACTCGCCTATTTGGCCTGTGCAAAAACACAGATGGGTCTTGGAGAATGACAGCAGCTTAACCAGGTGGTGACTCCAATTGCAGCTGCTGTTCCAGATGTGGTTTCATTGCTTAAGCAAATTAGTACATCTCCTGGTACCTGGTATGCAGCTATTGATCTGGTCAATGCCTTTTCCTCGATTCCAGTTTTGAAGGAACACCAAAATCAGTTTACCTTCAGCTGGCAAGGCCAGCAATACTCCTTCACTGTCCTACCTCAGGGGTATATCAAATCTCCAGCGCCGTGTCATAACTGAGTCTACAGAGGTCTTGGTCACCTTTCCTTTCCACAAGACATCACACTAGTCCATTACATTTATGACATTATGTTGATTGGACCTAGTAAGGAAGAAGTGTCAATGACTCTGGGCTTACTAGCAAAATATTTGCGTAACAGACGGTAGGAAATTAATCCCACAAAAATTAAGGCACCTTCCACCTCAGTGAAATTTCTAGAAGTCCAGTAGTGTGGGGCATGTTGAGATATTCCTCCTGAAGTGAAGGATAAGTTGTACACCTGGCCCCTCCTACAACTAAAAAGGAGGCAAAACTCCTGGTGAGCCTCTTTAGATTTTGGAGGCAACATATCCCTCATTTGGGTGTGCTACTTCAACCTATTTATCAAGTGACTCAAAAAGCTGCTAGTTTTGAGTGGGGCCCAGAACAAGAGAAGGCTCTAATACAGGTTCAGGCTGCCATGCAAGCCACTCTGCCACTTGGGCCATATAATCCAGCTGACCCAATGGTGCTTGAAGTGTCAGTGACAAACGGAGATGCTGCTTAGGGTCTTTGGCAGGTGCCTTTTGGTGAATCACAGCACAGACCCTTAGGCTTTTGGAGTAAAGCCCAGTCAACCTCTGCAGAAAACTCCACTTCTTCTGAGAAACAGCTTTTGGCTTGTTACTGGACCTTAGTAGAAACTGAACGCTTAAACATGGGACACCAAGTCACCATGCAGGCTGATATGCCCATCATGAACTGGGTGTTGTCTGACCCACAGAGCCGTAAAGTTTGACATGCATAGCAGCACTCCATCATTAAATGGAAGTGCTATATACGACTCGACGGCAGTGGGTTTATATACAAGATCAGGCTCAAGCAGGACCTGAAGGCACAAGTAAGTTACATGAGGAAGTGGTCCAAATGCCTATGATCTCCACTACTGTCACATTACCTCCCCCCTCCCAGTGTGCACCGATAGCCTTAAGGGGAATTCTTTATGATCAGTTGACTGAGGAAGAGAAAACTCACGCCTGGTTTACAGATGGTTCCGCATGATATGCAGGTACTACTAGAAATTAGACAGTGGCAGCACTGCAGCCCCTTTCTGGGACCTCCCTGAAGGACAGTGGTAAAGGGAAATCCTCCTAATGTGCAAGGCTTCAAGCAGTGCACCTGGTGGATCACTTTGCTTGGAAGGAGAAATGGCCATATGTGTGACTGTACACTGATTCTTGGGCTGTGGCCAATAATTTGGCTGGATGGTCAGATACTTGGAATGAACATGATTGGAAAATTGGAGACAAAGAGGTATGGGGAAGAAGTCTGTAGATAGACCTCTCTGAATGGGCCAAAGAAGTGAAGATATTTGTGTTTCATGTGGATACTCACCAAAGGGTGATCTCAGCAGAGAAGGATTTTAACAATTATGTGGATAGGATGAAGTGTTCTGTGGAAACAAGTCATCCTCTTTTCCCAGCCACTCCTGTCACTGCCCAGTGGGCTCTTGAACAAAGTGGCTATGGTGGCAGGGATGGAGATTATGCATGGGCTCAGCAACATGGACTTTCACTCACCAAGTCCAGCTTGACTACAGCCACTGGTGAATGCCAATCTGCCAAGCAAGCAGAGACCAACGCTGAGTCCTCGATACAGCACTATTCCTCAAGGTGATCAGCCAGCAACCTGGTGGCAGGTTGATTACACTGGACCACTTCCATCATAGAGAGGGCAGTGTTTCATTCTTACTGGAAAAGACACTTAACTCTGGATACAGATTTGCCTTCCCTGCATGCAATGCCTCTGCCAAAACTACCATCCATGGACTCGCAGAATGCCTAATCCAGTATCATGGTATCCCACACAGCGTCATCTCGAATCAAGGGATTCATTTCACAGCAAATGAAGTGTGGCAATGGGCCCGTGCTCATGGAATTCACTGGTCTTACCATGTTCCCCATCATCGTGAAGAAGCTGGCTTAAGTGAATAATGGAATGGCCTTTTAAAGACACAATTACAGTACCAACTAGGTGGCAAAGCTTTTCAGGTTGTGGCAATGTTCTCCAGGAGGCTCTATATGCTCTAAACCAGCATTCAATATATGGTGCTGTTTCTCCCATAGCCAGTATTCATGGTTCTAGGAATCAAGGGGTGGAGATGGGAATGGCACCGCTTACTATTACCCCTAGTGACCCACTCACAAAATTTTGCTTCCTGTCCCATGACCCTATGCTCTGCATGTTTATAGGCCTTAGTTCCAAAGGGAGGAATGCTCCCACCTGGAGACACAACACGGATTCTATTTAACTGGAAGTTAAGTATGCCACCAAGCCACTTCGGGCTCCTCATGCATCTGGATCAGCAGGCAAAGAAGGGAGTTACCATATTGGCTGGTATGATTGACCCTGACTACCAAGGGGAAATTGGGTGGATGTTGCATAATGGAGGTAAAAAATAGTATCTCTGGAATATTGGGGATCCCTTAGGGCATCTCTTAGTACTACCATGCCCTGGGATTAAAGTCAATGGAAACTACAGCAACTCAATTCCAACATGACTACTAATGGCCCAGACCCTTTAGGAATAATGGTTTGGGTAACCCCACGAGGCAAAGAATCACAACTAGCTGAGGTGCTTGCTAAGGGTAAAGGGAATACGGAAAGGGTGGTGGAAGAAGGTGGTTTTAAATATCAGTTGTGACCACATGAACAATTGCAGAAGTGAGGACTGTAGTTGTTATGAGTATTTCTTCCTTGTATGCATGCATCAAATATTTTTGTTTTCATCACTTATAATATGTAAGATGTAAATGGGGCTAGTGTTTTTAGTTGTACACATGTTAGTTATATCATGTTAGGTACAAGTATGACTTTATAATTGTCTTTGTTTAGAGACTGTATATGATTTAAGGAGATGTGTACAGGTGCCAAGTTGACAAGGGGTGGACTGTGATGGTTAAGGTTGTGTGTCAACTTGGCTATGCCATGATTCTCAGTGGTTTGCCGGTTATGTAATGACAATTTGGGAAACAATTTAGGAAACATCTGCTTTGTGTAAAACCAAACATTATGAGGAGAAGAGTCTAAGACTGACACTCTCCCAACCACTTTAATCTAAATCTGGTGTTTTCCCCAGGAAGCCCCATAATTGCTCTGGCATGACAGAACTCAAGTCTTCAGAGTTTCCCAGTAAGGCCTCTCCATTGCCTCTGAGGACCCTCTTGTAACTTTCCCAGTAATCGCTCTGAGGAATTAGTGTGAATGTGTGTTTTGGGTGGAGAGAATGGAGGACAGGGGTGGGAAAATAGTTCGGTAATTGACTGTTATTCCTATAAATCAGAGTGCGATTCCCCTGGAAACCACCAAGAAATGACAAGAAGGCAGTAGCATCACTGCCCTTTTTGTCCCTAATCTAGAGCATAAAGGCACAGAGGCCCTAACCTCTGGGCTCTGGATCCATGGACATCTGGCCAGCTATGAAGAAGGAATCTTAGCCAACCTTCAGCCTGAGATTACATACCACTTGTTCACACTTCTAAATCAGAACAGTGGTGAACTTAAATTAAGTAGAATCTGTCCAACATGCTCAACATAAAGCTCTATTTTTTATTGCTTTTTTTTTTTTTTAGTATCACCTTTCAATAGGGGAATGCCATTTCTGTGTCACACCAAATCCTAAGCCTAGATTAAACAGTTGCCATTGAGTCGATTCTGACTCATGGTGACCCCGTGTATATCAGAGTAGAGATGTGCTCCAAAGGGTTTCAATGGCTGTTTTTTTGGAAGTAGATTACCAGACCTTTCTTCCAAGGCACCTCTGGGCAGGCTTGAATCTCCAACCTTTCAGTTAGCAGCCAAGAGCATTAAATATTTGTACGACCCAGGGACTCTAAACCAGTTGCTGTTGAGTTGACTCCAATTCATGGTGATCCTCTGTGTGTCAGAGTAAAACTGCGATACATAGAGTTTTCAGCGGCTGATTTTTCAGAAGTAGATCATCAGTCTTTTATTCCAAGGTAACTCTGGGTGGACTCAAACTGGAAACCTTTCAGTTAGCAGCCAACCACAATAACCGTTTGTACCACCCAGGGTAGGCTGCCTCAAATGAACAGCATGAGGAGACCTGGATCTCCAGCACCCAAGGAGAAAGAGCAGAGACCTCAGAGGCAGGCACCGCCATGATCTTATTAATTCAAGAAAACCAGCGCAGGATACTAAGTTTTCCCAAAACTTCTCTGCCAAGACAATGCTTGCCTTTATCTTACCCAATGCCTAAGTGAATACATCACTGTCTGAAAAGAGGAAAAGGTAAACTAACTCAGGAATGCAATCAGTTTAAGTCTACCCACCAATCTCACTAAGCCTACCCAAACCCATATGAGCTAGAACAATATGCACTTTTTGATGAATTATGTGAACTTATTAGATGCACTGCCCTTACCACATGCAAGTGGAGACTTGAATCTAAGGGACTCATTTACTCACAGTGTCTCACCCCTGGCTCAGAGCCAATACCTTTATTTACTTAAACCCTTACCAAAGGCAGTGAGTTGCTATTTACCATTTAGGGTGTCAAACAACTATAATAGCATATGTGGGTTTTCACCCCATGACATTTGCGTCAATAATGAAAATAAAATCTTAGTTTTAGTGTTCATAGCAACTTTATATATGAAAGAAAACATGTTTAATATAGACAGACAGGAAAAATGTTTCTGCCCAGCACAAGGTAACCTACATTCATAAATGTACTAAAGATGAATTATCTTTTGAAAATCGAAACTTCAGCTTGGTAAAGAAATTAGGTGCATATGAAAAGTGAGAAAGTCACAACACAAAGCCCCTTAAGAATAGCAATGATGATAGCCAGATGTAGAGCACAGAGACTACTTCTGGAATTGCACAGGACTGGTAGAAATTATGCATCTACCATCGTGCAATATTGCATCTGGGAATGGAGGTATGAGACTAGGGAGGAATCATTTGTATATCACAAATAAACTGTGATGATACTGGCTCCAGCTTAAACAGAGGTAGGCTAACAATTCACTGATTCCTGCAAAGACTCCTCTTATGAGCCTAATTGTGACTCTATACCTTGCTACATCTTTATCTGAAAGTATTGATCTGAGCCTTGCCACAGCAAAATGTTAAGACTCTAAAATCCACACATCGTTGTGAAAAATCAAACACATTGCTACGTACAAATGAACGACAGCAGGAATCTTTCATTCGAACATACACATGATTAGGGTTGACTTACGGATTTACAAATTGGTCTTCCCTGCATCTGAAGTTTTCCCTAGGATTTGATTTTTAGATGTACAAAAAACTGAAAGGAGTACGTACATTTGGAAGAGGGACACAGATCTCAAGGCCAAAAACTCCTTAGTTCAAAACAGATCAGATTATTTTAGACCAAAAAAAAAAAAACAAACAGAGAAAACATAAAGTGTCTTCAATCTAAAAAAAAAAAAAGTCTTCAATCTAGGTAGTAATAAATATATTTTGGTCACAATTTGTCATTAGGGACTGTGATGGTTAAGGCTGTGTTAACTTTTCTGGGCCACGATTCTCAGTGGTTTGGCAGTTATGATGTAGTCTGGCAGTTGCATAATGATGTAACACCTCCATGATGAGATCTGATATAATGGAATCACCTCCATGATGAGATCTGATGTAATGTAATTACCCCCATGATGAGATCTGCTATCAGTTGAAAGGGAATTTCCTTGGGGGTGTGGCCTGTATCCAATATATGTGGACTTTCTGGCAAAGCTCAATGGCTTTCGTTCTGCTCCAGATCCTGCACTTTGGCTTGTCAGCATCTGACCTCCAGTTCTTGGGACTTGGGCCAGCAGCCTGTGGTCTGACCTGTGAATCTTGGGTCTGTCAGCCCCTGAAGCTATGTGAGTCAGGAGAAGCCTCCAGCCTGACGCCTGATGTATGGACTTGGGACTTGCCACAACCACGTGAGCCATTTCCTTGAGATAAATCTGTGTGTGTGTGTGTGTGTGTGTACACACACACACACACACACGCTTCATTGGTTTTGCTTTTCTAGAGAACCCAGCCTAAGGCAGGGATCTTGGTAAGATAACTTCAAAACCTCTGACAAATAAATAAAATTTAAATAAAAGGCATCAGTATTGCGAGGGTATGGAAGGCATAAGAGGTAGCAATGACTAAATCATGGTGGATAATGAAGTAATTCAAATATAAAAGAACCAGAATATGTTATTTTGTGTAGATAATAGCAAAATCTTGTGCAGCAATTACTACCTTCTTCAGGATGAGAAACTGCTATCCCTTGAGATGTGGGCCAAAAATGTGCTTCAATACTAGAAAAAACCTACCCATGGTCCCAACCAAAGAGAAAAAAGAAAATGATGAAAATGCCATCTCAGGCTTTGTTAAAACTTTCAAAGTCCTAGTGGAATAGAGGAGCTTAGGGCCTCTCTTGGCTTTGTATAGATGTCCAGTCACAATGGATGTGTTTAATAATGGTGGCAGTTCTTTACCGTGATTCAGAGTCTGGGTGTATTAACTCAAAAATCCTAATGATCAGAGACAAAAATCCAACACTAAAATAGTTCAAGGTAACAGCTACAAGAGCAATATGCTACTTCTTCAGAAGCGATCTGCAATCAATGAGGCAGAAAAGGAAACTTAATATGAGCTCCAGTTCCCAAGAGCTCAAGTAGCTGGCTACTTCTAAGTAGCAGCAATAACACAACCTACCAGTAGATGATCTATAAATCAGAAAAGCTTCTTGGATCATATTCATATATACCCACTTAGTTTATTGTACAACACTTTGGCCATGAACAAGATAATCTGTGACCAAAACAGGGCCAATTTTTATGAGATGTAGATGGAAAGTATTGTGGCAATGATTACCAAGAAGTGCTGCTAAAATTGTTCACATGTACCTGAACAAGAAAAACTAACTCTTGAGAAGTGTCCCTCTCCCTTGACCTACCTAACTCCTACTCATCTGAGGCAGAGATAACTAAGTTGTCTACTATATATCCATATCTATTTTTGTTATTTAGAAAGATAACCACACTTCTGTTAGGGGTGGCAATATGCCCATTTAAAAACCTACATTTCTTAGTCTCCCTTGTAGATAGTGGTGGTCACGTAACTAAGATTAGGCCAATGTTTTGAAGGTGGGTTGTCTTTGATAGAGCTCAAAAAAACTCCTTAAAAGGGAGACCTGACTTAGCTGGGAGATCCTTTCGCTCTTCTTCTTTCCTGCTTTGTCCCATCTGGAATGGAAACAATGGCTGGAGCTGCAGCATCCATTTTACAACCATAAGGCAACCTTGAGGATGGAAGCCATGTGCTATGGATGGCAGAATAGAAAGATAAAAGGACTGTGAGATATTGAAGATTCTGTACAGCCACCTCACCAGGCCTGGACTTCTTTTATATAAGAGGAAAATAAACCTCTGTCTTGTTTAAGCAATTGGTTTATTTTCTTTAGTGTGTGTGTGGGCGGTGGGGGGAGGAGTGTCTTTATTACCAGTAAAAAAAAAAAAAAAACCTGTTTCTGTCGAGTCAATTCTGACTCATAGCGATCCTACAGGACAGAATAGAACTGTCCCATAGAGTTTCCAAGGAGCATTTGGTGGATTCGAACTGCCGACCTTTTGTTTAGCAGCTGTAGCTCTTAACCACTATGCCACCAGAGTTTCTTATTACAGTAAGTTAGTGCAATAGTTGAATGTAATTCATAACTGACACATCATCTCTGAAGTCTCACCTTAAATTTCATTTTCTCAGAAAGCTCTTCCCCATTCCCTTTGACTGAGATAGGTCTCATAGCATCTTCCTTTTATAGCACTCATCACACTTTTAACTATTTGTTTAATGTCTATATCCCCTGCTAGCTTGTAAGCTCTGGATAAGCAAAGATTATCATTGTCTTGTTCACTCCCATACTCACTGAATGTAGCAAAGGGTCTAGCACAGAGCAGGCGGTCAACAACAGCTTCATTTAATTGAATGAAAAAGGCGCAAGAAAGAGTGATCACAAGAGAACAAAGCATCTTGGTTAACACATCAGATACTGTGCCACTAATACAGCTCCTAAAAGTGAAAATAATGATTTTATCTTGTAGAAACTAACAAAGAAAACTACGTAGCTTTGTAGAGGCAATGTACTAAATGTAGAACTTGATGATAAACATTAAAGCCAAGTGTCATCTTGGTGGCTGAGTGGTTTCCTTCATACTATCTGCAGGTCTTAAAGAGATCATTATGCTTTGATGTCCAGGTAAAAGTACATTTGCCATGTACATGGGAGTTTTCTGCCCCAGCAATAGTTAACGGGGCTTATACCGTGATCAAGGAGCCCTGGTGGTTAAAGCACTTGACTGCTAAGCAAAAGGTCGGCAGTTCGAACCCACCAGCTGCTTTGTGGGAGAAAGCTGTGGCAGTCTGCTTCTGTAAAGATTTACAGCCTTGGAAACCCTATGGGGCAGTTCTACGCTGTCCTATAGGGTCGCTATGAGCCAGAATCGACTCAAAGGCAGTGGGTTTGGTTTTGGTTTTGGTTTTATACTGTGATCAAAGGAACCCTGGTGGCACAGTGATTGAGTGCTAGGCTGCTAACTGAAAGGTGGGTGGTTCAAACCCACCAGCTGCTCCAAGGCAGAAGGATGTTTTAGTCTGCATCCATAAAGATTACAGCCTTGGAAACCCTATGGGGCAGTTCTAGTCTGTCCCATAGGGGGGTTGCTATGAGTCAGAATTAACTCAATGGTACTGGGTTTTTTTTTTTTTTTTGGTTTATACTGTGATCATGGATCCTGGGTGGCACAAATGGCTAAGCACTCAACTTCTAGCCAAAAAGTTGGTGGTTCCAACCCACCCAGAGGCATCTTGGAAGACAGGCTAGGAATCTGTTTCTGAAAGTTCACAGACTGGAAAACCCTATGGATCACTTCTACTCTGCACACATGGGGTCGCCACGAATCAGAAAGGACTCGGCGGCAGCTAACAACAACAAACATACTGTATTTAGGAGGACCCTGGATGACACAAATGGTTTGTGCTCGATTACTAATTTAAAGGTTGGCGGGTTGAACCACCTTGTTGTGCCATGGAAGAAAAAAACAAAACAAAACCCAGTGCCATCGAGTCGATCCTGACTCATAGCGACCCTATAGAACAGAGTAGAACTGCCGCATAGAGTTTTCAAGGAGCACCTGGCGGATTCGAACTGCTGACCCTGGTGGTTAGCAGCTATAGCACTTAACCACTACGCCACCAGGGTTTCCAAGGCCTGGAAATCTGCTTCTGTAAAGATTGAAAAAAACAAAAAACCCAGTGTCAAGAAAACCCTACGGAGAAGTTCTATTCTCTAACACATGGGGTTGTCATGAGTTGAAATCAACTCGACAGCAATGGGTGGATGTGTGTGTATGTATACTGTGATAAGTTAGCAACACAATAAACAGAAGAGTCTAGCCTCTGATATGAATGTGTTGTTCAAATATTGAGCACTGTTCTGGCATCAAGTAAAATTGTTGTTAATTCCTAAAAAAATATAAGTAAAAAATGAGACCCATGGTTACCCTTTAGATCCAAGGCTGATGCTGACTCTTTCTGGCAAAAGTAGTTAAAATACACATGGCAAAACTAATGCTCCAGCCAAATATGCTGCGGAAGTACCAAAGGAAAGAATCATCCAGGAAAGAGTTCTTGAAAGCATTTTCAGGCCTGCAAAGAGTCAATACAAAGAAAACCCATCCTATTTCTGTACCTTAAGAAGGCAAGCAGGGTAGCAACAGACTCAATTGCGGGGGAAGGGTGGAAGGAAGGAAGGAAGGGAGGGAGGAAGATGAAGAGCAGAAAGCACAACCTAAACTTTAGACATTCCATCTTGGTTTTGGTCTGACTGACTCCTTAAGGACTAGCCTTCTTTCGGGTGTTTAGATACCATTTGGAAAAATATCTGCTGAGCATCTAGCAAAAATTCAATAAAGGCTTGGGGCTTTGCAAAATGACAACACCAGCTGTAACGCTGGGAGGAGTTTACACTCACTTCCTAAAGGACCCAAAGTTTTGGCAAAAAAAGATGGAGCTCCATCTGTAAAACATTCAAGGGAATATCAGTGAAAGCTGAAACATTTTTTAGAGACTTGTGAACCAATGACACCAAGCTATCCTGTAGCCGCTCTAGTGTGACAAGAAGCAAATCACAAACTCCACTATAAACAGCTACTTGTCTCTTTCTCACTTCCTTCTCCTTTTTTTTCAGCATTATCCTCCATTTTAATTCCTCCCTAACGGCTTCTTCTTTTTTTTTCCTATTCCCTACCCTCCAGCTTGTTAGCAGCCCTTCCTACAGCACTGTGGCCTGGCAGACAGCAAGCAGAAGGGGTAGGATGCCAGAACTGTGATTGGCAATCAAAACACCTATGTGCTATTATTTTACAGATGCCAAAGAGGCACTATCCAAAGACCAGGCCTTGTAACATGGAGAGAAATCCTCATATTTTTCATTTATCTAAATACAGGCATTAAAAGTCTCTGTTTAAATAAGAGAAGTCACAATCAAGTTGAGCTCATCAGATTTTCTTTGGTCATAATAGCCGACCCTCGGGTGAAGGAGAGTTTTGAGGGGGGTAAGAGAGACAGGAAGGAGTTTGGGAACAAAGTGTCTGAGATTGGCAAAGGGACGTTGCTGAAAGAGGGAATATATAGGTAGAAAGAAAAGGCAACTCTGATCAGCATGGCTCAGCATTTTCAGGACAGCTGATGAGTTGAACAGCAGGAACTCTGTAGAATTTGGTTTTAGCTTTGGATGGGGAAGATGGCTGAAAAGACTGATGAACCCCAATCATATCCTGGAACATTTGTCAGATCAGCATCAGTTAGCAAGTGCCACCCAATATTTGGGCCCTGTGATGGCAAACGGCTGATAGGCCTCTTCTCTCATTCACAGTCGATGGCACCTGAAATTCACTTATTCCCAGTGCAACACGGAAAGAGATTAAAAAGATGCCCCTTTCAGGATTCAAAGCAACTGAATTATCTTCAATGGAATCTTTAGTGCTGAGCTGGTTGAAGAGACAAAGTTAAAACATACTGAAGTATAAGTGCTTGAGAATTTAATATTTATGATAGATGATAGCGTGGCATGTACAGTCATACAATCTAAGTTGTAATTTGGGCAATCACAATAGTTCCTGGAGTTTTCATTTTTGTACTGGGGCTCAATTCAATTCAAACCATAGAGAAGAGATTTCAAGATGTGTGTAAGTATAAATCATTTGTGCTGATGCATGGGGAGCGAGGAAATGAAGCAGAAGGCTGCCTGGAAAATTGAGACTAAGAAATAAGAGGTGCTGACAGTGACTGAGATAAGCAGAGATTGACTAGACTGGAATCTTTGTATTTTGGCTTCTATGATGGAGAAAATCATCTGACAAAGAGCTGGACTTCATCTACATGCTTAGAAACCATTTGGAAAAGCATCTCTACAAGGAAAACATGAGGTGTCACAGAAGGCCAATGAATTATCCCCCTCCCCCAAAGGAACATTGAGATACTACAACACAGAGTAAAATGGGACTGTTTTTGAAAGCTTCATTCTGAAGAAGCTCACACTGCTTGGTTGACTTTTTATCAATTAGAAACAGATCGTTTCACACATTCTACAGGTAGTTGTGCTGCTGGGAATACAGAGCCTTTAGATGATGCTTATAAGTAGCTCAGAACCTAAAGTTATCTCTGACTTGGTTTCACTCTTTCCTGGAAAATAAGGAAATTTCCTGCCCATCATCGGCTTGTGGGAAAACCACTTTTATGATGGTTGGGAGCTCTGGGTGTCTGAGAGCACACATAGTGAGGATAGCACAAATAAAGCTGGCACAGAAAGCAAAAGAAGATGGGGCACTTTAACTGTGAGAAAAAAAAATCTTCAGTTTTTTAATGAAAATTTTATGTTGCAGGGGAAAGAAAAAAAAAAGGCACCCAGCAGCTGGTGTTCCCATTAACAGGAACTGACACTTCCTTCAGTCAAGTCCCAGGACATTCAGTTTTGTAGAATAGGCAATGCTAGACATGAGTCAATGAAAAATGTTGCAATTGTAACTGCTAAATTCTTTAAAGGTCCTTGACTGCCAAAATGTTCATGTGACTGGGTGGGGAGGCAAAGAAACAGCACTCGTAACTCTCCAATCACCTCTTCCCCATTTGAAAAAATAAAACGCTCAGTAAACCAATCACTGTCTCTGCAATTATTCAAACGGATAGTGTGTGTCACATCAACTGAGAGAAATTACTAAAAAATGGTCATGGGAAGCAAACAGGAGTGTCAGAGAGATTAAGATCTGTTAGCTACCTAGGTTGAACTATTCGTTACCAACAAAAGCCTCATAGAGGAGTCTAGCATCATCTTGATGTCTCAGTGTAACTTCAACAACCATATGGAATACTGTAATTGCAATGACACTGCTTCCGGGTACAGCAAACAACACAATCATTTACAAAAATTCATTTGAAAATATCTTCCTGGAAGCTAATACTTTTTACAGCAGTTTCAATCCTTCCTCATTGCAACAAAGAAAAGCTTAGTTCCAGACAAATTAAAAGTAAATTGATTGCCTTAGGGGAATCTACTCAAATATCACTTTTCCATGTCAGAAATCTTTTTTTTCTAAGACATCAAGAAAAAAGAGAGAGATGTAGGGGAGGGGGCGTGAGACTGATGGTGGAGATAAAGAGTGTGAAAGAGATAGAAGGCAGTATGTGAAAAAGAAAAGCAATAGCAATAGAGGGAGGGTAAGACAGCCAAAAGGATTAAATCCTTATTTGCAAAACCAGGTAGAAATCAACTTAAAATAAAACGCAAATGTGTCACTGGGGTGCAGGCGTAACATCTGTGCTGGAATTTATGAATAACAACAATGAATAATGAATAATAAAACAGAAGGGATCAAATGCTACCTTCTATGTTCACTTGTCATTATCCATCTTTTACGGACAATGCTCAGTTTTACTCTTTTGCTCTTTTCATTAAAATTACTTAGAATTATCCTTTTTCCAGTTGTCCCTTTAATCATACTAATAGGAGAAAGCAAATGGTAATTTTTTTCAGAGTG
Organism: Elephas maximus indicus; assembly: GCF_024166365.1. Classification (NCBI taxonomy): domain Eukaryota; kingdom Metazoa; phylum Chordata; class Mammalia; order Proboscidea; family Elephantidae; genus Elephas; species Elephas maximus. Next base: position 58,083,340 of record NC_064846.1, on the reverse strand, counting down.
TTGCCACAAAAGCTATTAGACAAATTCAGAAGAAAGGCCAATTAATCTATTATCTGAGGAAGCTTGATAATTTGAAGGCATCCTATAGTTGTTCCACTACTCTAGTTAAGAAGAAAGAGTCCTTTACACTTTTAGCACATGGCAGTTCCACGATGACTTCCTGGCCTCCGGCTTCCCAACTCTTCTTTGAGCAAGAGAATGGCTTTTCTATCCAAAACACTAGGGAAGCCTTGGAATCTATTTGGGCCACAGCTGTGAGGGCTTTTTTTTTTTGAGCTGGCTAGCACCCTAAAATATAGAAATAGCAGAAGGCTCTCCAGTTGAGATAGCCTGAGTCGAGACATTCTGACACAGCTCTAGAGAAATCTATGTGAGAGCTGATACCATAGTAAGCCCGGATCATGGCCATGAAACACACATTCACACACACACACACACACACTCACATACAGACACACTCACACACACACCACCACTGCCGCCACCACCACCACCGCCCTGCCCCGCCAGAGCCAGTCCTCATGATCCTGAATACGTATTTTCATTCACAAATTAAAACAATGGAACAAATAAAAAAAAAAAGATTACCGAAAATCAGCCTGGTGAATTTAAATGCTTTCTGTCCATTTACTACAGATCATGTATCTTTACACCCTTGGAATAATCTGTTTTTCTGAAACATTGCATCTCCTGAACTCCAATTTTCTTGCATTTGCCCCTTGTTGGTAAAAATGTCAATCTTTCATGACTGGGTCTGTGAAACATGGGGCTAATGAAGTAATGCCATCCTGTGGCGGGAGAAGCCCTGAGGAGTCTAATTCTGTCTACAGAGAACAAGACAGCATTGGGAGTAGAGAATTTGAAGCTTCATTCAAGCCTGCATGATTTCCATTCTCTGAGATTCCAATTTGGCAGTTATAGAGAGGGAAGGTCTAGATTTGTTTAATATAGGATGTTGGGATTCTAGCATAAAAATATTCTAAGAGTAAATTGAAATTATTAATTAAAGCACAAGGCTTCTTTGGCCCTAGAGCTTTCTTATCCCCTTATTTCTACTTTGCAATCTTTTTTTATTTGCTTCTATCAGTTAGTGAACAGCAAATAATCTCGTTTGTTATTAAAACTGCAGATGAAATAATCAGCTTTGGCAAAATGCAAACGGAGCCTAGCTGAAGAGCTATGGATCACATCGTCTGCTCATATATTAAGACATGGCACCCCTCCTTTATCTATCCTAATGGCTCTGGGGAAGGGGGTAAAAAAGACTGGAAATGAGAAGAGGGAGGGGCAGATGCAGAATTATATTTTAAAACCTGCTGCTGGTGTTCAAAGAGCTCTTTGATTATTAATCACATGCACGCATGCACGCACTTACACACACACACACACGCAGAGTCTACACAGAATTGTAATGCTGACATAGCTTCCTGGGTAAGATGCTTATAGGACACTAACAAACAAGGACGTTGAGGAATGATTTTATTCTCCTGGGGAATCTTTGTCCCCCTTCTTCCAGAGTTTATGCAAACCGAAAGTTTATATTTTTACCACTCTGTTGTCTCTCCCAATATGGGAGGTCAGCAGTATTTCAACAAAGAAACCACTCATGAGTAATGATTTTACAGAGACAAGAGTGGGAAAACGAACTGTTTGAAATGAGTCTAATTCCTTGTGTGACGGCTAATAAAAAGAAACATCTGAACACAGTGCTTGAGAGGCATTTTTGTACTGTTCAACAGACTGAAAATAATAGCCTTTTTTTTTTTCTTGTCTGCATTACCATTAATAACAGCCTTCCCTTCTGGTCATCTGGGTTTACAGAGGGAATAAAGATTGATACAAGAGCTTGCCTTTTTACTGCACCACCCAACTAGCCACAGGCTGTCCAGATGACTTTATTTTTCAGTACAAACCATCTTTAATTTTATAAAGTAAAACTAAGCATAGTCTCTAAATGTTTCAGAAATCACTTGGGATCTGAGAGGAAGCCAGAAAAGAATTTCCAAGATAGTTCTCAGAAAGGTTGTTTGGAGAGTAACAGGGGATGCTCACATCTCCTCTTTGTTTAAGGAAGCTCTTGAATTTTCCTGAGAGGAAATCTCCCATCTGTTCTATTACTTTCCCCTAACCCTCCTCCCCAAAGATTGTCCAGGGCAGGGGAGTAGTAGATTGATTATGCACTTGACAGAATAATCCACGAAACGTGGGTTGTCAGCTCCCCCAGTGCATTTAAGATGGTATTGCCTTTACAAAATTGCAACATATTCATAGGCACTGCTTAAAGGAAGGTTCCCCTGGAGTTCAATGAACCTTTTATCCCAACCTATAAATAATAAGTGCTTTCCTGAATTAATTCCCATTTCTCTTTTCTCATCTTATTGCCCTTATCTCCATTCCATAGTATTCAACTCATTTCTGCCACGACCAAAAGCATCCTCTTGTCTTACCATTCTGTTCAGACCTCATCTCTCTCTGTAGCCTTTCCTCATCACATCAAAACTTTCTGTCTAGAAGAAACTCACACATCAAGGGCAGCTGCAGGGAATCCATCAGAGAAAAGAGCAGTGGCCAAGTCTCTGTCAGGAAATCCACCCAATATGGAAAAGGCTTATCCTCTGGGGCATTCTCTCCTTCCCACCAAAGACCCTTCACCGCTTTCCCTAGTGTTGGAAACAACTGCGTCTGGAATTTCCTTAGCAGGGTACCAGTACCCCTTCACAGGAAAAACTTGGAGGAGAGGAATATTAACTGTATAACTACACCCTTTAAGAGAGCTCACATTTCCCTATTAGGAGAGTGAATGCTTAACATTTACTATAACCCAACCCAATGCCGTTGATTTTTTTTAAAAAAATTAGGACTCTCTCAAATTCCCAAAAGACTGCCATAAATTTTATGTCTGCCTAGAAAATATAACGGGGTATTCAAAAAGATCACTCAACTACTTGCTCATCGGAAACTCACAGCCTAATGTAACATCGGTCTTCTCCTGTCCTTCACATTAATATCAGTGGGCCATCAGCCAAAGCCTAGAGAAGTAAGCTTCATCTTGGTGAACTGGAATCTCTCGTGTCAGATACAGTCAGCCTGACTAATGGGAACTACAGCTTGCCAAAATCTACAGCCTTGCTGTCTGTTCCACCCATCAAATATGCTTAGAAGTCCATGGCACAAGCCCAGGAGTCTACAGATCGCAATCAACTATCAATAGCTTAAGTGTAAGTGATTGTGGATGAAGTACAGGTACTGCAGAAATTCCAGTGCTATTATGGCACCCATAATGCTTGTACCTAATGATTCAGACAAGCATCCACAAGCTAAGTCTTATGGGATGCTCTGCGCATGCTATAATTTCAGCATTCAGCACAGCACTAACATGCATCCCAGTCTCAAGTTCAGGGGCAGAACATGGGCAGTATTGACAGACAGGACTGCCTCCCCCTGCCCCCCCCCCACATTGAATATAATTGAAGATTGAAGAGTTTCCCATATACCCTGCTGGCACTCCAGAGACTTGTTTCTGCCTCTTCAAAATCCCATAGCTAGTGAACAAAGGAGTGCATGTGTACACATCATAGTCCAGATCTCCCTAGTGAGTCTCTTATCTCCCTGACATTTCTATATTGCCTCAGTGGTAGTTTGTAGAATTTTCCTTCCCTTTCTATTCGTGAACACCTTCCATATGATTCAAGCTCAATACTCTATCAACCTGGCTTTTCTTCTCAAACCAGAGCTTCCCGTCCTATAAAAGAATATTCTGTCTCAGAGACACTGTCTTGAAGTAAGCTGCTCAGGAAAATAGCTTTTCAGTGGTCTATTTAATCATTTGCTGGGTTGTCCATAAATGCAATAGCACCTCAATGCATTTAAAAGGTAATGTTTTATTTTCTTCATGTCCTGACATTCACATCCAATGGAAAGCCAACCCTCTTGTGTTAATCATCAATGACCCTTCTCCAAAACTAACCTGGAGAATCTATGGCATTGCAACCTGCTCTCTCATCAGAAAGCCCATACTTTGAAGCTAGGGAATATGTATACCCATGTGCCTCTTTAGAGGGACCAAATAGTTGCTAGATTTCAGACTAGTGAAGTCAGCAGAGCGAATTTTGTATATAATCTTGGGTGGGGATGGATGAATTGGATGATTCATAGTATTTGTATTTCTTATGGAGAAACCACATTTCCTTCTACAATAATGGTCCTCATATATTAGAAGTATTTAGCATTATTGAGCTAGTCATTACTTAAACAAATTTCAAAAACAAAACTGAGTCCAGATATCAGATAGAACAAATCCATCTTTTCTAATGAACACAATATTTCTCTGCCCTTGCTTCCAGTGACCACAGAGAAAATGAAATGGAATAAAAATGCAGCTACAATTTAATAGATATTTTTTATTTATTTTTTCTTGTCATATTTAATATTTTTAGCTTCCTTATTTTGTCCAATGTCTTCTGTTTCTTTGTTTCCTATCTCCATAACTGGAGCATCTTTAAGGATAATGGTTTTAGATTTTCCTAAACCCTTGCCTAGTTCGCATCCCCTACCAATATGAAGCTATAACATAGTATAATTAATTCCAGCTGTCCCATCTTCACTTCTGACTCTAGGAGCTGAGCAAGCCGACCCTGCAGGGTGTGGACTTGAGTGGGTGGAAGAATGTCTGGCTCCAGCCCAGCCATGGTGTGCCTCTCCCAAAACGCAATCCTCCTCCATTAGACAATACCTAAGTTCTATAATCATGTTTACACAGCTGGAACTGCGCAGACCTTGAAAATCCTGCAAAGCACAGAATTGGTAAGACTGCTCCCTGTTTCACTCTGGATTTAATCCTATTTGTCTGAAGAAGAATAAATGAATGTATTAAACACCCAGTGTTGGGGTAATGGCTACTGGGAAAAAGAGAGAATGCTCCCCTCCCTGGGCAGAATGTTCATTACCATGATTGCAGTAGCCTACCAGCGTGACATTTTCTGTCTGCTAGTAAGTGGGAGGCAGCCAATAAAAGCTCAGTCCAGAAGGAAAAGCAGGAATAACAGGAAACACAACCATCCACCTCAGAAAACATTTCATTATGTCACTACATTAAAAAATTGCTTACAGTTAAGAGACTGAAACTACTTCAAAGAGGCTATATTTCCAGCCATTCTAGCTCTTGAGAGTATGGGCGGGCCTGCTGTCCCCCTCATGGAACCCCCACCCTGAGTCTGCCTTGTTCCTGCCCGCCTGCACCAAGGAGACCAGCACCAAAAGCAGGAAAAAGATAGAGTGTAACCTTGGCCCTAGACATTTGACAGCCATTCCTGATGAGGACCTAAAGCCATAGGGACTGGTGAGGAAAGTTTTTAACATTGCTAATTCTTTGGGTTCAGAAAAGCAAAAGTAAACTTTTCTGCTGCAACACTGTGTCCAAAGGCAATCTTCTCTCCAGAAAGAATGTAAGTGTAAGTGGAGCAACTCAAGATATAATCTGCCCCTTGGAAACCCTGTGGCATAGTTGCTAAATGCTGCGGCTGCTAACCAAAGGATCGGCAGTTCGAATCCACCAGATGCTCCTTGGAAACTCTATGGATCAGTTCTACTTTGTCCTATGGGGTCGCTACCAGCAATGGGTTTTTGCCAAAGGGAAGCTTACTACTCTGCAGCATATCTGAAGCCAGCTCCTCCCAGTGAAATGTGTGCTTGAAGAAGGCACCATCCCTCTCCCAGAGGCAGTGAAATATAGGGTCTAAGAGCGTGGGTTCTGAAGCAAGATTGCCTGGGTTCAAATCCCAGCTCTACTACTTACTAACTCTACCCTATGGAAAATTACCTAAAGTTACTCTTCATGACTTTTTGTTTTTGTTTTATTTTTCCAATCTGGAAGATAGAAATAATAGCACTGATCTCATGGGTTTGTTGGGATGATTAAAAGAGAAAATGTACATAAACCAAGCTAAAGAGTGCCTGGCACAAAGGAAGCATTCAATACATATTAGCTGTTGTTATCCGCACTGGGTTACTGGTTTGGGATTGTTATCCATCAGGCAGCTCTAACTCTTTGGAATAAATGGAGTCCAAGCTGGCCTTATCCATAGGCCATGTAGCCAACTACTGGTGGAGTATGAAGGGAGAGATGCTGGAAAAGACCCCACCTTAAAGACATTGCCCATATCATGCTTCTATGGTGACCCAGATGCCACTATTAATTATTCCTTTGGATTATCACATTAAGATGCAAATGCTATTTGGGCAGGGAGAATGGTTAGCTTAAACAGATCCCTTGAAATAATTAGGTCCTTGGAGAAACGGAACATGGAACAGGTAAGTTTTTATATGGGAAGTAGGAAACAAGCAAAAAAACAAACAAAAAGATTCAGAATGCAAGGCCCTGAGTAGAAGGGCTAATGGTGATGGAAACTAAGAAAACCAAAGGAGAGTATTAGAAACCTGTGCTTTCAAATGGAGGGGAAAGTGCAGGCAGAGAGATGTAGTGTCACTGTAATCACAATTTTGCCAAAGGCTGGCCCTTACATGTTCCTTCTGAGAATGTGAAAATGCTCTTTCCCTCTCTGCTTTCTTTTCCTCCTAGACACAGAACTAATTGTAACTCTCTGTTGCAGTAGATCTCATCATTGAAAAAACAAACTAGACATGCAAAATGCATTCAAATTTTAAAAAATAGACCTCAGAAAGGAAATGTTGACAATATATGTAAATGCTAAGTATGAGGAATTAAATTGAATGAGGCATTTGGGGTGGAGAAGCAAAAACAGACTGCACCACATACATTTAGAACAGCAGTACTAAACCCACAATACAGAATGCTTTGGGTTGATTAACAGGGAGCACAATGTGAGAGGGGAGTTGGAATGGTGTGGAGAAGCTAACTTGATATCTTAAATGTAAGGGAAGGTGTGATAAAAAGGAAATACCAACAATTAACAATGGAAGTAGGGAATCATAAACTCAAAGGTCAGAGGGGCAGCTCAAGTCAGAGCACCTAGGAAAAAGAAACAATCTGTTTCTTAAATATAGGTACATAAAAGCAAAATGAAAAGACTAAAAGGCAATAGGCCTTCTTAAGAATTGAAGTGGAAAACCTGTGACAAATGAGGGCTATCTAACTCAGGCACAAAATACATTCAGGATATTCTTATCTGCCAGTTCTCCAACAAAACCACATCAGGGGCACAGGGCTAGGTTCTCCTTATAGATGGGACAACATCTCAATAGGCTTTACAATGAAATCACTGGAGATAATAAGCCAAATGGAGCAACGTAAGCTTGATAAATCTCCCACTTCAGATGAATTGTTGTTAGGTGCTATCGAGTCGGTTCCCACTCATAGCCACCCTATGTACAACAGAACAAAACACAGCCCAGTCCTGCGCCATCCTCACAATTGTTACTGTGTTCGAGCCCACTGTTGCAGCCACTGTGCCAATCCATCTTGTTGAGGGTCTTCCTCTTTTTCACTGACCCTCTACCAAGCATGATATCCTTCTCCCAGGGTCTGGGCCCTGCTGATAACATGTCCAAAGTGCGTGAGACAAAGTCTTACCATCCTCACTTCTAAGGAGCATTAAGCCCCCCAAAATATTAAACGGCACCAAAGGCAAATATGAACAACTCTGGCCACGAGATTTGGTAGTTCCATCGCACAAGAACAGGCTAGTACTCCTGAATTAGCGGCCAGCTAAGAAATTGAAGGAGAGAGCTAATCATTCCATTTTTGGAAAGACAGAGGCAGCTGCCAAAGCATAAGAGGGGGAACAGCTGTGTTCTTCACTTAGGGGAAAGACCTAATTAAGTTGAAAATTGCAAACTACTCAGAAATGGATGATTCAGTAAGAGAGAAAGAAGATGAGAACATGAACTGGGTGTAAAAGGAATGGAGGACCATTTCCACTAAAATACACACATTTGAAAGCAGAGTTAAGCTAAACAAATGCAAACAAAAGCAGGGGGAAAGTAAGAAGCTCAGAACGTTTAGTGCAAAATAGCTTCACCAATTTTTCACTCTAGTTTCCCTTGCCACAATGCAAGGATTTTTACAACCCAAAGCCCCATGACCAACTGAGTCAGATTTCTCACTTTGCCTTGGTTTTTGGAAACACAGACAAAAATCCAGCCAAAATGCCTTTCTTCTCCAATAATCTTTTCATACTAACTGAGCAATGAAGATTCATAGAAAATTAGCAATAATGAGCCCCTATAAATCAGTCCAGTCCAAACTCTTCATCTAACTGGGGCCCAAAGATGAAAATAGGTTGCTTGAGATGAGACACGGAGTTAATGACAGACCAAGAACTTGGATCCAGATGCTTTAATTAGGGATTTTCCCCCTATACCACAAAAATTCCAATAAAAAATAAAATCAACAACAAAAAACCAAGTCCATTGCCATCGAGTCAATTCTGACTCATAGCAACCCTATAGGACAGAGTAGAACTGCCCCATAGGGTTTCCAAGGAGCACCTAGTAGGTTCAAACTGCTGACCTTTTGGTTAGCAGCCCTACCTCTTAACCATTCACCACCAAGGTTTCCGATAAAATCAACAGGAAACAATAAATATTGGAAAGTCAAGGGTGATCACAGGGAGTTTTAACAATGTAGAAAATCTTTTTTTCAGATCATCTTTGAGAAATGACCATCACCAAAGGTCCCATACAAAACACCACAAAGAAGAAGCCAATCTAGAATCCTTGGGCCTCAGCAAACTTGCAGTTCAAAAGCGAAAAAGAATGGAGCCAGCTAATAAAACTTTTGGCATTTATCTCAAGGAAAATATCCAAAATAGCTCCAGCTCAGTAGAAATTATCGGGGGAACAGAAACTAAAGACTTGAATTTCCTCAAATGTTTTTCTAAAGGGAAAGTTTTAAGCACCAACATGAGCAAGAAACCAGCAAGTTTAGAAGGAAGAGAACTTCAAAACTCAAGCTGTGATTCAATTGAAGTGCTGTGGTCAACAGTATTACCAGTGACACAGATAACACAGCAGGGCAACTCAAAGAGTAAAAAGTAAGAAACAAAGTGAAAGGCAATATCTATACAGATGCCAATGTTGTAGACACACCTGGGTACTATCAAACATGCCCCCTGGGCTAGTTAGTCACACCAGTTATTTCCTTCTATGTCCTAGTAATGCTTCTGGCTCCCTAATCTTCCTGGCTTCACTGCTATGTTCTGCTGCTGTTTCCTTAAGCTACATCTCTTCCAAACTGGAGGAGGTAGCCGTTTTGTAACAGGAATGAAAACTTCTTGCCAGTCTAGTAGCCTTTGAGATTTCAAATGGAAAAACAGAACAATGCCCTGGAGTCACATGATAAATCCAGGCAACACAAACTTTTCTGATCCCTGCCCTGGCTTAGAGTAAATCATTTCACCTCCGGCATCTGTAAAATGGGTTGGATGAGAACTGCCCTGGGGATCAAACATTGGTGGGTGGCATCCTTTGTCTGGTGGTATTCAGAGCAGTGAGCTGATCAACACTTGTTTAGAGAGGGCCTTCTACATTCGTAGTAGTATGCTATGAGCTGTAGGGGAGGAAGGAAAAGTAGTAAAAAAGGCAACAGTGGCAAACGAAAAGCCGCAAAATTCTTCAACAAGGGAAATTTTTGAACTATTTCAAGTGAAAATTCTTACTCAATGGTATTGAGAGTATCTCTATTCTCTGTAAAAATATGATAAAAGAGGAGTTGACCCTAGAAAGAAATATGATAGAATTTAGGCTAAGTTTTAAAAGAGGAGAGTTGAAGGGAGAACTAAATAAAAAGCACCAAAAAAAAAAAAAGTTCGTGTGTATGTATATGTAGTTAGTAGTTTAAAACTGACCCCATAGAAGAAAGGACACAAGATTTGTGTCGTGGTGAGACAGATAGGGTTAACTGTGCCGGTGGCTGAACAAAAAAGCCTTTAAAAGATTATCATCTAGAAGTTGGGTAAACAGGAACCCACCCTGTCAACATGAGATAGGATTGGAGCAGCCAATTACTATCTCCTTCTTAGTGCCTTTGTAGTCCCCTCCTTTGCAGGCTCTGCGTGCACAGAGGAACAGTGTGTGACTGCTGTTTGACCTTCCTTAGCCCTCTGAAGATGGCTGATGTAGTGCCGAAGATCAATTGTGCTTGCGCTATATCCCATAATTAGTGATGCCAAGGGCTGCCGAGGGGACTCCATCTTGAATATCAGCGGGTTCCATCTTAGATTCCAGATGCGCTCACAACCTAATTCATATATACCACCATTCTGAGAAGTACCCGCCCCTTGAAAGAAGCCCACTAAATATTCATTACTCTATTGTCTCCACTGAACCCATGTAAGCCCTAGTCTTGCTTCCCTTTTCAAGTCAGTCTTTTGGAGAGGCTTAGATCCTCCCTGACTCCTTTTGCTTGACTCAAGTAAAATAAAGCTTGCTGAAGATAAAGTTTGTCTTTTGCGTATATTCTTACTCTGGAAAAGACAAGGACCTTTTGTGTCAGATTGGCAACAGTAGATCTTAAGAAGAACAGACCAACTTCCAACTTCACAGGGTGTAAATGTTAGCCAAGAGGGAAGAGTCTTCTTAAACTTTATTTAAGGAAAATGGAGATAGTTATTAACTAGAAACAGCCACCTTGCTTAGGAAAGGGGGAATGAAGAGACAACAAAGTCCATTGTAGCCTGAGACTTATTTGACCCTAGGTGGGACGAGAGGGAAAAGTCCCTCTGTCTTAGGCTGGATTCTCTAGAGAAGCATAACTAGTGAAGCATGTACATATACATATACATATACATATACATATACATATACATATACATATACATATACATATACATATACATATACATATACATATACATATACATATACATATACATATACATATACATATACATATACATATACATATACATATACATATACATATACATATACATATACATATACATATACATATACATATACATATACATATACATATACATATACATATACATATACATATAGAGAGAGAGAGAGATTTATCTCAAGAAAATGGCTCACATGGTTATAGAGGCTGGCATGTCTGAAGTCCATGGATCAGGTCTCAGGCTAGAGGCTTCTCCTGTCTCATGTAGCTGCAGGGGCTGACAAACCCAAGATTGGCAGGTTAGACAGCAGGCTGCTGGCTGACAGGCTGCGGATGCCAATGAATCCCAAGATAGGCAGGCAATATGGCAGACTGCTAGCTCAAGCCCCAAAACCCAGAGGTCAGATGATGACAAGCCAGATGCAGGATCCAGAGTGAGCAAAAGCCAGCAATCTTTGCCAGAACATCCATATATTGGACTCAGGCCACACTCTCAAGGAAATGCCCCTTATCAGATCATATCATGGAGGTGATTACATTACATCACAAAATGGAGGATAACTACATCATTACATAACTGCCAAATCACATGACATAACTGTCAGGCTACATCATTTTACATAACTGCCAAACTACATAATTACATAAATGTCAAATGACTGAGAATCATGGCCTGGCCAAGTTGACATACAACCTTAACCATCGTATCCTCCTTTGGTAGAATTTCACTGGTTCTTAGTTTTTAGCCATAATTTTTTTTTCTGAAATAAGCAAGTGACCTACTATTTCAGTTTTCACCCCATTTTCACACCATGCTTCATGACATTGCCATTGAGCTGCTTCCAAGAAAGGAATGCCAAAGGAAGAAAGTTAAGATGAAAGAGCACTTACCCCTCAAAGCAAGAATACCATACCATCTGTTAAACTGACTATGGCACTCATCATCAACCCATTGGCAAATGGCTGTGTGCTCAGGAATCTAAAAAGGTTGTGCCAGAACCCAAAATACAGAATAAAAGAACCTTAAAGTTGAACAGTCTTGACAATTATCGCTCCCTCATTTTATATTTTTTACAAAAAATAGTCAAAAAGTAAATTAATATGTTTTTTTTTTTAAGTGTGTATGTAGGTGTTTAAAAGATGCCAGGTAAAGAAGAGATCAGGGCAAACTAAGTGTTAGGAAAGACTTCTTGTAAAAAAAAAAAAAAAAGACTTCTTGTAGGACATACATTTTACTCAAGGTTTTAAAATGAGACATGGATATGTGATGGAGAAGGGGGAAAGTAAATCAAGAAAGGGGATGACTTCATCAGTATCATCTTAGCACTACCAATTTTCAGCATCTATTACAGAATTTTTTTACTACAGAATAGAAGGAGCCCTGGTGGCGCAATGGTTAAGCACTCAGCTATTAACCGAAAGATTGGTGCTTCAAACCTACCAGTAGCTCCATGGAAGAAAAAACCTTGCCATCTGCTTCCATAAAGATTACAGCCTAGGAAACCCTATGGAGCAGTTCTACTGTGTCATATAGGATCACTATAAGTCAGGATTAACTCGATGGCACAAAACAACTACAAATAGTCAATGCACTAAGAGTTTCACATACATTATTTCATTTAATCCTTACAATCACCCTATAAGGTAGGTACTACCAGTATCCCTCCATTTTACAGATGAGAAACCCAAAGACCAGATAGGGCAAGTAACTTGCTCACAATCACATAGCTATTAATTGGTGGAATATGGTGAGAATCTGTGTTCTTTCTGCTAAACTAGATCATGCTGAGAGTAAAGTGCTCAGGTCAACAAGTCAATGCGGAAAAGGCCAAAAATAAGAAAAGAAAACTAGCTATCCGATTCATAATTATATTTACTGGGAAGAGGGTACTTTATTAGGCATTATTCACATATTAAGATTACTTTGGTTATTGATTCTTGCAACATTATTGCAACATTGCTCACCATTCCATCTATAGATACATGAATTCAGATTTTAAGAGGTTAGTGACTTATCCACGGCTCTCTGATGAATAAATACTAGAGTGAAAACTACAAGTCCCTGTTCCCACTGAGCAACTTGCAATTAAATGATTTTAAGGACAGTAATTATCTTGTTAGGATTTTGCATATAGAACGTGGATTTGGATTTTTAGGAAGTCAAAAATTTTGTACTTTCAGTTATATTCATCATGGAACGTTATGTTAAAACTATGAAAGAAAGTTCACTTCCACAATGAACTTGCATTTTTCAAAAACACAATGTTTATCCCTGTGTTAATAGGTTCTTTTTACATATCCCTTACTACCATACAGTTCTGTCGCCTCTCATACACACACACACACACACACACACACACAGAGGTACACATGAGTCAGATCTCCACTGCATCAAAAGAGAAAAAGTTTCTCTCTCTCTCTCCTCCTTCCCCTCCCTCTCTCTCCATTAGGATGTTGGCAAACACCAACATGTCATAAGCCCCCTTACAAGCAAAAGCATTTAATGCCACAAAACTGCAGCCTGCCAGCTAGATCCAACACCCTACAACCAGAGAAGGTGAGCCACATGGTTTACCTTAATATAAGACAAACAGCTCCAAGTAAGGCAGGGGTAAAAAAAGATTTTTTTAATTTATCAACTGTGATTCCAAGTGGCTCACTCCTGGCATTTATATAGGGAAGATTTTATAAGGGACTTTGAGATTTTTTTCTATCATTAACACAATCATTTTTTCCACTACAAAAAAGAAGCAGAAATCCAAAGGCACATAAATTCCAGTCATTACTCAGATGACACTATCCCCATGGACCTGCTGTGAGCTCATTCATATGACAAGGAGATATGACCTTTCAGGTAGGAACTGAGCATTCTGCAGTCCATTGGCAGAAAAAAAAAGAATAGAAAGGATCCTTTGCAGAGTGACTTTTTTAGAGAAAAACTAGAAATGAAAAATGCATTTCCTCATGTATTTTTTAATGAAAGTCTGGGCATGAGGTGGAAACCAAAAAAAAAACAAAATGTCTGCCACACATAAGCCATTTAAGAGCAGTGAGGCAAGAGAGGAAGTGCAGGAAAAAGCAATAGGGACCCTGGAAGAGGGGACGTACTTTCTTACATAGGGAGAACAAAGCAGAGTCAACACTACCAGAAAAGAACCAGAGCTTGCTTGCCTCACAGGTGCTCAAGAATATGTGGATTTTTAAATGTGGATAACCCAAACCTCTTTTCAAAGTTCCATGAATACCTTTGGTGGGCATACTATAATTTCTCAAGCCAAAGTCTGGGCTTCAGGAAAACTATTTGATAGTAAATTCATCTTTCCAGTATTCAGACATTTCATAGTGAGTAAATCGCTGTGTTCCCCCATGTTCCTTTGGTCATTGATAGCTGTGGGCAAACTCATTAAGTTGCCACTCTTGACATCACTTTTCTGTGCTTCTTCGAGGTTCATAATGTTCAATATTCTAAAAACTATAACCCCTGCCCCCACCAAATTCCAGACTCAGAAACAATCTAATAGCAGCCAATTACAACTTAGTGTGAATTTGAACAAATGCATTTCCCCTTTCCATGGGTCGCTTGAAGTTTGAACTCTAATCGCAAAATGAAATGCCTGACTCTTTGTTAGAGAAATCATAGACAGGAGCAAGCACCTACTCAACTGCTGCAGTAATAGCAGCACTTTTTATTTTTTGAGCACTTACTATGTACCAGGAAGTATGCTAAGTATTTTACCTGGATCATTTTATAAGCACCCTGACAGGTAATCTCTATTATTACTCCTGTTTTGTAAATGAGGAACTTGAGGTTTGAAAAGAAATAAGTAGCTTGACTAAGGCCAATAGTTATTAAGTGACAAAGATACAGGTGGGACTTAAATTTGTCTTATTCAAAAGTCTGTACTTAGCCACTATGATATCCTGCTTGTCTTTGGGTTTACAGGCAGACTAGTGAGGTCAATCTTGAGGATAATGGAGTATGGTGGAAGTAGTTGTACTGACTCTTTAGGACCGGCTCATATTATTAGTTGGACCCTGAATTGATGGAGCACTATCTTGAAGACTCTAATGAGAACTGGAATTACCAGGTTTCCTGTGAGGATAAGCTAGATAGTATATACGAATAGAAGTCTGGATTATGCCCCCCAAATCCCTATCAACCTTAGTTTCAAGCATAAATATTTGTATCCTACATCATTTATCTCTTATTACCTCATTCTGTCTCTACCCTTCTCAGTCAGCTAAGAATCTGACTTTGAATCTCACTTCAATCGCTGTCACTCCTCTGTTGACTTTTTGGAATTCTATGCTCATTTCCCTCTCAGGGTTGCTGTGAGGGATAAATGATATAATATGAACTGCCTATCACAATGATATTGGGGACTTTCTAGGACATTAAACAGTCTATATTAACAACAGTGAAAAAGTTAAGATACCAAAGGAAATCTAGGCAGGGCTGCAAGTACAATATTAGGCTCTGTGCCTGCATTTCTGGTACAGGTATTTTAATCCCTATGGGATCCTAGATGATTTTAATCAGGCATCTGGGAGAAGTACCCCTTTTCTGAATCAAACAAAACAATGTCTACCTTTGCAAATATCACTTCTTTAACAGTCTATCCCTCATCCAGAGATTCTGGCCCCTGGGACCATTAAGTCATCTATTTCAGGTAGTTTTTATTTAGAACAAACAAGAGAAAAAAGAGGCACTAAAATGTGCGTAGAAGGATAAACAAAAGACCAGGATCAACGTATGTGTCCAATAGGCTTTCAACACTCTTCTCACAATGGTGTATGCTCAATAACAGAATTCTGGGTGTTGAAAATATCAAAGAGGGAGTGGGATGGGAGACCCCAGTAGCAAGCAGTGCTGCTCCTCCATCTTCATCATGCAAACCTAACAGTCTGAATGCTGGGTGGGTCCACTTGATAACTTTTGAGTTAAACAGCTCTTAAATTTAGAAGACATTTCCCTCCCAATGTTCATTCCTTAGCTAGTCATCCGCAGAAAGGAAGGAAAATATACCTCCAACTCCCTCAGGCAATCAGGAGGAATTCCCAAGCAGAAGGCAGACAGTCTAGCAGACAGGGCTACAGCCTGGCAATGGGTTCCTAAAGACCTCCAATGCATAATGTTGGTGGAAACATCCGCCGCCCACTTCAGTGCCACGAGAATCTGGAGAGCATTATAAATTATACCAACTACAGAAGCAAGTTTTTCTGGCATTTTAATTACTGGAACATTACAGATTAATCACCCAAACTTTACTTAAATGGCAAGTCAGTCACTTTCCTTCACAAGGGGAAACACCATGCTAACGGAAGCCTTAAAGTAGGTCAGGTTTCTTTGAAAATTGTATTTTAAACCAAAGATCCAGAACAGATAGTTTTATGGGGTCTCCAATTAGTATTACAAAGGAAACACCAAAGGTTAATAAGAGATGGTTAGTTTGGAGTGGTGGTTTCTTGATGCCAGCTCCAGGCTCTCAGTCTGTTTGCAGACTCATTAGCTGCATAATCAGCTACCTTCAGGAAGTGCTCCTTGCTCTGTTAGCAGAAGGCTAGTGTGATTCAGTACACCTACCGTACAGCTAGCTAACTATGACCCAAAAGTAAGGTAATGTTTTCTTCAGTCAAAGAAGGGTGTTCTTTGCCTTCAACTTCAGTTGATATCAATTATAAATATGAAAGTGTTTGATGAAGCTCTGAGGGGCATGATGAAACCTTCTAAGTTAAGAGTTGGTGCAAAGGTCTGGCTGTAGGTCTTTAAAATTCACTTTATGCAGAGACACTGTATTTCTGAATTCTCATTTTGCCACTAAGCAAAATCATCCAGTGTAAGAAAACCCATACGTAATAGGGTACTCACAGATAATCACTCAACTTCTAAAATGTACAGTTTGATGGGTAGTGAGTCAAGCAAAAGAATTTGCACTTTAGGCTTCATGCTGGAGTTTGCCATTGATTTGTGTGTTCTAACATTAATAAAGTCTTTAAATCTTTGGTGTATCAGTTTTTCTTCTAGAAAAAGAAATTGAACAGATATTTATATTCACCATGTCTCTGGAAAAAAACAGCTCTTTGAATTAAAAAGATTAAATTTTACAGCTAATGTTAGTAAAAATAATAATAGTTTTCCAAAGTTTAAAATAGTTCACATTTTTCATATCAATAATGATTCAGTTTTTGCATCTGACTTGTTTTATCAGCAGTGGGCAACCTGACTCTTACAAGCTGAAGGCACTTTTTTTTTTCAATAAGCTGATTTTTAAATTAATTTAAAATCGAAAGCATTCTTCTGGTTCACCTCCCAGATTAGAGCAACTGACAGCCTCACTAATGATTAAAAACAGCAGGCGGTGATGCCTTGGAACAGTTTGACCAGTCTAAATATCTTGGAGCCTACATCCTTTCTCTTTTCCATGTATTAAAAGGGAGGTTCTATTGTGCACTCAGGTTGAAAACTCCACACAGGCTGAAAGAGGAGGGAAGAGAGCAAGTTGTCAAGCATCTATTATTATCCAAGCTAAAGTTAGAAAGGGGGGAGAATATATGAGTTTAGAGATAAAGACAGTAGCCACACGGAAATTGGAAAATATATCTCTGAGTTTGGATTTGAATTTGTAAACTCATGACTGGAAAGCTGCTATGCTTCTATCAACTAAGGAGACCAAGTTTCTCCAAGTTATTAGAACAGTATTTGTCTACAGATTTCTATTTTAAAAGGAAGCAACATAATAAATTCTGCTTCTATCCAAAGCACTCCTGCATGACCTAGAGTCTAGGTACTAGACATTAATTAGAAACAACTTAAGGCTGGAAAAAAAACAAATGTCCATCAACACATGAATGAATAAACAAAACGTGGTACATCCATACAATGGAATATCACTCAGCCGTAAAGAGAAATGAAGTCCTGATACATGTGGCAACATGGATGGACCTTGAAAACATGCTGAGTGAAATAAGTCAGACACAACAGGACAAATATAGTATGATTTCACAAATACGAAATATGTAAAATAAGTAAATATATAGAGAGCAGAGTTTAACAGTGGTTACCAGGGGCTGGAGGGAAGGGGAAAGAGGGCGATCTTTGGCTACCTAGCATTGAGCTTTTGTTTACGAGGATGGAAATATGGCGATGGATATTGGTGATGGTGGCACTATATAACTGGTAATTGGTTTCACTGAACTGTACAAATGACAAATGCTGAATTGGTGAATTTCATGTTATCTGTATTTTTTACAAGGAAAAAGAAAAAAGACCTTAAGGCTTAACTAACTGGGGTAGGAGGGGAGATAAACTTGTTTTTTAGGGTTCTAACTTCAGCCAGATTGAAAATCCTTCTTTTAGACTAAAACAAGAGCCTAAAAAAAATTCATTTGCCACTAAAGTGGATATTACTAAGGTAAAAAGAACTAAACTCATGATAAGACAGTGTTATCTATTATTTCAGATTTAACAGCTTTTGCAAATTTGTTGTCTAAACTGTTCTGGAAGATAAGAGAGTAGAACTATCATTTCTAATTATTAGGGACTCTCAAAAGACAAAGCGTCTCTCATGAGGCCACCTTAATTAGCCAAAACTTTGAGTGAATTCAGACTCAAAGCGTTCATCTTCTGATAAACTAATCTGGCCCCTTCTAGATTCAACTGCCTTTCAAATCACCTCTGCTACACACCATCTTGCATGTAACTTCTTCCGACTACACACGAGATCTTTGACCTGAACACTTTTAAGTAAAGTCAAGTGTTCTGCACACACGTCTAGTCCCAAAGGATTTGTTCCAAAACAGCCCTGAATGCTGAGATCTCATTGATAATTTCTTTAGCCCAAACTATGGGAACTTCTTTGCATTCTCTCTGTGTGGCAGAATGATTGGCTTATGGGGTTCCATTTTTCCCAGTTGCAAGAGTCTGTTTTGTCAACCCACCTTGAGCTTTAAAAGTCCGTCTAAATCATAACCCTAAATTATGTGAGATCTTTCAAAACATGCCCAGAGGAGCCTGTGTGTAAGCCCCTAAAACTCAACTTTGTTGATAGTCATAAAGGCCAGCTCAAGCCTTTTTCAGTCTGGTGCTTGGTGATTTTTCCATGGCTGGAGTTTTATTAGGGGTAAACCTTACAGGAAGAGAAACTGAAGATTTTCCTCTCAAAAAGCTGTAACTTTCTCCAAAGTGGATGGATCAAACAAGCTTCTCCTGGCCCAAAGTTCACTGGCAATGAACCATTTGATGAAGACCAAACCAAAAACCGAACCCACTGCCATGGAGTCAATTCCAACTCATAGTGACCCTACAGGACAGAGTAGAACTGCCCCTTAGGGTTTCCAAGGCTGGAAATCTTTATGGAAGCAGACTGCCACATCTTTCTCCCACGTAGCGGCTGGTGAATTCAAACCATCAACCTTTCAGTTAGCAGCTAAGCGCTTAACCACTGTGCCACCAGGGCTCCTTCTGGTGAAGACAGAGATCAAAATACCTGCGGCCAAGACCTAACCGAAATGACAGAAAGTATCCATGATAAGAGAGGAAAGCCATCTCCCAAGCATGTTGCTCATACAATTAAATAACACATAATTTTGATATTCTTTGCTTTTAAAACTATGATTGGCCTTAATTCCCTATGTTTATTTCAGAGTAAAGGGGCTAAAGGGAAAATGAACACAAAAAATACTCTACAAATATTTAAATCCAAGTATAGATTCATGTTTTCCCATTCTGACAGAGTTTATTTATGGTTCTTAACCATGTTATGGCAGGACACAAAACAATGTTAAATAGTATGAAAAACCAAAAGAAGATAATATAATCTCGATATTTCAATGGGCTTTTTGGGTGTATGAAGCAGTACATATGATTTGACCCCACAAAATAACTTGACCAGTTTCCTAGCTATTATTCTATTGGCGATTTCCATATTTATCAAGGCCAATAGAACTTGCTTTTTCATGAAGGGAAAACATTCACCTAGCAAGTCACCCAAATACAGCATAATTGTATCTAGTATACCATGTTGGGGCCTGGCCTCCGCTAATCTTCCAAAGGGATTCCATTACACCAAAGTGTCCTCTTAAATACATTTTGCTTTACAGTGTAAATCATCTTAATTAATTTCTTCACTGATCCTATATAGTCTATTCCATATTGGATCATTTGTGCAATTGGGCCATAAACTCCTAGAGAATGAAATTCTTAATTGTTCAGTGTGCTCCCTTTATATAGCCTCCATCCTCCAATGCTTTCCAAATGCTTAGAAATACAGAAATTCTTAGTGTCAACCAGTCAAGAAAGCCCCTGACATTTATTCTCTTGATGAATCATAATGAGTCCCTTACCACAGGTAATTATTAATAATAGTAAATTAAAACAGGCATTGAATAGGAGATAACTAAAAGTTTCAAGAGGATCAGTAAAATGTTTTCATTACAAAAAAAAAAGGGATAGTAGTTCTACTTCAAAGCAAATGAACAGTTGGTATTATTCCTAATGTCCTAATGGAGAAACTGATGGTAGCCTGTTCTAAAAGAATTCTCTGACCAAAGAACCCACACCAAAATAATGCTAGCAAATGACTGTTAAGAGCATGGATGTTTCCATTAGTAAAGGGCAACTTTTATCCCAGGGACTGTTTAGCTAATAAAATGTAAATGAGACTTTGGAAGTAAACCAATTATCTGGTGCAGCAATGTAGTTGAAATAAATAAAGGCATCCACCTCTCACCTCTCATCTCCCCTGCCCAGCCATTGCTGAAACCAAGAAAGAGTAAAATTTCTGAGTATCAAAGGAAAGTGGGGACTGGACATTATTGAGTAGCATGGAGTGCCTCCAAACCAGTGAGGTAACTGGGCATGTTAGAGATACATTTATCATCCTACAGTGGCACGAACCAAAGGTAAACAGGAAATTCAACCTCAGAGCAGGTAGATTAAGGAAAAAAAAAGTTTACTAATGTGACATTGTTCAAATTAGAACATCAATGAAGAATTTTTTATGATATCCTCATTGAAAATAACATTTTGATTTTAACAGTCTTCTCAGATTGTTTCTCTTGTTTCATTGGCACAATTTAATAACGTTTTTCAACAGTCTCAAGCTCTACTCTTATAATGACCTCCATAATAATTATTAATTTCATTATTGAACTGACCTTGGTCACATCAGTAAACCCTAGAAAGCAAAGATAAAAAGGTGATAATTTTCACAGTTGATAACAGCAATAGTTGACACATTAAGTTCTCAGAGCCAGACACATAGTGGGCACTTGAGAATACTGTTGAATGAATGAATGAGTGATACATATCTGTGCATGGACTGTTCCTGCCTGGTATTAGAATATTGCATACCTGAGAGCAAGGTAAAAGAAGCTAAAACTGAATAGATCAAAAGTCACACATATATAGTTACACTGTATACACATACATTTTCCTGTTCAAGTAATTAAACATTTTCACCTGTATATTTGCAAGAAGATGACATTTCAAAAAGATTCTGTATGAGTAAAACCTGGGGAGAAATAAGCACATGAATTGCAAAACAGTGTATCTAGCCTCAAAGATGTTAATTCAGGTCCAGGGGGATCTAATCAACCTCTTTGTTGAAGTAAAGATAAAACTTTTTGACAGCAAATGCTATTCTGATAAAATGGAATTTTCAATTACTCTGTGAACATCTGGTCATACTACCATTCCTGGAGCCCAGCAGCACACCGCTTTGCAATGTCACAAAATATTCTCCGTTGAGAACTCCCCATTTTGCCAAGAGACTAATTGAAACATGTGTTTGGAAATTTAGTGAGGTGAGAGGTGAGTCAGGGGGATAGGTAAAAGGATAAAGGAACGGATGTTCAGTCACGAAGTAATTTCATTAAAAGACGAAAGGAAGTTACACATTGTTGGTAGAGTGTTGAAAGTGTAAATGTTTCAATACACCTGTGGTTGAAACGAGGCTGCATAGTGTGCAGCCTCCAGAACATTTTCATGGCTAATTTGTAACAGCAGTCGGCATTAGTCACAGATCAAGTCCTTCAAATCCATGTTTTACACAACAAACGTTAAATGATATTCAGGTGATGAAACTCATAAACAAGTTTAGTAAAATGCAGAAGCACCTACACTTCCAGAAATAAAGCAATCATTATACTGCATTTGGGTGTGCTTGGAGGTGAAAAGCAGATAGATGTTACTCCAAATATTTGTGTGTTGCTTCCATTTGCTATCAATTAGTATGGGAGGGAAAACAATTCAGTGTTGAACTCCAACTTGGGTGCATATTAGAGCACTCATGAATCGACTCGACGGCACTGGGTTTTGTTAGAGCACTCATAGTCATATTTTCAGCTGATGAATTTATAATCGATAATTAAAATCATAAGGTAAGAGAGACTGAGCGTGATTTGAATCAAACAAAGTAGATGGGCTTGGGACTACTACGTACAGTTCTAGGATATGATCCCCATGAACCCAATTTCCTATCAGGAATACATATTTAAATAAGCATAATGGATATCCAAGTCATCACAAACGGTCATGGAAAGAAGCAAGGAGGAGCCAGAAGCCTATTAACTCCAGACTACTTAAGCCAGAGATAACCCTGATAGGAAGAGATTCAAACCCAGTGATACCTCCAATCAAACAAGCCCATGAGCCTCGGGCACTTTTGACCACTCTACTTATCAGTTACACTTCTTAGACATGTCTGCAGAATTGCATTAAAAAATGTTAGTCCCTACCAGATTTTACCAAATAACTCAATTTTACCAAGTAACTCAAACCCAGGGAAGGGAGACATTGGCTAAAAGACTTGAGTGTGACTCTCAAGCTCCGCACCAAATCACCACAGCAACAAAATCAGGTAGTAAAGCCTGCCAAGTGACAACAGGTATTTGTTCTTAAGGCACTCTGAGAGCTACACAGAGATAGCATTCCCCCAAAAATAAGCAGTGGAAAGCGGAGGATAAAGAATTCTCTATCATCTTCTTTTCTGAGCAGCTACAATAATAAGAACTGGGACCAAACTGAGACACGTTAGCTTATGGGCACTGTAGATGACAAGTGAATTTGAAATGCAGTCACCTGGCAACCAGGAAGTCAGCTCAGCCAGTTCATCAAGCCACTGACCTAGGCTTAGGCATGTAGAGAATGATACCAGGATTGATAGTAATCCAGAAAGCAGAGATTCTTGCTATTCCCTCCTATCTCCATCCTAATCTAGTACATGAATGTGTTTGGCTGAGGCAATCAGAACAAAATCCAAATTTCCCAGTGGCTACACATCTGACTTTTGCCCTTTGAGTGCAAAAGTCTTCTAAATATTCTCCTTATTTGGCTGAATACAGTGATTCTGGGTCCCCATTCCCAGGAATAGTCTCAGAGAGGTTGGAGGAAAGAGTGAAAACTGTGACTGAGCTTTTTACTCTGACAGTCATGCAACATCTCTGACATTTACACTGGACATTTCTTTGCTTTAATAAAGTTATAAGAACAAATCCCAAAGGAACATTTGGCAATGTGAAGGAGAACAGAGTCCAGGTGACTCTCGGAAAACAAAGAGCAAATACAGTTTGTACTTTTTCCTCAAACACTGGCAGTACAATATCAGCTCATTGAACAAACCATTCCTCCTCAAGGAAAAAAAAAATTAACAGATGCATAAAATTTTCTTTATTTTGAAAATCCTGAGATTCCCCATCAATCAAGCATCCACATATGTGCAAAGAAATATGCTGCACCAATATGCAAATTAGAAAATCACAGAGAGAGCTACAAACATGAAATTCAAGGTGAGGCAAACTCCCCAACAAAGGTGTGAGGGACATTGGCCCAACTTGAAAGTTGTTCTGAAAGGACTAAAAGAAATATTATCAGGATTTAAGTTGGTCTGGGAAGTTCATCATAACCCTCACTCTTCTCCAGAGACACTCACCCAAACCTCAAGAATAGTTCAGCTCTGGAACCCCCAGGTTTTCAGGATACCTGGGTTCAAGATGCCTATCACAGTGTCAATGAACCAAAGAGACCTGTGGCTTTTTTTTTTTTTAACTCTAGAAATCCTTGAGACTTTCAGTTAAGGTCTGAATCAAGAGAATATTCCATTTTCCCTTGTCACCTTTCCAAAATGGTAGTCCTCCGAAGCAACAATATCATACTGCCCTGTAACAAATATAACTAGGATGGTTATGAAACCAGGAATAAGCAGTTGATTCACCCAGCGATTGCCTTTCCATCACTATGCCTTAGGATAAAATGAGATATATTTGTCACGTGAATGAAGGTTTAACAATGATGTTAATAAGTGAAATTGCTGCTGTTGTTTGAGGTGGCAGTAATCATCCCAAATTAACTGGTGACACAATCTGTGTGGCAAGCCCAGAGTTGACTTGGGACACTACAATTAAAAGAATATCTTTATGGACAGCTTCCGAAATAGTGGACTATCGCAAAGTAGAACCTGAGATATAAATAAGACCTGAATTCCTTTTATGTCTAAACTTTAATGATTCACCCAAGTTAAAAAGAACAATTCCAAGGGTTGATTCAAGGTTTGGCCACCTCTGGAATAATGAAAAAAATGAATATACATGCATGCAAATGGAACACTGAGAAATAAAATGTGAAAGTGTTGCTAAAATGGAACAGCAATGTACGTATGTATGTATATATATGTATGCATATAGCATCTTATATGCTGGAGTGTCTTTTAGGATATTGCCACACATTTGCTTTAGAATACTCTCATTATTATCCAATCTACATGGTGTGTGTGTGTGTAAAATATGTCCCACTGGTAAGAAACGCTCCCTCAGAAAAACTAGCTGCGGTCCTCCGATATTGTTTTCCTAGAGAAATGTGACAAAAAATTAAAATGGATGTTGTTCTAGTCAGGCATAAAGTGGGAATCAATTACGACTACTTCCTTTCCTGGAGTCATTTCATTTTAGAAAACATCTAACTAAAACCCTTTCCAACAGAAATGAAAAAGCATTTCTTTGAGACACACGGCTAGTAAATGTTACATATCAGTCTGTATCCTATGACACACTGCTAATCCTCTGAGAATTAAATTGCCTCTGTTGCAGTTATATAAATGTTTGATTTTTTTTTTCATCTTTAGTCATAGTAAGGTTGCCCGGAAACTGTATTATCTCTGTGGATGTCACCACTCACCAATTAGAGAAGGCAGCAGTGCAGAATTGGTAGTGACCTCTACATATTACAGACTTTGACACTTGGGTTTGCTGGGGAGGGGATGGATTAGACAGTTTAATAGAATTGACAGTGACTAATTTTTTTCTATGGAAAACATTTTGTTTTGTGGATTGTGCATTTCTTTTTCTTTTGGATTCATTTACAAAACCAAAACAAAAGCATTTAATGATGTTTACAGTGAAATGAAACAGCTGAAGACCAGCACATAATCACCATATTTTGTTTTCTCATCTTTAAGTCTTTTAGCGGTGGGGCTTCCAGCTGAGCTTGAGTCTAGCTTTTTCAAGACATAGCCAAGCGTTCTGAAGCTTCACTGAGCCTAAACACCAAGCAGAATTCCTAGTTCTTAATTGAAAAGAGCAGGCTGTTTTGCATAGCATGTTTGCATCAGTAAAACATTGAAAATGACATTTGTGCCCAAGTCCAATTGAACGTTTCTGCCTTAGCTGAACTCTGCTAATGTTTTTATAACCTGGTTTATGCCTAGCACTGTTTTAAATAGCTCCTCTTGCTGAAGCATGTGTGGCTAAATTCACAAAAATGCTATCTTCTCCACACACGAGGATGCTGCTCATGACATGTGCTTTGAGGTGTTTTCCTCAATAGTAGACTGATTTACACATTCTCTTACCCTGAGCCCTCCTATGACGAACAGCATGGATTTGTGTGGTAGCTAGAGGAATTTGGTATAGCATCTACACGGACAAAATGGGAAGGATATGGGCTTCCTATTCTCAGTAAAGAGTATTCAATCTGTGGTCAGAGAAGACAGTATCTCTCTGGGTGAAGCTAACCAGCCTGATATGAAAATAAGACCCACCTGTTTGGTCTCATTAGCGTTATATTCTCTGCGACTCAACTGATCAGTTGAATTCATGTAGTAAAGCAAAAAGAGGCACTTATTCCTGGTGAGAAGGAATCCACTCATTTCCTATGTGCTCAGTACAGTTATTACTGAAGAGAATATATGCAATATGTATATGTAGTCAGCTTTTAAAATGCCTGAACATTTTACGTTCCTAAGGGATCCACTCTGGGAGGGTAAAGAAGAATCTGGCTAGCCATCAGGACATCTCGAAAACCTGTACATGCTGCTGAGATATTAGCTCAATGGACATCTTGATAATACGTTCATTAGAGTAAGGTGATACAATGTGCCTGCAAACATTCTGGGTTCCTCGGAGTCCACTGTGTAACTTACATCTAACCAGCCCTTACCATGATCAGGCATTTGAGATCCCATGGAGGTCACGCTGGTGTTCAGCATGTCATTGACAGCAGTATCACAATACAGGCTCCGCTGGACATCATGTTCACTGTCAGTCTGGTCGCTCTCCTCATGTCCACTATCCTTCAGGCTGTTGCCCTCTAAGTCCTTGAAGGTGGAGCTGCTGGGTTGAAAAGAATGATAATTTACAACTGTGATAGATGTGACTTAAAAAAAAATCTTTCAGAGCCAGGATGATGTCAGCTCTGTAGTGAGGCCAACTGGGGCTGGATTGCCCAACACAGTAGGGGTAAGAGGAAGAGAAATTTCCATTTATAGATAATGGAATTCAACTCAATAGAGAGGTTCCCACTATTGGATGCTGATGCAGCTAATATTTTCATTCACTTATCCTCGATGCACTACTACAGGCAAGGTGGAAGAAGCTACAAATCCGAAAGGACCACCCCTAAAAGAATGTCATAATTTCAGAAGTTTTTTCTCTTCTTATACAAAGGAAAATAATCATAGCTAATGTCTACTGAGGAATTACTATGTATGAAGCACTGTTCTAAGTGCTTCACATGAATCACCTTTTTTTAATCATCACAACTCCTTAAGAGAAAGATGCTATTAATATTCCCATTTACGGATGAAGAACTAAGGCACATGGAAGTTAAATAACTTGCCCACAGCCACTCAGCTGGTAAAATGTGGCAAATCTAAGACCAAACCAGGCAATCTACCTCCAGAGCCTGGACCCATAACCACTGTGCTATATTGCCTCTCCAAAGGAGGCTACTAATCAACTGGAAAAGGCAAAAATGGCAGAAATCAAGATGGTGCAACTAAAATAGAAAGGATATCAGTATCGGATAACCCACATCCATTTTAACTGAGAAAGATTCAAGGAAAAAGAGGAGAGGGAGAAGCTAAGAAGAGGAGCGCCTTGGTGAATGGAAGGTAAAATCAAAGTGAGAACCAGAGTGAGCACCAATATAACTACAGGGGTAGCCATGCTAAGAACATGAAAATTTTCAGCTCACGAGTTTGTGGGTAAATGTTTCTTGCATTTGTTAAAAAAAAAAAATCAATCCACCACACAATACACTGAGCATACTGTCCAAGAGCCCCATGCCATTTCTTACGGAATAGAAAATAATAAATAAGGTGCATCCATAGAGGACCTACCTGCTATTCTAATAGTATGTTCTATCAGCATCTGCAGCTGTGCTACACCGTGGACCATAAATTATGTATCCGAAATACCTACTGACTGGTTATATCCATTCCCTAGTCAGTGAGGAAGTAGCAAAGGCACATTCAAAAAAATGTGTTGTGGTCTCAACTAGGTACAGTGACATGCTTATGAATTAGGACAAGCCCCAACAGACTTACTATCCCTCTGAAAAAAGGAGTCCTGTGGAGATGACACTGCAAACATGTGTGGTCTGCTCCACCTTGAACACCTACAGGCCAGGCTCTTTGAGGTTTTGATACGAATATTCAGGATATATGATGGAGAGCTATGCCACAGACACAATGGATACATTGTCAATCTCCATCCCCTAGTCAAGAGGAATCACAGCAGGTTTTTAATATATGACCAGCCTGGATGTGGAATGCTTGCTGCCCTGAATATGAAAAGGAAAAGATCAAGAGGGCAGTAACCGGAAAGCCGTAATTATAGAAAAAAAAAAAAAAGGAAGAGTATGAGAGAGTGATGAGAGAGTGAATCATCGGCCTGTTTGCTAATTATTTTCAGAAAGGATAACTGAGCATCAACTGTAGTAAAATGAAAATCACTCCATAGGCCAGCACTTTCAGCTCCTCCAAATTATGTAATACAGCTAACTCAAACCTGTGGACCCACCAGGACACAGTTCTATTCAAAACCCAATCATTCTATAGAGCTTTTATGGTCGAAAAGGGCAGCTGCTATTTTTTTTAAGTAGAAAGGGCAAAAATTATAAAACATTGAAGGATTAGCTACTAGTGTTTCAAATTTTCCAGCTTTATGGCACAGATTCCAGGGCTTCCTGTAAATATTAATCTCACAGTTTGAATAGATTCAAAATTTGTTTTTAAGAAAAAAAATTGGCATCCCTGCATCTTGGGAGAAATGAAATGACCTGCCTGGATGATAATATATTAATGGCTTCTACATTCTTAAAACAAATATTAATTTTTCAACTTGCGTGTCTGGTATCTGAAGCATATGGGGCTTTCTTTAATCCACAACATAAAATTGGCACTTAAAGCCAGATAATTCAACCCTGAATTGACTGCACTTCAGCAGTGGCCAAAACTTGGTTGATACATATAATGGTGAGGGATATAGTCTAAGAGCAATGCAATTAATCATACCTTAAAGCAAGGTTTCTCAACCTCAGCATTATTGACATTTGGGGCCAGTTAATTCTTTGCTGGGGGTGGGGTGCTGTCCTGTGCCTTGTGGGATGTTCACCCACTAGATGCGGGTAGCACTCCCCGGCACCCAAGGTATGACAACCAAAAATGTCTCCAAACATTGCTAAATACCCCCTGGGGGCAAAATCATCCCCAGTTGAGAATCACTGCTGTAGGTTTTTAAAACTCTATTCCTGTAATATGTTAGATTTCCAGACTGTAGCGGAAAGGGCACTGAACCTGGAGTAGTTAGACCAAGTGCTAATCCTTAATCTGCCACTTTAGCTATGTGATCCTGGGTCTGATATTTAATGTCTTTGAGCCTTGATAGCCTTGTCTGTAAAATGTATTCATCAAAACCTCCTTTACAAGGTCATTTTGAGGATTCACTGAGATACTGTACATGAAATACCAGGTACACACAGATGCTCAATAAATGGTTATCGTTTAATATTATCATTACTCCAGAAAGTAATGCCTTCACTGAATTACAATTCAATATTATTCTCATAGTCTTTTATAGGACTGATATAAAAAAAAAAAAACAGTGCCATCAAGTCGATTCCAACTCCTAGCAACCCTATAGGACAGAGTAGAGCTGCCCCATAGAGTTTCCAAAGAGCGCCTGGCGGATTTGAACTGCCGACACTTTGGTTAGCAGCCATAGCACTTAACCACTACGCCACTGGTATAGGAAATGTATATTTTTAAAATGTTTCTACATCTTCTGTGAGCTATAGCCAGGCATTGCCCATTATGTTAATTTCTCCTAAAATTCAGGTACAGGAAAAAAAATGTTCTCCTCCTATCAAATGTGTATCCTTCGTTTACTGGATTATGAGAACTATATGACTCAATGTACTTACCATTTTGTCTTGACTTCTCAAAAGCTTCAAGATAAATATAATGTTTAATTGCAGTGAATTACCCCTCTGGGTGCCAAGTATCTCTGTCCAGCTTTTCCTAATTGGTTTTGGATCTGTCTTTTTAATTTAATCATCTTTTGTATAGGCACTTTAATATTATAAACCACGTCAGCTTTTGTGGGTTTTTTTTTTTTTTTGGCAGAATAGACAGGAACAATAAAACAATTCATGGGATCGAAGACTGGTAGTGTGAAAATGAGAAGTTATGTATTACTGGAAGAAAAAACAAGGGATATAAGGCCCCATCCCAATCTTGATATAGTTGACTTATTTAAAGATCAGTTTGCCCATCTGCCAAACTAAGTACCACTTACTCTGATCTTATAAAGACATTCAATGGTGGCTTAATGAATGGATTTGTGTAAGGCAGTTTAAGTCCCAGTGAGCAAGATGCTGCAAATTATAAAAGAGCCTGGTTTAAATGGTTACTCACCCAAAACAAATAACAATTTATGCCAGGCATAAAAAATGCTGATTTCACTTGCTATATCACCTGTGTACCTCTTGGGAGAAGAAAGACTTTTAAATCAACTTTTGTGGGGCAATAAATTAGGGGTGTCTGTTTGCAATGCTATTGTAAACGTTAATGTTTCTATTATTGCTCTGGTGGCCAACAGAAGGGCAAGTTTGTTTGAAAAACACTGAAAACAGGGCTCTGCACACAATAGTTACTCAGTTAATTCTTGATGAATGAACATTACTCAAATGGTAACCCACATTTACCCTTCAAAATATTAGAATTATTTTCCAAAAGACAGAAGAATCTGAAAGAAACTGTCAAATCTTCCTGGTAGATGACACCACATGCCCACCAGACCCGTTGCCGTTGAGTTGATTCCAACTCATAATGATCCTATAGGTCAGAGTAGAACTGTCCCCATAGAGCTTCCAAGGGGCACCTGGTGGACTCGAACTGCTGACCTTTTGGTCAGCAGATGTAGCTCTTAACCACTAAACCACCAGGGTTTCCACCACATACCCAGGGAATGCAATATAGGAGTAAGAATGAGAAGGGAGAGTCAAAAGACTATTGTAACTATATTTAAGGAAGATCCCAGAGTGGTTCCCAAACCACTTGTATCATAATCACCTTGGGAACCTGTTAAAACTGGGGATTGTCTGGGGATAGAGCTAGAGGCTCTGCATTTAACAAGGCTCCTAGGTGATTCTAATGTACACTAAAGTTCTGAAATCGCTGGCTTACAGGGAAGTTTAGTGCTAGTTTTTTTTTTTTTTAATGGGAAAATGGTGAGGTTTTCATCGGCCTCTTTCCCCCATTCATTCAGTAAACATGAACCAAGGACTTGCTATATACAAGGCACCATACCAGGCACTGCAAAACTCCAGAGCAATTTGTGTGGAAGTGGAAAGCATTATGCACGGTCTCAAAGCCCAAGCCCATTTTCCTTTCCGTACTGCTTCAGTGCCTTGTTCATTTCCTGCTTTATTTTTTTGAGCTACAGCCTCATGCCCTGCTTGACACTGCTCCAAAAGCACCACAGAAGTGAATATTGGACAGCAGCACAGAATAATGGCATGGGGAAGGAGAGCATTGCAGCAGGGGCAAAGCACCTCTGCTGGCCTTCCTTGCTCCAAGAAGATTGCAAGGAAACAAACATAGCAGGAAGGAAGCCCATCCCGAAGAAACTGCAGACTGTCTTGGCTTGTTAATCTGGAACTCTCACAGAAGCCTTGGGTACACCTGCAGGTTACAGGTGACGTTCTGAAAAAAACTCCAGAAATGCAATGCAGAAGATTATGAGGAATGTGCCATATGTCTCTATCTATATATCTGTTAACTATATCTTTCCTTCCTTTTCCCTTCCACATCTAGTCTCCACCCTTCTCAACCTTGACTTGTGCCTATGAGAACTTCCTTGCCCTCTGATCTTCCAATGAGTTTTGCCAGTGGAGATCAGAGGGAGGGAGGGAAGTAATGTCAAGGCATTGATTCCCTCAGCTCCCTCCCTGCAGTGTCACTTCATGACTATCCCTCTACCAACAGGAAGTCGCTGTTCCTCTCAAGTCAACATTCCCTGAATGCTCCCTTCCCTAGCCCTTTCACAAGCATTTTTAGCTCCTCTACTGTTCTTTGTGCCAGAATACTTCAGTATCCCTTTTGGTTCCCTAGCTTTGCCCAAGCCTTTGTAAATAAATTTTCCTTAAATCATTCTAATTTGAGTGTGTCTAGAAGGAACTTCAGCTGATGCAGGGAAGAACCAGAGATGGAGAATGGTAGCTGCTCTTCAACTACCCAAGGTAGAGAGAGGTAAGAGAGAAAAAGAAATCTATGGTAAACAGTCTAGCCAAGAAGGTGAACAAACTGCTGAAGAATGTCAAAGAGAAGGGTCCAAGAAGCATCTATGAACGAGTAGAAAGTGGAGAGGAAAACAAGTTCTCAAAGTTGGACTGCACTTGGATTGGCATTGAAGAAACAGGAACTTGATAGTTAAAGTAAAACTGATAATCTAATTCAGCATTTCCTGGCCTGGAACTTTTTCCATGCATATAAATGGATCTTCAAGAACTCACATATAGTGACATCCCCTTCAAACATTACTATCAGCTATCTGAACACGCTTTACATGGTTTTATCACCTGGTGTTAAGTCACTGCTCTCTTTTAACATTTTCCACACATTTTACATTTAAAATGGTTAGTCCCTGGAAAAGCGGAGTACACAATATTCCTGATATCTTCCCAGATATTGTGCTTTGTCAAAACTCAATCCATCCCGTAAGTTTCAGGGTTTTTGCGGTTTTCCAAAGCCCTTGTGGTTCAATAAATAGGACCTGGCAAAAATGCATGTCTAGCTGAGCTTTCACATGTTTCCTCTTAATCAAGGTGGCCCCTGGTAGAAGCTGCTATCTTTCATTTCAGGCAACATCAGGAGTCTTTTCCACCAGGAGCCCATTAAGTCCAGGTTGTGGCATTTCGTGTATATGTGTGTGTCAACAAAAAGCATTTAATTAATCAAAATCAGAGGTTTCCAGTGAGCCCAAAGCTGCTGTGAAAGTACACATATCCCAGAAGCTAAATGACCGAACCTAAGTTTTCATATCATCAGTTTTCCTTGTGAATTGAGTATTCAGGGCTAACTTGTGATGGTCAGGGTCCATGGGAGTTTCAGCTTTCAGCCAGGCTACGAAAATCAGGCTCATGCTATCAATTTAAGTTGGCCATAGAATTTCCAGGTACCCAGAGCTGGCCAAAGGGACTTATGAGGATAAAGCAAGTCACTGTTTTTACCAGAAGTTTGTTTGTTTGTTTTAAAGGATTTTTGAAAATAACCATACTAATGAAGGAAACAACAAAACAGATTTCTGCTGCAAAGTCACTCTAATCAGTGCATGTAAAGAGTTTTTTTTTTCCTCCTAAGCCAAATTAGTTGGATAATTTTGAATTCCTCACTTTTGCTTTAATTACGTGGGCCAAGAAAAATATCCAAAATGGATTGCTTTCAACCTCTCAAAAAAATTCACAACTACTCAATGACTGGTAATACTGGGATATCTGTTTTCAGATGATTAACGATCATCACTTAAGGTCATAAGCAATCCCAGACCAACACAGATAAAGCTAGCATGTTTTCAGGGGCTACTTCAGCATAGTAAATTAAATTAGATATGGATTAAAGTTGCCTGCACAACAAGCTAGTTTTTACCTTGGATCGTATTCTTCTGATGATATAAATTCATGGGATGAAAGCCAGCAAAATAATAGAATTTTCAGGCCTCCTATACTGAAGCTGTAATATAACCTGCTTGCCTCTCTATTTCATTTCTATTATTTTAACAAACACACTCGGAAGTTCAATTTTAGCTGCAGAATAACCACTGGACCATTCAAGAAGCTATTTACATGAAGTAGTAATAAAGGCATTATCTGAGTGGTCAGTACTGGTTTTTCTGCATGGGAAGCTCTCTGCTTTGCTTAGCTCTCCCTTCTTAGAGGTATTTCTGAGCCTCTTGTCCTGCCCTTCATTAGCCTGCTTTAGTGCCCAGACTGGAATCTTCCTTAGGAGTCTTCAGCTCTGTACTCACATACATTGTGGCTCTGTGCATAGCTGACTTATGGCCGTTCAATCACACAAATCTCAACTTTGAATGTTTCATTTGAATTACCCTTAAATATTTTAAGAAGTATTGAATCAGGCAAATATCTTTTCTTTCCCTCCCTCATCTATACAGTATTTAAAAAGATAAGGTATTAGTTTATCTGTCATTAAAATACCCTTAAAATGATTTCAAAGTTGTCAAAGTAACAGCAATCATGAAACTCACTGGAAATTCCACATGAAAAAAAAATTTTTTAAAAGCTCCATTTAAATAAAGTGAAGAGCAACAAGAATTTTTACACCAACAAGATTTTTAAAAGTATTTTCTAATATTAGATTTCTAAATCATCACACAAAACCATATTTTAACATGATCCCAGTTTGTTTTTAAATGTGAGTGTCTATACATCCATTTTGATGTAGAGAAATCTGATAAAATGCCAACAACTATTGCCTTTGGATGATGAGATTACCAGCAATTTTTATTTAGTTTTTTATCCTTTCTTTGAATTTTCCAAAATTTCTACAAT
Source organism: Elephas maximus indicus (assembly GCF_024166365.1). NCBI lineage: Eukaryota > Metazoa > Chordata > Mammalia > Proboscidea > Elephantidae > Elephas > Elephas maximus. The sequence continues at coordinate 58,049,177 of NC_064846.1, read as the reverse complement.
AAGCAGAAGTTATTCATTTTAAAATCTGAAAAAGGCATGGTTTAAAAATTGTAATCTAATTTCCTTTTTATATTAAATTTAGTGACGCAACAAAGTGGAGAAGTGGATACAAAAGATGCAAGCTGTAGAAAAAAGGCAAGCAAACCAACATACCTTTTGATTAAATGGGCTCGGCTGTTCACGTAGTTGGAGTCAAAAGAATAGTTTTCAGTCTAAAATGGGAGAAAAAAAAAGATTTAAAAAGTTACATAGATGGTTCATGAGAAGAGTCAAACTGTGCTACTTAGGGGGAATTTTTGAACTGGGCAAGAAGTAATTAATGAATTGGAAACCAAGGCCATCGTAGGGCAACAGCCAGAGGAATGCTTACCACCTCCTTGGGGCCCTGGGGACTCTGTGGAGACATCTCTCATCTACAGACCAAGATGGACTTGACACAAACATTCCCCAGAATATGGCTGGCTACTGACCATGCAACCGCTCATGAAGAAGATACAACATGACCCCCAATCTTTACAGAAACTAATTGCTTCCCATTCCCCAGTGGACACAATTCTGTACCCATCGACTTGACTGGAAGTTCAAAGGTATTTTTACTAGTAGTAGGTAATTAACATGTTGAAATATTTATTCCATAGATATGGAAATACAAGCAAGGTAATCTCCCACTGTGAATTTAAACTCTGCACTTCCCTTTATTTTAAGCAGGGCTTCTAAGCAGTTCTAAACTGTTCAGTCATGGCCAGTGGAAACAAGGCAGGGCTTCAAACCTATTTGAAGCGGTTCAGTCAGGGCTGACTGAAACAAGGGCAGCATGAGTTGCAAAGCAACCAAACCTCTTGCGCTTGGGCTTTTGATCCAAGTTGGAAACAGGCAGCTGTGCCCTGCTCAGAGATGGTGGCTGACCTCACCACTTTGAATATGTGTCGCTCTCCACAGTCCTGCCAATAATCCCATCTCCCCATAATCCAATCTCCCAAAAATTAGTTTCCCCTGATGCGGGAGATGGGATTATTGGCAGGGCTGTGGAGAGCGACACACATTCAAAGTGGCACAGTCTCCTGCTATCTTTGAGCGGGCACTGCTGCCTGTTTCCTACTTAGGTCAAAAGCCAAACCACAAGAGATTTGGTTAATATGCAACACATAAGCTCCCCTCCTTTCTCAGTGGGCCATGACTGAACCACTTCGAACTGGTTCAAAGCTTGCCTTGTTTCCGTTGGCCATAACGGAACCATTTAGAACTGATTCGAAGCCCTGGTTTTAAGACATTTTGCTCAGCAATGGTTATACAGAAAGGTCTTTGTTTTATCACAGATATAAAAGCAAACAAGTATTATCCCTGAAACAGAGGTGAAGGGCAGTACACAGGGGGTCCCAAAGCCTTTCATGTGAAACACAAAGCTTCAAGCAAACCCCTGTCTCAGCTTCTATCATTAAAACACCAGTGTCTAATCTGGTTACAGCAGATTGCCTGAATAAAGGCTTTACAAAAGCAAATGCAGAATACCTGCCAGATAAAAGGGATGGGAAAACATCTTAGGAGCACCTCGTTGGGCGGATTGGAGGAAGACAGCCTTAGAAGGGGTGGAACCCTGGGAAAAGTCTATACTGAAGTAAATCAATGTCCTAGTAAAGTGGGTCTTACACCAAAACTACTCTCTTTGAACTTTTGTATCAACTAAAAATATCCAAGGACATCTCCTTCTGCCTCCTGCCATTGTACCAGAAATTTCCACCACTCTTTAGGGGCCCCTGAAATCACTTCAGCTGAGGATACTTAGAAAAGGAAACACAAGAGTTTCCTAACAAACAATATAGCAGATTCCTTGTCTGGTTCGCCATTTTCTAATTCTTTCAGACAACTACATCTCAGACATTAACTGTACTAACCTGTTGCCATCAAGTCAATTCTGACTGATAGTAACCCTCTAGGACAGAGCAGAACTGCCTCATAGGGTTGCCAAGGAGCACCTGGTGGATTTGAACTGCTGACCTTTTGGTTAGCTGCAGTAGCACTTAACCACTATGCCACCAGGGTTTCCTTAACTGTACTAACTAGGCTCTTAGAAATCAGGGATGCAGCCCTTGTTCTCAAGGAGCTCACAGTTTGGTAGAGGAGCAAACAGGACAGGTAATATCAGATCTAGCCACCACATGGGCTCCAAACAGCCAGCAGTCAGGGTAGGGAAACTAAGTACCTAGAGTAGGTGGGGACGGGAGTGGTGGGGATGGTAGGAGAAAGTAGGAGAGAAGATTGGGGAGTAAACCAAATCCCAACATTGTCCTACACTTACCCAGGCATCATCATACCCCCCATACCCCTTATTTGAAGATAGGCCTGTAATGTCCACTCACAACTGCTTTTATCTAGGAGGTAAAATCCCCTTTAATGTAAACCACAACTAATTATTGGTGCTTTTGGGATGAATGGATTGGGAGAGTAAAAATCAAATGGGTCAGTTCGTTTCTAATTTGTTCATAAGAAAATGAATGTTGACATTGTTGCAAACAACCATAGGAGGAAGAGGCAAACTTAAAACTGTGCTGGGAATACATTCTAAGTGTTTGCCGGTAGAGGTTATCAATGAATCAAGCAATCTGTCAGTCAACTACCAATCATTTAGTTGTTGTATCAATGTTAAAGGCAAAAATGATGTTGGTTAAATGTACTCTTCTATGATATTCAGTGTGAGATCTAATTTAACAGGTAGAAGCCTGCCAGGCCTCCCATAAGAGCATGCTATCCTGTTCAAGTATGGAACTAGTTAAGCACTCAGCACAGTTCAATTATTAGTTTCCTTGTAAAATCTTGGGCAAATTACTTAACTTCTGTGTGCTTCCGTTTCCTCCTCTACAAAGTAGGTATAATACAATATGAGTCCAAAAGAGAATTTCAACTGCATTCATCACAGCTCAGGTAGCAATCCTTACACCCTGCTTTCAGCAGAACATGAAACCCCAAGTAGGATCAGGAGTTTGACCTCATTCAGGCAACAAAACAGTAGTCCCTTTTCCAGCTCAGCCTCCAAATTTACCAAATCATTTTTTCAAGAAAGTAGATAGACACACAGATTACAAAAGGAAATCGAGAGGGTACTGATTTTGCAGGAAAAGCAAGAGCAACATCCCAGGCTACTGTCATGTTAAAGAAGTCAGTTTTGAAGTAGAATATTTTAAGTAATTTCGCTTACGAGGATGGCCCAACCTGTGTGCACTGCGTATCAAATATGGAGCTCTGTGGTGCCAGAACTACATGTTAGGGCCCATAAGCAAAACCATACAAATTTTATCCCTGATGACCGTACTACTCCTTAGCCCAAATGGAGTAAATATATCTCACCATGAGGATTTGCATTCACAGTTACTAAATTAAAAGAAGACAAAGTCACTCTCTCTGGGATACAGTTCAGTGAACCCCGGGCAGATGTGTCTGACATGATCTGCCACGGTAGGTAGGAGAGAATCATTGAGGCTTATCCCCTTTCTATACTTCTTTCTCTCTCCTTTTTTTTTTTTTCCTTTCTTTTCTTCTCAAAGAATAAACCACCCATTCTTGTAGGCCCAAGCCTTCAAATGTAAATATTCCATTCCCCAAACCCTGTCAAACCACAATGGGCAGATGGTCCATGCGGCATTCTAAGCAATTAGAAGCACTAGTCAATGAGGCAGGTTCCTAGAACTAATTTTCCCATAGTGAATGAGGCCCTGCTGATTCATTCATTCTCTTTTGCCTTTGTAATCGGTCTCAGGTCTCTTTGTGAAGCAGCTTGGTTGCAGTTATGGGAACAACCTATGCAACAGAATTTATTCTAATTGGAGGGAATGCATGATTCTGGCTTCATGAGGACTACATTCCAAACAACTGAGCTAACTGACCATAGATAGCCAATTATATTTGGGTCTATATATACCAACATCAAGTTTTCTAGCTTGTACTGGTTCAAGGTGTGTGGTCAAACTCAACCCCTGTGCACTGAAAGAGCAAATATCTTCATACTTCAGGTGAAGCAGAGAGTGAGCAGGAAATAATCTCTTGGTAATGAATAGTTTGCATACACTAAGCCAGTGGTTCTCAGTCTTGACTGCACATTGGAATCACCTGAGGAATTTTATTTTTAAAAATATTAATGCCAAGGCCCCCACTCCAAGAGATTCTGAGGTAACTGGCCTAGAGTGGGGCCCAGGCATTGGTATTTTTAAAAAGCTTCTCAGGTAATTCTAATGTACATCCAAGGTGAAGAATAACTGTCCTGAGCAAAAGCCTGGTGACAGACTTTGACCTGATGTGCTGTGTTTTTTAAGGCAAGCCCAGGTGTTTAGAAGATGGCACCCCTCTTGTCAGATTATCTGCCAAGATCTTGTCAGTATAGGGTAAAGAACCTCAGCAGAAATATACTTTTTAAAACAATAATAAAGGAGATTTTCTTTTTTGCATGAAAGTATTGGCTCATGGTTAGCCTTATTTAATCAAAAATTTGCTTGACATTATTCCAATCCCCTCTCTAAGCACTCTAAATGGCAAATAACATGAAACATTTGAGAGGGAAATTTTTCTCTAAATGTCACATTAATTTCACTAGGAAATGTCCCTATCTCTAATGAGACAGCCAGGTTAACACAGGAACACAGCAAAGAGACAAGAACAACATTTGTTCCTGAAAACCCGAATTTTGACATTAAAAAAAAAAATGAGTCTAGGGCAAACTTTTATTTTCAGTCTCAAAGGTAAATAAGAATCACTTTCTTATCATTTAATGTATTTCTCTCAAATCCTTTCTCTGCCTAGAAGTCTTTATTTGAGAATTCACTAAGAGCAGGCTTCTCATTTGGTCTAGGTTTAATGAAATCTTGATTTTCTGAAACCCTCAGAGCATACATAATTCTGGATAGCTGAGTTTTCCCCTGAAGTACTAAAACCTTGATGTAAAACTCCAACTATTCTGCCTTGTTTATAAAATGTATCGTACAGTTCCCGTCCATAAAATAGATTATAAAAGGTATAATTTAATCTCTTATTGCTTACTTAGGATCATCTCTTTGAACGTAAATTATTATACTATGCACACTTGGCCTGCATACTCAATGGACCCTCAGAGCACTGTGCTTTTGAGTTTTTGTCTTTAACTTTTACTTTATGTCCCTCACCAACTTTTTATCACTCAGCTGTTACTTCTCAGTGCTGCTCATATACCCAAAGCAGCTCCCCTTCCATTTTGAGTCTGATGCTTCCAAATCTACTGTGTTTTTGAAAACTAGATAAATATTGTTAGAATAGTCTAGAAAATAAGAGTTAATAAGTTCTAGGTAGAGAGCTGAGATGTTGTCCTAAGAGGAAAATGACACGATCTTTCATATATGGACTTTGGTGCAATGTTTTGGTTTTTGTTTGTTTGTTTGTTTGTTTGTTTGTTTGTTTTTATCTGCTCAGGAGTTGTCTTTGCTTACAACTTCTTTCCTGTCCTCAGTTCCCTTCTGGACATGTGAGGTTTCCAGTGAGACTTCTGGGTGGGTGATGTGTCATTATGTCTGCATGTTAATAAGTTTAACACATCAGAAGTTGAATACTTCCACTTTGTCAGGCCCCGAAGGTACCAGAGAATGCCCTACTTTAATTGTCATTCTGCATTACTTTTATAGTTCACTGAATGGTGCCCTAGTCTCTGGAAGAGTGACTGCGGCTCTTTCAGCACCGCATTTATCACCAGGAAAGACTTCAACCCTGAGGAAAAAGAAGCCCAATAAATGCAAGTATCCAGGATTAGAATCTTTGCTCAGTGACACAAATCCCCAGGTCACCACACCAAATTAAAAAAAGGTTACAGACTCTGGGATTGAAACAGAGATTCCCCAAACTTTACGGTTTTCATTTGAAAATGAACAGCCATTTTAAATCATACTTTTAAAGCCTCATCAAGCTGAAATGCATTATAACTGCAATCTGTTATTTTTTTTTTAATATTTAACTCTTAATAGTCATTTTAGCAATACAAATAGGGTGACTAGAATCCCACGTAAGACGCATGGCGAAGTGATTTTAAAATACTGGTTATTTTCTCTTAACTGCTGACTTCCAAGAATGCTAATTGTGCCTATCGATCAACAATGAAAAGGTCCATAACCTTTTCTAAAAGTAGCTGCTGTTTTAGATGTTCAAGTGCTCATCTCCTCACAAAAGTGTTTTTTGGAAATGAATTGACAAATGGCTTTTTCTTCTTCCTATACCCGACACATAAAAATGAAAATGTAAATTTTATATAAAAATAAAGCCAACATGCCTCCAGCTAGAATGTGTATTCAAAGACTCATCCATCCAGACAGCAGCAGCTGAAGCATGGTAAAGATGGAAAAGAGGTGCTATCCCTCGAGTTCCCATCACTAGAAAGCTCGTATTACTCTGAACTAGAAAATAATCTGAGTAAGCTCCTACTAACCACACCTATTATCTGGCATATGCTCTCCACACACCTCCAGCCCTAATTCTCCCTCTCTCTTATGCACACACACACACATGCACACACACACATACCCCCCCCACACACACACAAACACACACAGTTTAATGACAGCAAGCAATGTAGTATGGTGGTAAGACCTGCATTCCATTCCCATGTATGGACTCTCTGATAAAACAAAAAATCAAACCCACTGCCATCAAGTCTATTCTGACTCATACGACCCTATAGGACAGAATAGGCCTGCCCCATAAGGTTTCCGATGCTGTAAATCTCTAAAGAAGCAGACTGCCACATCATCCTCCCACAGAGCAGCTGGTGGGTTCAAACTGCCAACCTTTCCGTTAGTAGCCGAGCACTTAACCATTGCGCCACTAAGGCTCCTTAACTCCCTTTTAAAGCCTTCATTTATCCGTGTATAAAATGAGGAGAATAACCCAAATGATCCCAATGTTCCTTTCAAGCTCCAAAACTTCCAGGATTCTAAAACAAGGTAGCTTTTATTCATTCATCCACTCAGTCACTAAAGATGTGACAACCCTGTATTCCTCACAGAGGATGAAAAAAGAGATGAAGACACACCTGTGTCCTCAAAGAGGTCACAAACTAATAGACCAGGGATAGTCAAAATGTCAGCCATTCAGGAAACAAGAGAAATACACAAAAAGAGCTTGACATATACCTACCTGCAGATATATGCCTGTACTTGTACACAGACCTGTAGAGTGCAACTTTGAGAATTATTCAGCTATTTTATAGAACTAAATAGCAACCTAATGCTTGACAAAGGTAGGTGGTTCACAAAGAAGGGTGTGAAGGCCCTCATATTTGTCATATATATATCATCCATGTTATAAATGCAGGAACCCTTCCCTTCCTATCAAATAGGTTATAAAATTCTTGAGGTTCTTAGAATGACACATGTATCTATCCCTTCTGCTCCTTTTCCATAGCTTCAACACCTTGTGCCACAGTTTCCTTGTCTCCATTTTCCTTTTGCTCCAGCCCATTCTGCAAACTGCTATCTGAATGTTCTTCCTCACTATTTTTATCACATCATTTCTCTTTTCAGGACCCTACAGTGGCTCTTGGTTGCATGTAGCATTAAATCTAAATTAAATCCTTAGCTGAGGATTCATCAAATACAAGTCCTCTACTTCCCCTATACCTAGCCAACCTCATTTCTAATATATCTCCATCACTGATCATCCCATATTGCTTAGCATTTTCCCAACATTTTGTATGCAGACTGTACAATGTAAATATGCACTCCCTCAGGTTCTATGATTATTTTGTGCGTAGTATGTCAGTTCATCTCCCAACTGGACTGGAAGCTCTCTTTGAGGCCCCTATGCCATTTGAATAACTGGGTAGTGAAGAAGAACTTATGCATTCGAACTGTGGTGTTGGCAAAGAATGCTAAATATACCGTGGACCGTCAAAAGACAAACGAACAAGTTAGTCTTAGAAGAACTGCAACCACAATGTTCCTTAAATCCAGGGATGGTAAGACTTTGTCTCATTTACTTTGGACGTGTCATCAGGGAAGACAAATTGCTAGAAAAGGACACGAATGAGGTAAACTCTCAATGAGATGAACTGACCCAATAGCCACAACAATGGACTCAAACATATCAGTGATCATGAAGATGGCACAGGACTGGACAACATTTTATTCTATTATACATAGGGTAGCCACGAGTTGGAGTGACTCCTCGGCAACTAACAACAACATGCCATTTGCCAAAATGCTGGACATTGAGCAATTATTCATGCAATGCATCAATTAATGACCAGAAAATAGATGAAAGACATTAAGAATGAAGCTAGGTGTCACAATTAAAGCATATGACCAATTCTATTAGGCCAGGCTAGTCCTCCTATCTCTTCAGCGTGCACCCATTCTGCACACTGTTTTCTGTAATTACAATTTGTCCTCTGTCTTCACTCCCAGCTGTTATTATTGTTAGCTGCAATGAAATTAGCCCCTGATACACAGTGACCCCATGCATAATGAAATCAGATCATTGTGATACATAGGGTTTTCGCTGGTTGATTTTTTGGAAGTAGATCACCAGCCCTTTCTTCCTAGTCTGTCTTAGTCTGGAAGCTCCACTGAAACCTTTTCAGCATCACAGCAACAAACAAACCTCCAGCGATGGGTGGGTGGTGGCTGCGCTTGAGGTGCATTGACCCAGGTCTCCTTCACGGAAGGTAAGAATTCTACCACTGAAACACCACTGTTCCTATCACTCTCAACTATCACACAATAGTCTGTCTATACCTTCCAGGGATAAGATGACATAGTTAGGTACTTTCTGCCCATTTAAATCCACCAGTCCTACCCCATCTCTAGGAATGGCATTGGTGACACATGATAGCTCATCCACACCAAGGTAAATAACATTTCTGTGATAAGGTTTCATTAGATTGTAGATCTCTGAGTCACAGAATGACAGTATGGCAGCTACTTTTCTACATGTAGAAAAAGACTCTAGAACTCTACTGGCTTTCCAGGCTATCAACAGGAAACCCAAGCTATGTGGTTAATATCCAATAAGTCAAGTTGAAAGAGTTCCCCTCTAGGAAGCTTTTCATTACCACTCCTAAAGTTTCATTGAGGCCATTGATGTGATCGGCCTACCTAGAGGTGGCAAAGATGGCCTAGGCCAAGCACTTTTCTCTGCCCTCATCTTTGATTGGGTCCAAGCTGTGCCTTTAGAAGAAAAACCCAGTGGTAAATTTCACTACAAAGGCTTCGCTGAGAAACCTAGTAACTGTCTGCAGGAATTCATGCACTTCAGAGGCAAAAAAAATAAATAAATAAACCTGCTGAAAGACCAGGTTGAGGAACATACCATCTTAACAGGTGAACACAGCCTTTTGAATAAGGCCCTTGGACTGTTTTCTAAGTCCTTTGTGGGGCATAGTACACTATAAAGTAGTATCTGCTTATGAAAACTCTCAAGAACCAGTTAATGTCTAGTCTACATTGTTGTTGTTGTTATTCGGTGCTGTTGAGTCTACTGTGACTCATAGCAACCTTATGTATAACAGAACTAAATGTTGCCCGGTACTGTGCCATCCTCACAATCGTTGCTATGTTTGAGCCCATTGCTGCAGACACCAGTCAATCCATCTTACAGGGGATTTCCCTTGTTTTCTCTGCCCCTCTACTTTACCAGACATGATGTCTTTCTCCAGCAATTGATCTCTCCTCATGACGTGTCCAAAGTCAGTGAGACAAAGTCTCATCTTCCTCGCTTCTAAGAAGCATTCTGGCTATACTTCCTCCAAGATTTGTTTGTTCTTCTGTCAGTCTGTGCAGGGGCGAATTATCCCATAGGCAAAGCAAACACGGTGCATACCTTGCTTACCAGACCATCTGTAGTGAATAACTCCACTTTTTTTTTCACCACACCAAAGAGTCTGCTTGTAGGTATGGCTGGCATCTCTCTCTCTCCCAACCCCACAGCACCTTCCTACAAAATCAAATTTATGATCCCTAATTTTTTTTTTTTAACAGGGGCAGATGACCTAGTAAACAAGGTAAGCATAGGCTTTCTTGTGCTTACTTACTAATCTACAGTGAACAATTTCAGTTTCTTTGATGTGGTAAAAACCATGTGAAATTGTTTACTACAGATGATCTGGTAAGCAAGGTAAGCACTGCGCTTACCTTGCCTATTGGATAATCTGCCCAAGTCCATGGTATATTTAATATTCTTAGCCAACACCACAATTTGAATGCTTCAATTTTTCTTCAGTCTTCCTTTTTCAGGTCCAGCTTTCACATGTATATGAGGGGACTGAAAATACCATGACTTGGGTCAGGCGCACTTTAGTCATCAAAGTTTCATCTTTGCTTTTTAATATTTTAGAGAGGTTTTTGCAGAAGATTTGCCCAGTGCAAAATTCACCCCATTCAAAATCAACAAGACCTTGGTGTGAATAAAAGTGCTTTAAGAGTAAGTAAATTGGTAGCTCCAGTCAGACAAGTTAGACTATCTCATCCCACATAAATAAAATCCACCTGAAGAGTAAATAGCTATCGACATTTGCCAGTGGAAACAAGTCCTGGAGTCAAACCACCATCCCCAAAAATGTAACTACAACACATTAAAGCTATTTTGCAAGCATAGAGGGCCTTTCATCCTCAAATATCAAAGCACTTTACAAGCAAGTGCCAACCGTTATGTCCCCTTAAACAGCCAAGAAAACAAACAGGTTAAGTGCTACAGCCACATTAAACACTGGCTCAGATAGAGCATGCCACAACAATAAGGACAAGAAGAAGAAAAAGATAAAAACCCACCTCTGTTTTTGGCATTACCTACTACTGAGATGGAAAGCAAGCACAAGATAACAACATCAGGAAAGTGATTAGCCTGCTTCATACCTATTTTTCTCAGAATGACTTTCTTGGCTATTTCCCGTGAATGGATCAGGAGGATATAGTCTACTAGTTAGACAAGAAAAAAGTTTGGCACACACCGACTCGACGGCACTGGGTTTGGTTGGGGTTTTGTTTTTATCCGGAGATAGTTCTCCAGACCCAGCTGGAGGGCCCAGTCACATAGCCCAAGGGATCCAGGAATGAGTCACTTTCTTTCCTGGAAACTTGGTGATCATTTCAACTGTCTTTTAGAGGTAACGATGTTTAGAATGTGACCTAAGAGGACTAGCAATGATTTATGAGTGGCTCCAATTTCAGCAGCTACGATTTGGTAAAGCTGCTCCAACTGGCAATAAGAAACCCACATAATACCTCCTACAAGCAAGGCTCCAGGGATCCACGGTATGAGCTCTCCTGAATCAAGCCTGTCTTTGAGGCCCTCTGGCTCAGAGCAGGTCCAGCACTCGAAGAACTTGAGCTGGTTCATTCCTTGCTGATAAATTCTATTTTATTGATGCCTCAGTTCTAGGCTACTTAGCCGCTGCGGTGCCCTGACTGCCTGCAGAGTGCAATTTCTATTGAGCAAGTTTTGTCAGCTGAAAAGACTTTCAAAATATTTGGTGGCCTTGTGCCTGTGGGCCAAAACAACACCCCCAAATCCAGTTCCAACCCCAATTCCATTATTTATATTAAACATCACTTAAAACTCAGTGGCCTCCACAAGCTTAATTAAGAGTGGAGTTAACGGCCTATGGCGTATCTTTCTAAATTCATTTCCCTTGTACCAGCTTGTTGCTCAAGCCTCTAATATGCAATCATGCAGACAAGAAATAATCAAGTAATATACCATCTGAGAAATACTAAACGCATGAGCTTCTAATATTGATGTTTTCTAGACACAGTATAATAAATAATTTTCTTGTTTGTGGTCGAGGAAAACCTGCACAGTTCTCTTTTGGTGCAGGTATTTCAATGACTGCCATGGCAAACTGAGTGGTGTCTCAGTTTATGGGAATAAGCAGAGTCAAGGATGTGCACACAAAATCAGCCACTTATATTGTCACAAAAATATAAACAGATTATTTATTTCTGACCTTTTAAGTACTAATTTCAAATTTAATGAGGCACAATAAACATTTCTCAAAATCAGACTCTGTGGTTACATAACGCTGGCAAGCCTCACATTATAATTGTAGTTTATATAAAAGAGATTTGTTTCTGTTGAAATTATTAGTCACTGAAGAAAACCCACAGTAAAAAAAAAAGAAAACCTCCAGTTTCTAGCAATTTAAACGAGCATTGTGGCAAATCAGTATTTTGGGAGGCAAAACAGTTTACACTTCGGCTTCACTTCTCAAACCATAAATGAGAAGCAAAAGGAAGAGGAATTCGAGGAAGTAATGGAAATGTTTGCTCATTCTCTAAAATCCCCTACCTGTCTTTTTTCCAAATCATAGCAGGCCTTCTCATTTTATCTGGTCGGGGTGGGGGGGAGCGGGAGGTTAGGGTTTGACCTGATTTGAAAATAGAGATTAATCAAAAGGCTACTATCTGACATAAGAGCGCTGGCAGCTATGCACAGTAAAGCCATAATTACACCTCGCAAAGTGGCTAATATTATCAGCAGCTTCAAACTGTCAGAGTATTCAAAATCTGTGAGGTATTTATGCAATGCACCAAGAGAACAACAATTCCTAAAGCACCTTGCATTTATCTGGCACTTTTTATCACAAAGAATTCCAGAATGTTAAATAGGGATCATTCGGCCCCCCCTCCGCCCCCCGCAGCCGAAACGCAATAGTCTTTTTACACCAGTAACAGTAAACAAAGAGGATTTCGGGGCAAAGAAGAATGATTAAACCTTAGAGAAACAATAAGAGAGAGGAATATTTTTAAATGGGCGGAAAACAGACACCCAAGTTGAAAACTGGGGCTGAAGGGTAGCTACATTTTCTACAGAAGTCATAGCACAATATTTAAGAATTAGGGTTCTCATCCAGCCAGCAAAATTTCTGTGAGGTGTTTAATGACTAATGGAGCAGGTGCCTTCAGTTAATACCACCCTGAAAGAAGAATGTGCATTTGAAAATGGACACAATACACAAAAACTTGTCCTTTCTTTTCCTCAAAGCCTTTTAACAAACACGAACTAGTTAGTTCTTCTGCTACCATTATGAGCTAAAAATGTATATAATACTAACCCCATGAACAGCTGTACAAAATAGGTTAAGAGACTTGCCCTGTGCTAGAGAAAGGCAATGTCACATCTGCAACTAAAATTTGAGATTCCTCACTCCAGGTCCTGTGCTCACACGATGGGGCCACAACTCATTAGAATTCTGGAAAATGCAATGAAATGGAAGTAATTAGGACTGGCTGACTGGGTAAACTATTTGGGAGCAAAAAGTACCCTAGCCTGCTTAACCATGACAGGTTCAAGGACAGTGAACACAACTAGAGCAGTATCTTTCTGCAGGAAGATTAGGAAATAATGAGGGAGAACACCTCTACCATCAGACTCCCCATAGCAAAAACCAGGAACAATTCCAACTTGACTGTCAAAAAAAAAAAATTAACACTGTCAGAAACATAGCACCATGCACCATGCAGCCATACCCCTCTCCCTGAACAGTTGATTTCTGCCTTCTTCTCCCCACGCTGTTCTCAGTTTCCTTCCTCCCCAGCTCTCTCCTGATCAGTCTTTCAGGTACTCTTGGGCATCTCTTTCTTCATTCACTCTTACATATGCACACATTCCTCTCTCAAAGGAAAGTGGCACATCCACTCCCCACTCATCCTAGTCTGCTCAATACTTGTGTCTACTTGGTAACAAAGAAACATTTTTTGCCACTATACATACAAACACATATATTATATATGATTTTGGTGAGGGGAAGAGTGATGTATCTCTGTGCCTAGATATTTTCACATGCTTCTTCCTGGTAAACACAGCTTCAGTTAGAACAGACAGTCACCCTGGTGCTTACTTTTGTAGATGGTTATAAGCTTAGAGGAGTCCCTGGGTGGCACAAACGGTTAAGTGCTCAACTACTAGCTGAAAGGTTGGCAGTTAGAACGCACCCAGAGATGCCTCGGAAGACAGATCTGGTGATCTGCTTCAGAAAGGTCACAGCCTTGAAAACCCTATGGAGTGTAGTTCTATTGTGACGCACACAGGGGTCGCCATGAGTCAGAATTGACTCGACGGCAATAACAGCATAAGCTTAGAAAAAGATCACAGAATAGTAGTAAAAGAAAAGTCCCAGAAGCCCTCCAAAAACAGAGACTTCCGGATGAAAAAGGAGTCCTGGTTCTCAGTGGTTAAGCATTCAGCTGCTAAGCAAAAGGTCTGTGGTTTGAACCTACCAGCCGCTCCACGGAAGAAAGATGTAGCAGTCTGCGTCCGTAAAGATTACAGCCTTGAAAACCCTATGGGACAGTTCTACTCTGTCCTATGGAGTCGCTACGAGTCAGAATCGACTCAACGGCAACGCGTTTTGGTCCAGATGAAAATAGAAAAAAGTTGTTACTAGCTGTGTGACCTTGTAGAAATCACTGAACCTTTCTGACCCTCAGTTTTTAAATCAATAAAATGGAAATAATATCTACCCTAACTACCTTACAGGGTTGTTATTAGGATCAAATACAATAATGTATATACAGGTATTTTCTAAAGCTGTGAATCACCAGACAAATGGCAGCTCATAAACCTGACTTCCCTGGAACACTTAATTCTATTTCCAACCAAACTCCTGTTGAATATTATCAATAGTTTTTTTTGTTGTTGTTGTTTTTCTGAGGTTCCCTACCAGGATATTTTATCTCATTCTCCTCTTATCTGTTCTATCAGAAAAAGGAATAATGTGGTAAACAGTCTTGCCTTTGGCTGAAATATATATACACACACACACACACACAACTTCTCTAATTGCTGATTCAATAGTAATAGAAGGAGCCCAACCTTTTACAACAGATACCATACCTGGAGTGTGTGTGTGTGTGTGTGTGTGTGTGCATGTGTGTGTGTATGACAGAGAGTGAGAACTCAGCTTAAAGAGAGTTAAAATGATCTCATACCACCTGAAATTATGTGAAAGACAAGATTTGAGACATTTTTTAAGCCTTTATGAACTAGTTTTCCTTCGCCCCATTTCCTTCCTCTGTTATGACTGAACTGTCACAGAATCTCTTTAAAAAAAAAAAACCCTCATCCCAGGGTTAAGTAAAGCATATTAGCATGCATAATTCAAAGCTGTCAGCTGGAAATGAGCCATTCAAAGATTAGTGTAGTACGTGGATGGCAAAACAGGGTTAAAGGACTGGGTCAGCTTGACCAGGGCCTTCTAAATCCAAAGCAAATATAGAGATTTCAGTTCAGGATTGCCTTGAAGCATGACCGTGGGCCTATCCTACCATTACTTAGAACTGTGCCGCCCAATACTGCAGCCACTAGCTATATGTAGCTATTTAAATTTATATTAACAAAAATTAAATCAAATTAAAAACTCAGCCTCTCAATTACATTAGCCATATTTCAGGCACTCGATAAACACATATGGCTGATGGCTACCATACTGGACAGTGCAGATAGAGAACATTGCCATCATCACAGAAAGTTCTATTGGACAGCACTGCCTTAGGGAAAAACTTTCTGACTGTGACTCAAGATTCTCCAGTTCTGAAATGCAACACACTCGGTAACCTAAGGAAATAAAAGGAGTCTATTTACCTCTATCACATTACATAACACATTGCATTGCTTATTTATCTGTCATCCCCACTAGTCTGGGAACTCCTTAAGGGCAAGGATCACATCTTCAGAACCAATCACTATGCCTGGCACAGAGCAGGTACTCACCCACTGTTTATTAAGTGAATAACAGCTGATGTTTTATCTGTCTATGAGATAAGGATATCTCACCTATCTCTTTCATAGACTGAATTAGAAATGTAAGGTTTCCAAAGCTCTTTGAAGAAAGTCTGCTGAGCTTCCTAGACTGTATTTGTTTCGACATTTCTCAATAATTTAGACAGTAGGGAGGACTGTATTATGTTAAAAATAAATTAACTTTCTGTCTCCCCATCCCTCTTTTCCCATCTCTTCCATTCATCCAGTATATCATTTATAGCTCTAAGAAGTTAAACTAACCAACCAGTTGCCACCGAGTTGACTCTGACTTACACCAACCCCATGTGTGTCAGAGTAGAACTCTGCTCCATAGGGTTTTCAATGGCTGATTTTTCATAAGTAGATTGCCAGGCCTTTCTTCTGAGGGACCTCTGGGTAGATTCAAACCTCCAACCTTTCAGTTAGCATTCAGTTAGTAACATTGTACTATCCAGGGACTAGTCATTTTGTTTTCACTAGGTTGAATATCATATAACTAGTTGCCATCTAGTCAATTCTGACTCATGGTGACCCTATGTGTGTCAGAGTAGAACTATGCTACATTGGCTTTTCAATGGCTGATTTTTTGGAAGTAGATAGCCAAGTCTTTCTTACCAGGAGCCTAAGGGTAAACTCGAACCCTTGACCTTTAGGTTAGCAGCTAAGGTCATTAACCATTTGCACCACCCAGGGATGCCTTAGAATTCCATATTTTTATTAACATTAAGATGCCAGTGTGTAATACACATGGTGTGGTACATGACACAAACCACACCTTCAAAGACGGTGTTTTACAATCTAACATAATGAGAACACCTGTAGGACTGCATATCTCGATGATGTCATTTTTAAAATTATTTTCTTGAATAGCTTCTTGCATTGGCATGGCAATTGTCTTTCACAGACCCTTGACCTATGCTCTCTTTCAATAACCTCAATCATCTTAAGAAGCTGTTGTTGATGTTAATTGCTGTCAAGTCGATTCCAATTCATAGCAACCCCATGTGTGCAGAGAGTAGACCTGATCCATAGGGTTTTCAAGGTTGTGATCTTTCAAAAGCAGATCGCCAGGCCTGTCTTTGAAGGTATCTCTGGGCGAGTTTGAACTGCCAATCTTTCAGTTAATAGTTCAGCGCTTAACCATTTGTGCCACCCAGGGACATGGGTATTATTGTAACTTTTTAACAGATAGAAAAACTGACACCCAGGGAGTTTTTGAATCCAAGATCTAATAACCAGTCATTCGCAGAGCCAGAGCAAGAGCCTAAGGCTCCTGCTTCCCAGACCAGGGGACTCTCCACTCAGTCTAAAGACAGTAGGAAATGGAAGCTGATATCCTGTTTTTGCTTTCAATCTATAGTCCCCTCAGAGATCTATCCTTCATAAATAAAAAATGCATCTTTTTATACAATATTAATTATTTCTTCAGATCATGAGAGTCTTCACTTCCTTTACTGCCACATGTGGTCATTTGCAAAGGTTCTTGAAATCATTAGTGCAACCTAACAATGCTATGCTGTCCAATGCAGGCTTTGAAAAATCCTCTTTTGGGCTCCGAAGTATCACAGAATCATAGATCCACACAGCATTAAGACCCTAGGAATGATGTAATCACACCCACCCACTCATACACATATACCTGTAAAATTTTGAAGAGAAGGAGATGGGCCCAGAGAACCTCATATCTACCACTAAGCAACACAGCTGGTTATTAGAAGCAGGCATGGGTTTAGAGCTAAGCTCTTCTGACACCCAGGCCAAGGCTCATTCTTCTCCACTAGCCCAGCTCCTTCCTGTTAGTTCTGCTAAGAAGTCCCCAAAGAGGAAAGCCTACTGCTATAAGTTCTGCCAACTAAATTTCTGTCAGTTGAATTTCATGCAAATGATGTTTGTAAATCACTTCGTGTCAATCAATACCCTATCATTAAGAAAGGTAATTGTAAATGTACTGTAGAAAAAGGATGCACGATCCATCCAAGGAAACAGACTGCCTTTAGCTGAATGATCCGAAGAATGTGGAATGATAAAGCTCTGTGAAATACGGCCTCATTCTAGCAAATGACTTGCTTTGTTGCCACTTAAATTGCTCATCTATAATTGCTTGAGATAAACTGCAATCAAAATACAGTATCTTCTATTAGTTTTGCCCACTGGGGATTGTTTGATCATAGTGAAATTATCCAAAAGGTAAATTTTCTCATTTTTACTGCCTCAGTAGAAATTCTCTGGCTTTAGAGCACTGAGCGGGCTAGAATGATGCCAAGTATTGCTTCCTGGTAAGAGAGTGTGGTTTTTTTTGTTTTGTTTTGTTTTGTTTATCTGTTCATTTTGTTTTGTTTTGTTCCCTTTAAATAGGACTGAGCAACTAACTCTAAACCCCCTGCTTCTGTGACTAACAACAACTAAGTACGAAAGGAAGAATCCACTCTGCCCACTTCCTCAGAGCATCCGTTTCAGGCTTACTTGCTCCACCGCAGTGGAGTCATACCTTTACAGTTCAAAAATCACTACTTCATATTTGGTGATCATCCAGACAGAGCCAAGCTACTGTATCTATTTTTAAAAAGGTTTGCTGGGCAAATTATGGTATAAACAAGATTACATGGGAAGTGTTTAAACTACTTAAGAGAATAAATTGTTTTTAGGCACTTTAGAAGCAATTTACAAACAATAAATATGTTAATTGCACATCATTCTTATTTATTCATTAAAGCAGGTCCAAGGACTTCTACTTGGCAAAACATCCTGGCAAGGGCTTTGTTAGTCTACTTCTCACTCTATGAACTTGAAAGTAATAAAATTGCATTTCTTTTCTATCTATAATTTCGACTGGCCTTCCCCCAAGTTAGCCTCAATTAATCAGATTTGACTGTACTATATAAAGGCTGAGTAAAATGACAAAGCCATCAGCCCCAGTTGAAAAAAACTAGAAAAGTCACAGAAAAATCCTCCACTATGTTTAAGACCTTTCTTTGCATAAACTGTAGGCAACCTGAAAGGGTAGATAAGAGCAATGAGAGGGGGTGGAAGGAACAGTAAAAACAGCTCATTCAGAGCCCTCCCCACAATGGATAAGGTTTGCCTAGTGCTCCCTGGCTGTCCTTGACTGCCTGTTGCAGAACAAATGGCAGCTAGGATGGCTCAGGGCCAAAATAGTTTAATTCAAGAAAAAACTGTTAAGACTATGGGCCAGGCCCCATGGTAGATGCTAGGGATATGGAAATGAATCAGACGCCACTTCTGCCCTCAAGGAGCCCACATTTCTAAGTGCTAGACACAATTAAGTGAAGAAACAGTTGTAATGCA
Organism: Elephas maximus indicus; assembly: GCF_024166365.1. Taxonomy (NCBI): domain Eukaryota; kingdom Metazoa; phylum Chordata; class Mammalia; order Proboscidea; family Elephantidae; genus Elephas; species Elephas maximus. Next base: position 58,030,133 of record NC_064846.1, on the reverse strand, counting down.
GTGTTGTAAGTGCCACACCGAGGAGCCCTGGTGGCACAGAAATTAAAGCACTTGGCTGCTAACTGAAAGGTCGGTGGTTTGAACCTACCAGCCTCTGCACAGGAGAAAGATGTAGCAGTCTTCTTCCATAATGATTTACAGCCGTGGAAACCCTATGGAGGTGGTTCTACGGTTTGGTTTGGTTTGGTTTGGTATGGTTTCGTTTGATTTGGTTTGGGGGAAGTGCTACAATGGTATATATCGTGTGCTGTGGGGACACAGGAGGAGAGAGTAACAGAGAATACGCCCCTAGGTGACACAGTCAGAACTGCCTTTGGACTCCTAAGATCTAAGAGGGACAGAGCTAGGGAAAATATTTGATTTGGGGGAAGAGTCTGCTTCTCTAATTCTTGATTTTGCAAGTTTGTATGAGCATTAGGGGAGAGAGGGAGAACACAAGCCATGCTTAATGAAATCAAGCAAACTTCCCTATGGCCACAAATCTGGCTAGATTTGGGTTGGCTCTTCTGTAAAGTTTGAAGACAAGTTACATTCAGTACAAGCGCTCGAAAAATCAATGTCCGAAGGGGTAGCTAATTAAACCACAGAGGCTTATTTTTGAGCCAGAAAATGTTTTCTCCAGTGGTCAGATGTTCATGACTTTCAAATTCTTTTTGCAGCCTTTGCATAAGAATGAGTCCTGAGACAAGTCAATCCTAGCTTGGGTTGCTTCTTAAAACGTATTCTGTCTAGTCCACTTGTCAGAGGTAAGAAAGGAAGCTCAAGCTTTTCCTGGAGCAGTCTATAGGTGGAGACCTTCACTTTCCTCAGCACCTCAGACCCACTTTTTCTCAGCCCTCCAAAAAGAGATGGCCATAAAGCTTGCAAACTTGGTGGGGGGCAGAGAGAGCACTTTCCTTTTATGGATTTTTAAGGATGTGGATTTTAAGTTTGTTCTCTTCCTCTCTTGATTGCCCGACACTGTGCCTTTTCTCCAGAAGCTGAAAGTTGTTGAGTCACCTTCCTGCCTTCCAGGTGCTGCTGGACACCTAGTCCCTCCCTGTCACTCACCGGCTAAGGAGGGCCACCCCTAGAGGCCTGATCTCATGCAGTATCCCAAAGCGAGAGATGGTCACAAGAAGAAACAAGGGCAATCTCGGCTTGTTCAGGAACACAATCTCTGCTCTGGGAACAATATTCTGTCTTCTCTTCCTGGGTAACAGGGCACGGACAGCTCCGAAATCAAACCCTTTTTTTGCCTCCTACAGGCCTTAAGGCCAACAATGTACACATTGTGGTTCCGTACAAACAAGATTGCTTTTATCTCCTCTCTCACAAAGTTCTCTCCCTCTGCTTCAAAAAATGAATAAGGCATGAAAAGATAGAGAAAGAATGACTACAAGTATTAATGACCTCTGCTTGTGTGTTCTAAAAACAATAAGGATCCTATGTGGGGTCCACTTTTTCATAAAATGTTCCTTTAAAAAAATTTTACTTTCATAAGTAATACTTAGTTTGCCCTTTGGGCCTAGCATTATAATTATAATAATTACTATTACCTTTTGGAGAAAGACCTTATGGCACTAGAAAATCTCAACATTTCCTACTACAAGTTCATCTTCTCATTACCCCTAGGAGGAAATCAATCCAATCAATGTTTTGGCAAGATATTAACTCCTTTGTAGCCTCACTAAAAGCACACTACTACGAAGGTTGAGAAGTAGGTCACGAAGATGGAAAACAGCATACTGGCCATTGGTCCATCCTTTCCAGAACCCTGCCTCTGTCAGTAATGATTACTTAACATGATTTTTAAATGATGATAAGATTAAATATAGAGCACTCTACAAGGGGACGGGATCTCTCCCCTAATCACCCAATGATAAGTTTTTGGCCTTACACTTGAGAACTGATTTCCCATACTGAGTACGTGAAAGCCATTGTGCTGGTCAGCCAATTAGCAGGTCCTGGGTTCAAGCACAGTATAGATTATTACACAAAGTAACTATTCACAATCCAAACAATAAGAAGAATGTTTTATACTTTTGTGACATTTTAGTTTTAGTACCTTCATTTCAACACATTTGCCCAGTACAGGCCAATGCCTTTATGCAACTGACTTTTTCCCCTCTATTGTAATTGAATGATATGAATGTTGTTCCACAAATAACATGGTCTTCAGTCCCTTTACCAGTTTCTTAGCCTTCCTTGAAACTCATTCTACTCCATCAGTGTTCCACTTAAAATAAGGCATCCAGAATTGAACCTAATATTCCAGATGTAGTCTGAGCAGCACAGAGTTCAGAGGGGCTTATATCTCCCATAATCTGGAAACTATGCTTCATGAATGAGAATTAAGGTTACATTTGTATTAGCCGTCAGTGTAACCTAAACTGGCTTCCCTCAAAACATTTCTACTCTTTCCAAAGACTCCTTCTCTTTTGGCATTACCAACTCTGCTCCAGATTGGCATCAGTTTGCAACTTACAAAAAGACCAGCGGATAGGCAAGCAGAGCCACTGAAGGAAAAGTGGGCCAAAGGGGAAAGGAACAGGCCTCCCAAACAAAAGGAAATCTACTGAAGAGCAAAAGGAACAGGCCATTTAAGGGCATTACCAATGCACCCAAATAGAAAGGACACTGGAGACTACCAGGTATTGTGATATGGAGAAAAATATCACAGCTGTGCGTACTGCACTCTTCCTTTGTAAACGACTAATTACTCCTGCTCACCAAAGTAACACCACACCACACATAAAGGCAGACAACACCATAAGCAATAAAAGTGTTGTCTACTTGAAGAATAAGCTGAAGGGAAAAAACGTTAGCTGAACTGTACTCCGCAGATGTCAATTTTGTTTGTCTTTATTGAAAGTCATAATCTCCTGAATGCACTTTCTCCTTCCCTGCCCTACTCCTCCTCTATCCCCCCACTAACTTCTCTGCACTATTAAGAATTTGGTAAATACAGTCAATTATTTCAAAGGTGCCAAAACCCTCATTTCAACTGGTTTCCCAGTTAATGTACCATAGCAGAGAATGAATCACTATTACAAGGAACTAAAAATAAAGTGTTTCAGAGTCCATAATTGGCTTGTCTTGTTGGACTTTTTAGGAAGCCAAAGTACCAGTTCCAGGCTATTAGCCCTTGGTTTGTAGAATAGTATATTTCCTCATTAAAATACTTTGCTCTCTGCAGTTAAAAAAAAAAAAGGATGCATTTTATCCTACAATCTTTCATTCTAGGGGATTCTGAAGCTTTGGAGGCATGATGTTTTTTAACAAATAGGTGCTTGGATCTGAAAATCGGCCATTACCTTCACTAATACTTTCCCTCCTTCTAAGTCAGTTTTCTCGCAGTCCCCCAATTTGCCACATCAAAAGGTCACTTACCTGTTTTCCAGAAAAATATAGCCATATATATGTGTTCAAAAACATATGCCAGTAATTAGCTAGGTTGGAGGCTGAAGGTATCTATATGCAATTGCAGCAACCAGACATTTGAAATCACAAATTCCTGGATCCCTAGATACAACCAAAACCAACCGAGACTTGCTGTTTTGTAATCATGTCATCATGGTCCTTCCTACTGGAGTCCAGTGAGACCAAATGGTAGGTGGTCTGTCTGTGGCCTTTAGCCTTATAGAGTTAGTAGCCTTTCTTCCCTAAAAGGGCAATTGAATGTAAACTAGAGAAGGAAGCTGGCTTTCCTGATCCTGAGGCTCCAGTGTGACTGACAGGAGAAGAAAGTCCTTTGGCCCAGTTCTATGGTTTTAGCTTAATGTCCTCTACTAAAAGCTTTTTACTAGACTTGCCTGCAAACTTGAATTGATGGGTCTGCCAAAATGCTGGCCCCTGACCTAGAAGTCTCAATTGCCAAAGAAGCAGAGAAGCAAAAAGAATGGGTATGTCTATTCAATGGGAGGTTAGAGTGTAAACAAGACATCTGAAATTTGTGAATTGCTAGAAGCCTCTCATGTTTCTGGGAAACTCCATTCTAGTTAGTGTAGAAGGGAAGCCTCTGGATTAAAGAGATCTGGGTTTAAGGCCTGATTATGTGTGATCCTGGGCAAATTACTTAACCTTTATATACTTCAGTTTTCTCATCTGTAAGACTAGCATAATAATGCTTCCAGTCTCATAGATTTGTTGTGAGGATTAAATTAGTTAGTAGATGTAAAGCATCAAGCCCAGAAACTGACATAGATTAGATGTTCAATTAACGTCCTCAATCATCATCCTCAGTTCCCTTCCCTCCTGGCATCCCTTCTTGTTTCAGGAAGAAACAGGGGGAAATTAATTTGTTATTCAAAACCCTTATGAAAAGTCTGGATTTCTTTTCGTGAACAACAGTATCCTCCAAAAGGATGATCTCATTGGGGAAAACCTGTTTCATTTTTAACCTCTTCCTTTCTCTCTTCTTTGCACTAGAACAACTTAAATGCTGAGATGCACAGAGAAGAAACGTGGACTTTACTTCTTTTAGGGAAAAGAAAGAGAAGCAACTCTCCAGAGCTAGCCCCTTTTCTTTTAAAAAAGAGCAAAACCACCACTAGACATGGATGGTCCCCAAGGCATAAAATAAAAATAAAAATAAAAGGCCTCTAACAGAATTAAAACTTGAAAAACCTCAGAGGGCCAAAAACCCAGGTGAGAAAAACTCACAACTTCCTTGTGAAGGAAAAATAAGAAAACCGATACAATGAACAAGCTGGAGAGCAAGGCAAGAAAGTTCTGGATAAGCAAAAAACAAAGCAAGGCTCTGCCAGAAGTGGAAGGCAGAGGGACAGTCCCTTGGGAGTTCTCACAGGTGACTAAAAGGAAAGCAGCAGCCTCAGGGAACTATTTAGCTCTTCTTTTTAACTATACTCTTTTTTTTTTTTTTCAGTGTGGTCTGGACTTGCTGACTCTGAAACCTCCAAAAGTAGAAGATCCCATAAAAATAAGGGTTTCTCTAAGGGAGCCATCTTTGGAGGATGGGTCATTCTCATTGATTTACAAAGCAGCTTTCTTAGAATAGGGATTTGAACTTTCTTTAAAACTTTACTTCCCCTCTTTTGATAATGCTTAGGCAATACCATGGGAAAAGGGGGTGAAATAACAGTTATTAATTACCCTAATTAACCCAATTCATATGACATATTTGTATGGCTGTCATGACAACTGCTTTAACTAACTTGCCAAGAATAGCTTAGCTGTCCATTCAAATAAATCCCTGATAATTACCAGTCTAGTTTACTGTGCTTCTGTGATAATAATAATTAGTGCTACTGTGCAAAAGGTCATATGAAACAATTTACGGTTATGTGAGTCACAGCCAATGTACAGAATGTTCACCATTATGCTATTAATGTGAAAGTGGGCGGTTAGATTTGAGGCCATGACTGACTCTATAGTTTTTATAGCTAAAAAACGAACAACAGGGAGAAAAAGACATCTTTAATATTAAGTAAGACATGTCCAAGGAATACTAGGGTACATAGTAACTGACTGTTTCTCTAAAGTCCCAATTGATAAGTTATGGTCACAAGTCTTGGATTCAAAAGAGGATGATAGGAAACATTTGAGTCATGGAAGTATATACCCTAGTAAGAGCGTTTGTGAGAGTAGGAGGAGGCTACATTTCACATAGTAGGAGCTCAGTGAAAGGATTTGGGGACAGCATTAAGAAAGAATAAATTCTGTGGCCAGATGTGCATGTTAAGCCCTGTGCAATAGGGATAGCCTCAGAAAAGAACAGGCAAAGCCCCCTAACCACCATGGCCAAGTATGTTAAGGCATTTCATTTGAAAATCAATGTGCTATTATTCTAACAAAACGGTGCTGTGGTTCAAATGCTTTAAATAGTAGCATACCCTTAAAAATGAATCCTGAACTCTGCTGTCACTTTTCCATACTAGTAAAATTTCTTTAAAGGAAATACAGATCTCACACCCTGGGCTGTAGACACACTATACATTTGACTAGTTAGAAAAGATCGAATGAGATGCAAAAGCATTGATCCCGTCACTTCTATTCACTTCGCGTTACTTTTGGTTACCACCCTTCCAGGGATTAAAAAAGAAAAAGGCACAATATTTTGGTGTTACAGGAAAAAAAAATTAAACAAAAGTCTTGGTTTTTATTGAATTCCTGTATTAAATCATTTTATTTATTAGCTAGGTCTGTTTATAAACTACACTTATTTTTAAATCACCCTTTGTCATTTCCAGCTTCAGTCTCTGCTATAACTACTGTTCATGTCAAATTAGAAGTTTGGCATTAATGAAGCGCTCCAGTTGAGTTGGCAGAAAGAGATACAAAATACATCTCTTTGTTGCCAGCAAAGTTGGATTTTTTTTTCCAATCTACAGCAAATGCAGAGCAGGCTTATGGATATTCTGCAGCTATAGTGAGCAATTACTGAGATGATACAGTAAAGCACCTGGAACGGTGCCTGGCACATGGTAAGTGTTCAAGGAATAAGAAGCTATCTGAAGAAGGAGTCAGCCAATATTTACACTAATGTGAAACACAAGATTGTGCATATTCTACCCAAGTTGACAACCTTGAGCATTAAGATCACAACCGGTAACACCTCCTGCACTTTCCGCTGCTTGTGGGCAGCAACCACGAGTCAGCCACAGTTCTTTGGCTGGCTGGAGAGGCTAGGCAAGATGGCATCATGGCCTGCCAACAACTTTTGCCCTTCCCTAACCTGATGTTTTAAAGGTATGCCAAAGAATGATTCCAAAAGCATTTAACCTGTCGGCAACCCATGCGTTCCAGCAGGGGTCTTTTTTAAGTACTTAATTTTGTTCTTTCACGTTGTTTGACTGCGAGAAACAGATTGAGTGAAATACAAATGCATTGGTCCTGTAAACTCTTTCCATTTTGTATTACTTTTGGTTCCCTCCCTTCTAGGGAAGAAATAAATGGCACGATATATTTGGTATTAAAAAAATAAGAAAAAATAGAGATAGGCCCTAGTTTGTATGTAAGGTCAAGGCATGTTAGGGAGTTGTTGTTGTGTGCCCTTGAGTCAATTCTGACTCATAACAGAGAACGGCCCCATAGGATTTCCCAGGCTGTAATCTTTGCATGAGCAGATCGCCAGGTCTTTTCTTCTGCAGAGCCACTGATGGGTTTGAACCACCAACCTTTCAGTTAGCCTCTGAGCAATTAGGGCACCTCTGTTAGAGAGTAGTCTCCATATAAATTTTTGTTACTCTATTTTGTTATTCTATGCCTTATGGATATCTCTTAGAATAATATGATTTCTCATACCATGCTAGGTACATATGAAAGCAGGACTGAATGTGTTGAGAGACCCAAGAGTTTTACCCCAACTCTACCAACAACTGCAGTGGAACCTGGTAAAAGTCTTTTCACCCAACTGGGCTTCAAAAAAAATTTTTTTTTTCATTATGGAACAGATTGGTGGCATTAATGGCATTATAACTAACAAACTGCCAGAAGGTGCTTTAAAGATGCTAAATAATACACTATTTCTAGGACAGGAGTAAAATCAACACTTTGGCCTCCATGAACACAGTTTTTCATCTTATGCACTGCCACGCCCACTGCCCACCTCACCCCAGTAAACTGTAAACTCCTTGAGGGCCAGGACTATTTCCCACTGGGTTTTGTAAACCCTGCAGTACCTAGCACAGATCCTGGTACATGGGAGCTCAATCCCACACAACTGAATTGAATTGAATGCATGAGCGATATGGCTGACTAAGGCACCAAAGTGTGAGGCCAGAGCTTGTAGAGAGCTGGGCCTTAGAAGGTACAGAGAAGCGGATCTGCAAGTGTGTAGTTAACAACCCAGTGACTGCTGATGAGGAAGAGAATTCGATACTACGCAGCACCAAACACAACTTAACAAGCAGCAACCCATGTAAGGGAACCTAACACTCTACATATTGTAGAAAGGAGAATCCTGCTAGGCATTGAGGTGTAAGGGAATCTAATCTGCTATGAATAGAAGGAAGCCTAATAGGGTTTGATGTGATTGGAAACCCAACGTGCTGGAGTAGAAGGAAACCTGATATGAAATAGTAGGGAAGAGGGAATAAGCATTGGTGATTAACCAGATTGGCCACTGGAAGTTTCCTTTCTTCCAAAAACATAAAACCAAGCCGCATAAGTATTCATCCCAGGATTGCAAGTCTAATGAGAAGGGGCAGGAATGACCCTGATTATACAAACACTTTTTTAAGTTGTTCATTTATACCACACAAACCAAGGAGGAGCCTGGGCCTAACTCCCAATCCTGCTCCCATTGTACAGAAGCCATCCAAGAGAGAAACAAGCTGGCAGCGCCACTTGCTCCATCAGAAACAGTTACTGTGTTAAATGCCCTTTGTGTTTAGAGTATTAGTGTTTTCCTGGCATGGAAAGTAAGACTGCTTCCACTGGGTTAGCAAGCTAACATGAAATCTGCCCATGTGGATCTTTGAGGGAAGGGGGGCATGCCAGAGCCTCATAGGGAAAAGCCGAAAAGCATTTTATTGAGAAATCATTTTGCTTTTTAAATAATCTGTTCTTCAATACAGCTCTTTTCCAAGCTTGCTAACAGTAAGGAAATTTACATGAAAAATAGTCTTTTGGAGCCATCACTATTATTTATGAGGAGCTATAACTGTGCCTGATGTTTTACAATAGGCAGAATATGCTAAACTAAACCTTGCCTGTTCCTCGTGTGTAGTTATCATTATGAGACTAGTTGGTTGTAAAGCACTCTGCACTTGTATTAACATGCTAGCCAGTATAACCACCCCTGGCCAAGCAATTCTGTGTGGCACCGGAATCATTGAAGCAAAGTAGAACAAAAGTCAGGTTAAGATATCAGAGGGAGATTGACACTGGGGGCAAATGAACGTGAAGTGCGTGGGGTTTTGTCAGAACTGTACTAAGCTGCACACCTTCTTGCTCCCTACAGCTGGGCCCTGCATGTCTTCTCTGATTATGTCATTCACATAAATGAGTCTCCACTTCTGTTAGCATTGCCATGCCAAGACATCTTTGGAAGAGTTTAAACTAGCTCTCCTCTGCCTCTCACACACCACCCACAGAAGTGCCACACACATATGCGTATCTCTCTCTACGTACAGCCAGTGATGTTGGAGGCAGACCGGCCACAGCTGGATTCTCTGACCCTCAGCAGAGTGAATGGAGCACGCAGTTAAGAGGGGACAATCCTCTTTGGACTTCAGCCAGGAGCAAATTCAATGAAGAAGTCAGATTGGGGTAGAAGACGAATCTCCCCCTGGCCACATCATCCTTGTTATTAGGACATGTCAGGAAGCAGGGCAGCTGCTATCAGGACAACAGCCGGAGGAAAGCAAGGAAGAAGAGGAGCCCAGACTGTCTTCCTTGCTATTGGCAAAATGAGACCTTCTCAACCGAGTCACGTAGGGTACCAGCAACTCTGAGATCTGTCTCTCTCTTTCACCACACACACACACATACACACACACAGAGACACACAAACTTTCTACCAGATCTCAGGAACCCAATTCTTTTCTCTTTTGTATGTAGACAGTAGTTTTTGGTCACCATCGCAAAATAGGTGGGTTGTCCTTGATGGAAATATTACAAAAAGAAAAGGCCGAGATGCGTCCTTATCTCTGAGGAATGTAAAGAAGAGATAAAGACAATGAAATTACTATGGCCAGAGGAATAAAGGCTGAATTTTGGTGCATCTGTGCGCCCTCTGCTGACAGTTAGGCAGCATTGCACAGGAAAAAAAGGAGCAGGAAGGGAAGAGGGAAAGAGAAGCAGAGACTGGAAACAGGGAATAGGGAAGGAATAAAGCCTTTCTTCTCTGGGGCCTGCTGACTGTTTTTCTAGAGAGAAGCCGAAGAGGAGGAATTCCTTGTTTTCCTATCTACCAAGAGAAGCCGAAAAAGAAGATAAAAATCATAAAAGTTGCCTTGACACTATTTTTGACTCCATATAGTGAATGTGACTAGATAAGCCTTGTGTGTGTGCTGCAAACGCCAGCTTAAAGAACTGCATCAGCATACAACTCACTAACGTATGGGGGGGCAGATGGAACCCAAAAGGTCATCTAGCAGAGACTGGAGGAATGGATTTCAGCCACAAGCGATCTGTCAGAAGCTGGCTACAGGCTGCTTCTTTCTTTACTTTGCAACTGATTCTCTCCAGGGCTGCGTTTCTGAAACGAATTTGCTTTTTGTAGAATTCACGGTAGACTCTGTGCACCACCATCACCACCCTTACCCATCAGCCCCTTCCCACTCTTTTATCAATGGCTGCGTGTTGGAGTCAAGACTTGAGCACCCAGATCCAAACCACCTTGGGGGAAAGAACAGCTTCCTGAGATTAAGCCAAGGGTTTAAATCCAGATCCATATATTGGTAGCCACATCATGGGGATTTTTCCCACACACCTACCTGCTCCAATTCCCCTGATGCTCTCTCCTGCCCCCCCAAGCCCTGTTGCACCTCAGGGTCTTCACACATGCTACTCTTTCTCAGCTTTCAACAATCTTCCCCTCCCAACACCATTTTGTATCAGTAACTCTTGCTCACTCTTTATGCATCGCCTCAAATATCACATCCCTAAATTTTTTTTTTAATCCCCTAGCCTAAGTCAGGTTCTCTGTTTGTGCCTTCATAATAATATGATCTTTTCTTTCATAGCAATGTAAGTTTATACGGGAGGAGGTTTGGGGAGGTTGTTTGCTAGCTTGTCTATTTGTTTTTTGTTTTTGTCTCCCCAGTACATTCTAAGCTCCATGAAGGCAGGGGCTATGTCAGTTTTGTTCACCACTGTTTAACCAGTATCTAAAACAATACCAAGAATAGAGTAGATGCTGAAAAAAAATGTAGAATGAAACAAATACATCCATATTAAAGCAAGCTAAACTATTAAATAAAAGAATTTGCTAATATTTACAAAACCCTGAAGAAAGAATTTTGAAACACCTCCCCCAAAGTCTCTGTTCTCTGGTTCTTATTCCTCCAAAACACCTCGATAGGCTTAAGGACTTTGAGAAATGCTGGCAGGTATCTTAGGCTACAGCCTACTTTCTGCTTCAGTCACCTTTAATTCTGTTTTCAAATTCCAAATCAAAACCCTTTTCCCTGCTACAACTTACGACTGCAAGTGCTTACACTATGTTTATTTAATTTTGCAAACCAAGGGATCGATAAAACATTATATTGATAACATAATTTCATTGTATCTTGCAAACAGGCCATCAACTGATACTGAACCAATTAATACTGAGCTCTATGTATTCTCATTTGGTCTAATAGTCACTTGCGATCTTTACAAAGTCCATTATTCAGAAATAAAAGGCCCAGAATTACTTGTCTATTTCTGACCTTTCAGGTTCTAAGCAATCTTTTCTTTTTTGGCCACTTTGAAATATTATCTATAAAGACTTTTACCAAACTGTACTCTGTGTGCAATATTTGAGGTCCATAATGAGGTCCATAGCCAAAGATAAATGTTATTATTTTAAAACACCTCTTCCTACTAATAGTTGAGCAAACATGTAATATTACCTACGCTGCAAACGTCTAACATTGATGAAAAAATGCCCAAAGGTCTTAGCTTAATGGAATTTCCCATACCTGACTTATTTTTTTTTTTTACTTAAGGATGGGTTAATGCAACCCACCAACAGAGACATTTTAAAGTCTTCCCTATGGCATACACCTACTGTCACAAAGGATAGCACAATCTGACAAGCTGAAACCCCAGTATGACCAGTGAGGGATTTGTATCCAAGCCTCTTGTGGTCAACGAAAATAGATTTTTTTTTCTCTGCTGCTCAATATAGGAAAATTAAATTTCATTTTGGGTTAATGCTGACTTGATTTGATGTGAAGGGTTCTTTACTTGCACCAGGAGAAAATACATCTCACACAACATCTTAGGTAAGCTGTCAAAGTTACGGGGCACAATGTGTATGATACACTGCTCTCTGCTACATCATTATCAATCATTGAATTACCTTCAGTCAGAACAAAAAAGCAAGAGCAAAAAGGGGAATCTGTTGGGTGCAAGGAAACACTTCTAAAATCACTTTAAAAGGAACAGTCCACCTGAAATGAATCATTAGATAAGCCTCGTATCTGGCACATTTCACAATGGTTAGGATGATGTAATATGGGCAATTACACACGAGCAGCTAGAAAGTTGTCGTCCAAAATAGCTACAGCACAGCTGAGGTTTACTCTGAGTCTGTGGTTTGCAGCAAAGCAACAACCTTCCCTATGCACCAAAAAAAAGCCACTACAAATTCGTGGGAAACTCTGAGCTGCATTTGGACATCATTTTAATTATATGTGCATGGGTTATAACTTTATAAGCTAGAGAAAAGAGGGGGGAAAATATCAGCCTGTGCTTAAATGAACAGAAAGTAATTGGTACACCCAGCCGCCCATTATTTTGTTGGCAGTAAGTCACTTACAATGAGACCATGTTTGCCAGGGTTCACACATTTCCCTAAACCCCAGAAAGTATAAATTGGGCACCAAGTGGCCAAGCAGAATTGGAACCCCTGCCCCAGGTCACTATACTTCACCCCCAAATTGAGAAAAGAGCGCAAAATATCCCTAGGTAAGAGATACCAGGAGCTGGTTTCCTAGATGGAAGGAAGGCATGCCTGCGACAGAACACAGTCCTGGGAACATGAGCTCAACAGTTCCTCACCGCGAACTGGCTATTTGAAATTCATTTGTAAGTCACTTGCATGAAAGAAAGAGGAAAAAGCAGTGGCCCTGAAACACAGCCCAGGTCTGCAGAAGCAGTTGGTCATGAGAGAAGAAAGGCTTGGGGCAGTATTTATTAAAGTGCAGGTCACAGCCCCAAGCCAGTGGTCCATGAAATTGCCATCTCCACAGCTTCCTAGCTAATGGAGATGCCCAGCACAGAATCACGAAGGAGAAAGGTTGAAAATGCCAGATTACGGCCTAAATTGATATCCACTAACTCTGGGAAGAAAATACAAGGGGATAATATCGGACAAGGGCTTTTTGCTCTCCTGCCAGCACATCTAGCTAACTCGGATTCATGTAGGACCTCCTCCAACTTCACAGTGGAACTAGAGATGGGCGTCATACAAAAGAATAACGGAAATTGTTGAAGGAGCCACTAATGAATGAGAAGAATAAATATTGTCATGTAAAAATGGCTTCATGTAACTAAAATCATGTAACTAGAAGCAGAAAAGTATGCCGGGATGGAATTTATTCTCAATAATTTAACAGAGGTAAATGATAAAGATTTAATTTCAAAATTGGATTTTGTTGTCCAGTACATTGCTAGGGAAGATGAGAATGTGACTGCCTCCTTCCAGTTTGAGAGGTACAAATTAGATATCTCTCTAGGCATAAAGAGATGATGATAGTAATAAGAGCCACCTAACTTTTTTTTAACATTTATTGAGAGTTGATGTGTGCGAGGTGCTTAAATCCTCACAAGAATCTAAGAGGTAGGTACTGTTATACTCATTTTATAGACGAGAAAGTTGAGGCACAGAAAAAGCAAGTACTGTGTTTTTCACAAATAATGCACTCACGTATATAACATACCTGCACACATAACATGCAGAAATGATGAAATTAAGTAAAACAGTTCTGGCATAGTGCAGTTGGCAAAAAATGTGTAAAGATAACTTCCCTAAGGTCACTTGGCTAAAGACTGGTAAAGTTAAAACTCAAAAAGTCTGAGTCCAGAATTGAAGTTCTTACTACTATCCTTCCCTTTCTCTGCCCAGTTGTATAACCACAAGTCCTATTTCTTCTTCTCCTCCCAGTCCTGAAGGAAAACATCCCCAGCTGCTACTGGCAGCCCAACAGAACCCATCAGCCATCCTGTAGTTGGACTTACCCTTCTGACTCTAACTTCTGAAAACAAAGATCCAATAATCAAAATAACTATCACGCTAGCACCCAAGTAGTAAGCTATGTCTAAGAAAAGAGGGTCTGGATACAAAATATGATTAAAAGGTCAGGAACTCTCCTACATTCCCTACCAGCTATAACAATGGGAAAATAAAATAAAATAAAAAGAGCTCATTGACAATAACAGATTATAACATAGCTGGAAATAACCTTAAGAAGAAACGTAAGGAGAACTCTACAACATTACTGCGTGGTGTTAGAATGAAATGTGACTAACTGGAGAGATGTCAGGCTCCTAGACAGTAAGACTAAACATGATATGCATGTCAACTTTTCAAAAAAAAATTGTTAGTTTGGTATGTTTCTGATCAAAGTCCCAAAATAATCATTTTTGAAACTTAAAATGGTTCCAAAGTTCATCTGAAAGAAAAAATAAAAACATGTTTTGAAAAGACAACGAATAGGGAGAAACTGACCCTATCATCTATGACAATCTATTATAAAGCATCGATGATTAAATCAATGTTGTGTTGGTACCAGAGTAGACAAACAGATCAATGAAACAAAATGACTAGCTCAGAAAAAAATCCCTAGTCCACATAAAATTCTAATATATGATGTATTTAAGAAGCATCGAAAAGCAGTGGAGGAGGAGAAATAAACAAGAAATGGTACAAAGTTAGGCAATTAACCAATTAGAAAAAAAAATTTACATTGTCACCTCCAAAATAAATAAATATACCAAAATAAATTCCAAAGAATTGAAAATTTAATGAAAAGTATGAATTTATACAAATGCTATCAAAAATGTAGTGAGTGTGTGTGTGTACAATATCGGTGGGTAGGGAGAGAGTTTCATAGATTAAAAGCAATTGAGGAAATCACAAATTAAAAAAGACAAATTTTTATATGTAAAGATTCCACAGCACTGTAAGTCAAAAATAAACATAAAATAGAATTAAACATCATACGACAAACCAAAAAAAAGTATTTGCAACAAATGAAAGAAGGAATATAGAAATGAGGAAAGGGTATAAATATTAATTCATGGAAGAAGAAATACAAACAACTAGTAAATACAAAAACGTGTTCAACCTCACTAGTAATCAAAGAAATACAAATTGAAACTAAAATGAGATACCTATTTTCATCTCTGAAACTTACAATTCTCTCTCTCAACCCTGTCCCCTATCCTTTCATTCGCCATTTTCCCAACAGGTACCGATAGCCAGCACGATGGACTCAAACACACCAGAGATGCATGAAGATGGCACGGGACCGGGCGATGTTCTGTTCTATTTCAGGTCACTATGAGTCAGAGCCAACTCAAGGGCAACTATCAACAACATCCATTCTAGTTAATTTCCTGTTTATCCTTACAGACAATTTTATGCATATGTAAAACAATAAAAATATATATTCTCTTTTTCCCTCCTTTTTCACACAAATGATAGTATGCTCTACACATCTTTCTGGAGCTTCCTTTTTTAAAACAATATATTTAGAGATCTTTCCATATCAATATATAAAAACAGTTTTTTTTTAAAAGTTTCCTATTGCCAGACATACACATTTTCATTTGTGCTATTTCAAACAACACTGCAATGAATATACATCATTTTTGCACGTGGTCGATCGTATCTGTATGATGAATTCCGTAAAAGTGGAATTGCTGGGTAAATGAGTATCTGTATTTGTAATTTTGGGAGATTTTGTCAAGCTGCACTCCAATTTACACTCCCACCAGCAATGTATGAGATTGCCTGCTTCCCTACAGCTTCATCAGATTGGTGATGATATTTAAAATTATAATAATGCTTTGTGAGTACAGTGAAACGGGCTCTTCCACGCTGTTGGTGGGAGTGTACACTGGTACAACTTTTCTGAGGGACATACATATCAGAAGTTCTAAAAATACATAAACCCTTGGATAAAACAATTTCACCTCTAGGGTAATTATTCTAGCAAAACAGATACACAGCAGGATTTGTGTGTAAGGATATCCATCGTAGTATTATTTATAATAAGATATAAATTTAAATAGCCTATAAGTTTACTTACACACCATTAGGAAGCGTTTAAGTAAAAAGTAAATCCTATCTATAGAACAGGGTACAATTCAGCCATAAAAAATATCTCACTTATCAATATTTTCTAATGGTATAGAAAAAAAAATCTCGTAATATAATGTAAAGATGGGAAAAGAAACAGAGTGATACCAACTAAAATTTTAAAACATTAAAAATGTGGAACTTCATTCGTTAATTCAACAAACATTTATTGAGCATTTATCTATTTATTTATTAATTTGCCAGGCACTGAACAGAAAGAACCAACTAGGGTGCTCACCCCTGATCAGTGGAAGTATAGATGGTTTTCCGATTTCTTCAAATATTTATCTTTTCCTTTTTTTTTTTCACAATGGACATGAATTGATCTTATAACTGGTGGTTTGGTGGTAGAATTCCCACATTCCATGCTGGAGGCCTAGGTTCAATTCCCGGCTGATGCACCTTACGCGCAGACACCACCCATCTGCCAGTGGAGGCTTGCATGTTGCTACGATGGTGAACAGGTTTCAGAGGCGTTTGTAGGCTAAGACAGATTAGGAGGGAAGGCCTGGCAATCTACTTCCAAAAATCAGTTAATGGAAACCCTATGGATCACAACCAATCGTGGGGATGGTGTAGGACCGGGCAGTGTTTCCTTTAGTTGTGCATGGGGTCACCATGAGTTAGGGCTGACTCCACCGCAGCTAACAACAACAATAATAAAAACAATAATAAAGACACTAGGACCCAGGCCACTTTTTTGCCAGAAAGCCATAGGTTTCTTTATTAATTGTCAAGTAAAAGTCAGATACTACACTACATTTACTCAGTCAGGATATTCACAGGTGTGTCTTCAAAGATACCAACTTGCTGAGTTACCATTTGTTGTAGGGGCTTTTGCTTATCTGTATCTCCCTACCAAAAAAACCAAACCCACTACCATCAAGTCGATTCCGACTCATAGCAACCCCAAAGGGCAGAACAGAACTGTCCCATAGGGTTTCCAAGGCTGTAATATTTACAGAAGCAGACTGTCACATCTCTCTCCCATGGAGCGACTGATGGAGTCAAACCTTTTAGTTAGTAGCCGAGTATTTAACCTCTGTACCAGGGCTCCCTAGGTGGTTCAATCTCCCTCATCTTGGCACCGATAAACAAGAACATCTCAGTCACACAACCAGTTCGGTTCTTGGGTCCTAGGCAAAGGCAGCCATGGGACGTAAAGTTGGGGAAGGGGCACTATTCAAAGCCTACTCAGGGCCCATAAGCAAGTTCTGAATCAGGCCTTCACGTACATCCTATACAGAACATGTGTGTAGTAGGGCCTTCCTTTAAGCCTTCGGCTGCTAACCGAAAGATCTGCAGTTCTAACCCACGGCCTTTGAGTTGGAATCAATTCAATGGTAACGGGTGTTTTTTTGTTTGTTTGTTTGATTCCTCAGAGCCAGTACCAAATCCCCACTGAATGGAAGCTGTAAATAGGATCAGGATTTGAAAAACAAAATTCCTTGCTTTTTATCTTCCTATCACCTTCTGAAGTTTTATACTCATTTTAGTAGTGATGTGAATTTACATAGTATTACATAATTCCTCTTTTTCAGCCAGACCACTCTTCATTATCACATTATCTCCTTTCAAGTACTGGCTGAAAATCAATTAAATATTGTAATTTCCTGGAAATTCCTTTCTAATCCAAACAATCTCATACAAAGGGAAAAATATGAATCTTTTCTCAAGTTCCTTCATAATCAAGTTTCAAGCATTCCCAGTATCTCTTTAAATGAGGACTTCTACATTAAAAAACTGAAACAGAAAAGGGACCAGGATGGTTTCCTCCCCTTCAATTTTTAGTCCCTTCTTCCTGTGCCCATATAAAAAAAAAAAGAAGAAGAAAGGCAATAGATCTTTATTTCTATCAGATACTCCATGTTATAAAATGAAAAACATACTCGAATCTAAACTTATCTAGTTAAATGACTGCACATATAAGAAATACAGTCTTACTGCAGGCTAAATTCCCCGATTTATCCAAGGGACAGAGTACAGAATTAGGCTGCAGATGTTTTCCTGTAGCAGGCAAACACTTCATCTACGATCAGGGTGACATTGTACAGGGTTCTCATCTATTAGCTATGGGGGGGTGGGAAGCAAAGCATCTGTTTATATTTTTTTCCATGAGAATTTTCTTTACAATCTCTAAATAGTTCTGATGTCTATAGGGGGCCACTGAATTAAACGTTTTGCACTTAAGTGCAGTACTTAGTATGTGAGAAGTTTATACAGCCATCAATTAAAGTGAAGGTGTCCCCAAGGAATATGCTGGGTTTTGTACTTATGATGTTCAGAACTAGACTACTAGATGGGGAGGCAGTCTGATAACTTTGACTTTCTTAAAAGGATTGCGCCCATTCCAGTTTGTTGAAAAAGGAAGACAAAAACAAAAACAAAAAAGCCAGTGCATTTAGTCAAGGCTGAATTTGAAATGCTGAGCATCTCAATGACCATCAAATTATTAACTCCCTTTTTTTTTTCTTTGGTTCCAAATTGTTGGGGGTATCATCTTCAAGCAGTATGCCTCAGAGCCAAGGAGCAGAAACATGAAATCAAATATCAGGAAATATTAAAAAGGTCACGCCTCAAATTGGCCAATTGATACTAAAAAAGGCACTGGAAAAATTATATTTTGCCAAAAGTGAACCTTAGATAAAGTCTGTATCACTTTTATAGTATTAAAAATTTGTACAGATTACAGATAAATGTTGCTATTTTAAACTCCTTCATTTCAAAAATAAAATTTGGTAACCAGATGTCTAACACTGGTGAGATACACCTACTTTTACAAAAGTATACATATGGACAAGAAGCATGAAGGAGGAAGAAAAGTATTTTTAGAACAGTATTTCTCACACTTAAAAGGTAAATTAAAGAGCAATTTTTAAAGGTACAGCTTCATACCTGTTATCTTCTGAGACAGACCCTTAAAAAAGGAAAAATAAGAAGAAAAACCTAAAAGGTACGATATGATTGAAAAATGAAAATAAGGAACATATTTGGTCTGTCGCTTCTCAGAATAATTTATATATCTTATGCCACTTCTCTGGCCCTTAATATCTACCGTGTCATGTAGTAGTTAACTTTTTGAAATAATTCATTTTCTGAACATTATTTTACATGTTCAGTGTAGAAAATTTGGGAAATGAGACAAGAACTTTTAAAACATAATTTCCTGTAACTTGGCATAACTGTTAATGCTTTAGTAATTTTCTTCCCAGCCTTTTTTTCTATGCACATACATTTGAAATGATTGGAATCAAACTGTGCGTGCCATTTTATTTTCTGATTATTTTCAATTAATGTCCGGCGTACTATGAGCATTTTCCCATGTCATTAAATATTCTTCAAAATATTATTTGAATGGCTTCATAGTATTCCAGCATAGGTATGTGCCGTAACATATTTAGCAACTAACGTACTGTTGATATTTAGAATATTTCCAATGCTTCACTTCTATAAATTATATCAAGTCTATCGACTATACTCCAACTAGCAGTGTATGATAGCCACACCCTTGCTAATGCTGAGTATTTGTTTTAATCCTTACCGAATAGATAAGTAAAAAATGACATCTTACACATCAAACTGCTGTCTGTGGTTACCCTGAGGAGATGGACTGGTAAGGAGAGGGTTACAGGGACTTTTACTTCTATTTTATACACTCCCATATTGCTTGACTTTTTAGCTTTTGCAATTAAATTAATAATGATATTCCAGTTCTATTATTTCATTACTAAGATTGAAATACCTCCATGTCTACTGGTCATTTGGGCAGCTTCTTTATTAACAAGGTAATTCTGCCCTTTGCACTTTTTTTTTTTTAATATTGTGGTATTGTCTTTTCTTACTAATTTATAAGAACTCTTTATATATTAAGGGCATTGCTTAAATTCTCCATTGTCAGAGATGTCCTCCTTGGCCTTCCTAAAGCAATACCACATTCCTGGAAGAAACTGTACCCTTTTTCCTTCCTTTTTTTTCTCCATATCACCATCTGACTTACAATATATTTATTTTTATATGCACTTATTGTTTGTCTCTTCCCATAAAAATGCAAACTCAGTGGGGACACAGCCTTTGTTTTGTTCCCTGTTGCATCCCCTACACCTTGATTTATATTTGTAGAATTAGTTTAATGAATTAACCAATATAGATTCTTTGCTATAAAAAATTTAGAGTATTTTCTCAGTTTATAGGTTTATTTTTTAATTTAGCTTATGATATTTTTGGACATACAGATATTCTAAATTTTATGGCATTAGATCTGCTAGTATTTTTCTTTGTATTCATTTCCACTGCTTCTAAAATTCTTTTCAATTTCAAGATCAGATAGATATTTATCTAGGTTTTCATCTAATAACTTTATTGTTTGATTTTTCATCTTTAACGCTAATCCATGTGTGATTTATTTTGCCATATAAAAAGAAACAAAATCATATTATTCCCAATTATTAACCAAGTATGTGGCACCACTCAGTGAATAACCCTTAATTTCCCCCATTGATTTCAAGAAAATGTGTTTAACTTCTCATCTTGTCTCCTCAATAACAATATAAGCTATAATAAAACTGCTTATACTTTCTGTATGTCCTTCAGGGCTGAGCACCGAGCTGGTTGGTAAATAGTGATCTACAAATATTTGGTGGATGGATAAATGGGCGGATATGTTCAGGACAAAATAATTTTTTAAAACTGAGCCTAACTACTCAACAACAAGCCCGTTCACTGAAGTCTGGAGGCGAATCATCATGGAGGACCATGCTTTACCTAGAATAAGGGAATACCCTTTAAGAGAAGGTCACTATGCTCACTGTAGAGCTAGCTCATCGGTATCAAAAGATATTTCATAAACACCTGACACTGCACAAAAGGAATAGCATAGAATCGGCCCTGACCTCAGGGAGCTCCTGATAATTATTCTGTAAGGGCTTAAAGTAAAACAGAGCTTCCCAAGGGCTTCCCCCATCCCCAACGTCCCCTTTCCCTGAAGTAGCAGTTGACTCCCTGAAAGAAATAGACTGACTTGTAACAGACAGTGTCTCAAATCCTGCTGAGTGCAATCCAAAATGCATCGGGTTTAAAAATTCTGGAATCAAATCCAGCTTAAAAGAAAATCTACCTCGTTTTTGGCTCTCAGGCAAAACTACAAGTACCCTGTAAATATTGATTTTATAGGGCTCAGTTAGCCTCCTATGGCCTGAAATTAAAAACAGCAACAACAACAAAAATACATTTTTTAATGAATTCTGGCTCTTTGTTGTTAATCTACAGCAAACAGAAAAATGTGCAAAGCCATGGTGAACTGCCTCTCGTGCCAGCAAATGCCACAAACAGAATGACAATCAGTGAAATATATTGTTAAAGCATGAATAGTAGCTAAAATATCTCTTTGCAAGGTATTAAAATGAGGAAACTTTCAAAGAGGAAGCTTCAAGCAATTGCATTAGAAGTTGCATAATTTGGTTAGACTGACCTTAGAATGGAATAAAAAAGCTGCTTATTTCCATAATGTTGGCCTTCGACAGTATAAAAGGTTAGATAATGTATCATGATATACAAAACAGTTCTCAAGAATACCTAACTTAAAAAGGAGATCTCGGTGACTTCCAGCTCTGTGAATTTTTAGGTAGTGTGATAATCAACATAATTTATATTTAAGTGAATTTTGTGTTCTCCTGAAAGATCTAGTTTGCTAGGCAAGAGGAGTGCATCTCCTATTCATCCTTAGAACAAAGTACAGACCAACTGAAGCAAGGTTAGTGTACTCATTGCTGCCTTTCCCAAGCATCCCCCACCCCTAGCTGTGTACCTGGCACATTAGACAAGGAGGCATATGTGAAAAGGGAGGCTGCTGAATTTTGACTTACACACTCACAACTCAGATTACACACAGAATATGTTGCCCTCATTAAAAACTGAAGGGCTGTACCTATCGTATCACCTGTCATAGCTAAGTTCATTGCCCTCGATACCACCTACAGAGCAACCATTGTCATCACACGGACTCAAATTTTAATGCAGTCAGCTATATGAAGTCCTTCAAAATACTGCTGCAAAAATTCACAGAATCACACTCAGAGCTGGAAGAGAAGTTGGAGATTCTCTGATCCTGTCTCCTCACATACTGTCCCAGGTTTGGTACAGTTTAGCATTTGTTTGGATTTTACAGAATTTTCAATGTTTTCTGGTTTCCTTACTAATAAATGGCTTCAATAAACTAAAACCCCTCCTTCGTGAGGTTTTAAATTCTGTTTCCTCTGTTTTATTAGTAGCCTCCTGTGCCTAGAACTGTAGAATTCCAAGTGGTTACCTTTGGAGGTACACTGACTCGGGGTCACTTACACATTAGAGATTAACTTGCTGGGTTCAAAGAATGGGGAGAGAAAGATATTGCAAGCATCACACACATTTTCTGACCCCATGCTTCCAAATAGGACAACCATGCAGAGCCACAAACCTTTGCAGCTCCGGATTTTTCTCCACCGTCCATGATCTCTTGAGGGTGCTGGATGATCAGGTGTGCAAAGGCTGAGCCCCCAATGTCAATCCAACAATGCCCAGTGCCATGGCACTTACTGTGTGGCAAAAGGCTTCCCAGTTTTATAAGGCTTTGCTCTAACTCTCAAGCCACTACGCAATGTATGGATAGTACAAAGGCTGTTTAGCTTTCTTTCCATTGCAGGCATTTCCTTATTGTATCTCTTACTGTAACAAAGCACACTCCTTTTTCCATGTCTAGAGAATTACTAAAAACAAACAAACAAAAAATCCTGTTGCCATCGAATCCATTCCAACTCATAGACACCTTACAGGACAGAATAGAATTAGTAGCAGAGGCAAAATCAGAAAGGGCAACCTAGAGGTGTAAGAAAAACATCCCATTAGCAAGCTCACCAGCCACACAGAAAGTTGGTGTTTCCTAAGTAGCATTTGAGATTTATTTCTAAAGAGCCATAACTATCACAAACAATTTTAGATTTAAAAAATCATGCAAAATCCCACCCTTGAAAAAGCCATTATTTAACACTAATGCCATCAAGTTCTCTCCCCTAAGCCCTTAGGAACAAGTTGTCATTAGCATATTCCATCACTCGAAAGTCTATATGCGAGAAAATGGAAATGCACTAATTAAAGAAATGATCAGTACAGCAAGACCACAGCCAACGCCAGTCTTCGCGTGCAGTGTGCCCGTGTCCTCGCCGTGACTAAACCAGCCTGACGGCCCAGAGGAAGAAACCAGTCTTCCAACAGGCCGCTCACCATTACCTATACCAGATGTCTCTGCTTATCCCTGCGCTTCCCAAGACTTGCCTTCCTCAAGCACGTCAACTTTCAAATATGAATGCTAGATTACACTTCAGACATTTTTAGTTGTAAAAAAGTTGCCTAAAGGTTAAGCCAAATCCTCTGAATGCAGTCAGATGCACTCTCCCTACTAGTGCATCTCACTTAGAGAAGATACAGTTTTATGACAAACTACCTTGTACACGGCGGCAGCCCATACCAGATTTCCTCAGGCCAGATGAGTTAGAGAGGAAGAGAATGAGAAAGGCTTGAAACAGAATTATGCACAAAAAAGACAAAAAAAAGAAACTGAGCCTCAGAAACTAATTTCCAAGGAACTGACATTCACTATTTGTTGTTGTCAGTTGCTGTGGGGTCCATTCCGACTCCTGGCGACACCGTGTGTGCAGCGTAGAGCTGCTCCCCAGGGTTTCCAATGCTGTGACCTTTCAGAAGCTGTTCTCCAGTCCTGTCTTCCGAGGCACCTCTGGGTGATTTTGAATGCCCAACCTTTCGATTAGTAGTAAAGCACTTAACCATTTGTACCACCCAGGGACTTCTTCGAAACTCACTATAAGGTATCCTTAAGCTGGGTTGTATGCACAGAATGGTTATTTGGCTGCTTCCTATGCAGGAATCTCATTTAAAAATAGTCCCCAGGACATCTGTCCTTGGGTTATATCAAAATGTGGTGCCCTGGACTCACATCTGGGAGAATCCCACCCTGCTGTAACTAGGCTTATGAGCATTTCCTCAGGGAGGCAACCAGCAGTGTCAAAGGGGAGGGGGTCTGAGAATGAAAGCTCATAAACATATGTACAATCAGCCGAGCCTGTAAAGACCCCAACCTCACTGAAGCAGAAAAAGTGGGTAAGAGAAGTACATAATGTTCGTTCATGTTCTCTCTCTTTCTCTCTCTCTGACACACACACACACACACACACACAAACACACACTCCCTTAAAGAGGGAGCTGGCCTTTGGATTGAACTTTTCTTCCTGCCAGCTTACACAGGGAATCCATTTTGTTCAGAAGAGCAAACTACACAATCTAAGAAGAGGTGCCCTTCATGCTCTGGAAATCAGATTTAGGAGTGAAAATAATCCAGAAAGCAGAGACCGCCAAGGCCAGTGCTGGTGGCAGTGAGGGAAAGCAGCTTGCCACAGAACAGCGGCCAGATGGGGCCCAGTGGGAGAAGCTGAAAACTGGCCACCCTGGCACTCAAAGACTTAATGGAGCATCAGAAGACTATGCACATCGAGGCAGTGCTTAAGCGTCTGACATTAAGAAGCCCTGGTGTTAGTCCATGAACACGGAGCTCAAGAACACAGGCTTGACACTGAGCTTATTGCCTGCTTTGGTCCCAAATGGTCTGCTCAAAATTCTCAAGATAATTCCCCCCAGCCCCCATCTGTCTGTTAATCTGTCTGTCTCACTCTCACTGTTGTTTTTTTTTTTTTTCCTTTCTGAAAAGTAATTCTCTCCCACCACAAAGACTGAATTTAAAGGAAAGTCTAAGGAGCACTTTCATTTTCAAAAATAATTCCCAGGTTCTACCCAAACCGCCCCCCAAAATAAACCAAACCAAACCCATTGCCATCGAGTCCAACTCACAGCAACCCTATAGGGCAGGATAGAGCTGCCCCACGGGGTATCCAAAGAGCGCCTGGTGGATTCAAACTGCCAGCGGTTTTGGTTAACAGACATAGCTCTTAAGCACTGCGCCACCAGGGTTTCCAGCCAAACCAGGAAACACTTATTGGCTTAGGGATCTTTCAGAACCTGGGACAGCAAACTGGGAGTCATCTCTCTGCAGGAGTAAGCTGAAGAGGTGAAGACAAAAAAGCACCAAAACCATTCCTGGTGGGCTTCTGTTCTTTCAGCCAGAGGCTTACAAAAACTGGAGGGAGAGGAGTAGGATGGGAACGGGGTAGCTGTGCCATTTGATTTATTTTTTTTAATCTGAAGCAAATATAAAATGTTAATGTGCATTAAATCTGGGTGATATGTATCTGTTTTATCTGGGCTCTGTGTATTTGAAAGGTCACATGATTGCAGCTTTTCTTTAAAAACAAAATTAAGTGAAATTCAACCAGGAAAGCTACACAGTGAAATTCAAGGACCAGATGTTGTTGCTGTTGTTGTTAGATGTCATGGAGTCGATTCCGACTCATAGTGTCCCCCTATAGGGTTTCCAAGGAGTGGCTGGTGGATTTAAACTGTCGACCTTTTGGTTAGCAGCTGAGCTCTTAACCACTGTGCCACCAGGGCTGCTGACCAGATACTAGTCAAGGGAATAATGAATTAGCCCACCTTTCAAAGGTTTTGTAAATCTTGCCAATGCAAAGAATCTCACATTAAGCAAACAAGATGTGTAAAAATCCAGACTCACAAAGGAAATCAGTAAGGAGCTGATTTATTCACAAGGACTCTTATCTTTATGAAAGAATTTAACAAACACACATAAAAACAAACCCGTTGCTGTTGAGTCAATTCCAACTCATGGCGGCCCCATGTGCTACAGAGTAGAACCGCCCCATAGGGTTTTCTAATCTGTAATATTTACAGAAGCAGATCACCAGGCCTTTCTTTCACATGCCGCTGGAGTTGAGCACAAACCGTTTGTACCACCCAGAGACCTGAGTCCACCACAGGGTTTCTTTAAATACAGAATGCCACCACTTGGGTTAACATGGGGTCTAATTTACAAGACATGTTCTTGATGCATAGCTTTTCAGAAACACAACTACCATTCAAAGGTCCTCCTGTGGACCCCAATCAGGTTTTATGTTATGTGACAGAAAGCGATTTGACGCTGCATCAAGAAAAATGGAGTCTAGTTTGACTCTAAATGGTGTGTGCCTGGGCAAGTCATTTGCCTTTTCTGTTAACTCCATTTTCATGACAGTAGAGTGGAAATACCAGTCCCTTCTGACACCTCTTCCAGGAATGCTGTGTGGTCCTAGCCAGCAATTTCAAGCAAAATGCTGAATGATAGCAAATGAGATTTCTGCATGGGAGCCCACAATGTGGCGGAGTTGTTCTCATGCGGCTGCAGTACTTTCCCCACCATTCCCCTAGCAGGGGGAGGGGGGAGCACAAGGAGCCACTAGCAGCCAGATAACACCCACTGGAAGCAGAGTGACCCTCACCATGCAGCCGACACAAAAAGCACTCGTAACTGCATAACAGCCAAAGAGGAAACGTAACTTGAAGAGCATTTCCCTCTACAAACAACTGATCCTCTGGGACTTTCACTTCAAGCCTCTCAATTGTTCGAAGTAAATGAGGCTCACAGTAAAGGCCAGTCAGTCACACATCAAGAAATCAAGCCTCCTCTCAGTGGGGGAAAATGGCCGTTCCAGAGCCAGCCTCCCGCCTCTCACACTTGGGCCTCTTGTACAAACGGCTTCATTTACCCACATCTGAGACACTTGATCCAGCCAAGCTTGGTCTCCCAAAGCCCTGGAAACTGAGATACTCATGCAGAAGGGTCAACATCTGAAACTCCAAGCAGTCACCTCAGCTCCACTGCAGCACCATAACTGAAAGACTCCAGCTTTGCCAGGAGGTGACTTCATCCTCTTTTAGGCCTCTAATTCCTAACAAGCAATCCTCTAAACCCCTAGCTCAGCCTCTGGGCACAACACACCAAAACCACAGCACAGAGTGGGACAAGGTTATGGAGGTAGGGATTTATAGCTCCGCCTACTCTATATGTCTGACTGACAATCAGAGAAAAACCAGATGTGGCCACTGGGACCCAAAACAAGTGGTCTGCTGGTAAGAGAAATTCCGAAGCCTCCGAGCCCTCTATGGAAAATGTCCTGCCTCCAAACCTCCAGGGAGAAAAATCTCAGGATCATTAGCCAGGGCTCTGGCTGAGCTCAACTTCAGTGAAGGCGTACAGGGAGAGAGATGATCTCTAAGGTAACCAGTTAATTGCCAATAAGGAATGATAATAATAAATTAGCAAATACTAATGTAAACTGACTCAGTTCTGCGGTAGTTGCATGGAGACGACAGAGGAACAGTTTATTCTGGAACACATCTTGCAAGCAGATCCCCGTCGGGAAATGTACTGCCTCAGCTAGATGGGCCAATAAGATATAACGTGGGAAATAGGTGGCCCTAGAATGTTTGCTGGTTACCATGCGATTTTTTTTAAGAAAATTGGAGTGAGCATGCTTTAAAAAATACAGTCTGCACCATTTTCCATTGCTTCCTCCTGCAGCCTGATGGTCACCTCTGACCTTTAAGAATAAGACAAATCCTTCCAAAGGCTGATTTTTTGGAAGTAGATCACCAGGCCTTTCTTCAGAGGTGCCTCTGGGTGGACTCGAAACTAGCATTTCGGTTACTAGGCAAGTGCATTAAACATTTGTACCACCGAGGGACTCCCCCATCGTAATAAACAAACTAAAAGCAAAAAAAAAAAGCTCACCAAAGGGTTTGTTTGTTTGCTTAATTGGGGGTGATGCTTTGTGTCACGTCCTTGCTATCCAAACCAGTCTCATCATACCTACTCATTCCCTAGTGATTTCTGAATCTGCCATCTGATATAGGTTTGCAGCTGCTTTTCTAACTCTTTAGGCCAGAATTTCACTCAAATCACTGTACATCTCTAACTTTAAAACTCTGTTTTAGGGACCAAAGCATGCTGAGCTCTCTTTCTTCTTTTTTTCTTCAAAGCCCAGCTGATATTTTACTTTTATTATCTGCACTAAGATGACCACGGATTCAGACCTTCTGAAGGATAATTGGAAACATTCAATTTGGCCTGCCACACACATCCTTGCTCTGCAAACTCTTCCACTGTTACTACCCTGCTACTTAGGAAACTGCTGCCTGAGCAGCCACAGCATAGCACCCCTTACAATGCCCTGTATGAAAGCAAGAAAAAGAAAGAGAGAAACTGAGATTGAGTTTGAGACCAAAATATAAGTACTATGCACCTATGACTGGAATTCTAGGAGTTCTTGCCCTCTATCACTCAGAGTTGTCAGCTCAGGAACATTCGACATCAGAAAGCTAAAATTAAAAATGCCTCACCAAAGAGGTTGGCTGTTTGAGCCATTTTACCCCTCTTAGGGGTACAGGAAGAGGTCCCACCCAAGTCTCCATTCCCAGTAGAGTAAATTAATTGCATTTTCTCCCCTAACAAGAACCAGGGCCTGGATGACAAAAAGAGTAATGCAGGAATAGTGATGTACAAAGGAATAACACTTTCCAGCATCCAGAGCTACCCAGTAGGCATGCTTCCACTCCATAAGACAGAAATAAAAATCATTTGCCATAGTAAGGGGCCTCTCAACAAAATCTGGAATATTTTAAGAAAAATCTTAGCAAACTGACAAGCCTACTCTCTTTGTCCCTTCATTTTCTTTTTCAACCTCCTTTCCTCTCCTCTCTCCGCTACTTTCTCTTGTCCCCCTTCTCTCTCTCTCTCTGTCTCTCTCTCTCTCTCACTCACTCACTCACACACACACACACTAAGTCTATGGACTAAATAAACCAGGATGCTAGAGAATGCAAGTCTTACCCTTCACTTTAAAATACTTAATACATACCTGACATCACTAAGTCTACCAAAGTCTTCCAGGAACAACAAAGACATCTTCCACTTTGCCTCCTTAAATTTATGTACAGAACCACAAAATCCACATCACTGAATTCCTGATCCACATCAGAAGACAAGTAAATTAATGATATACAATCTTACGCAACTGAATTATCTCTACACTACTAAAGGCTGAGTTCCAGTTCTCTGGAGTAGTGTTCCATTTCCTTTACCTTACCTACCTAATCATATTTAAAGTCATACTCCTTCTAGTTTCTAGTGTTCAGACGAGGATAGATTTATACACCGAGACAAAACTTACCTTCAGCTCAGCACCAAATCTTGAGAGCTCAGCAGTAAATCTACATATTAACGATGGTAGGGCTGCCATGGAAGGAGAAGGGAGTACTAAGGAGCCTACAAAGTAACACGTGATTAGAAATTATCCTGTATTGCTCTCCAGTGACATTACATGGGTGAACCTAGCTCCCCAACTAGCCCGTGAACTGTCTGAGGGCAGAAGCTACATCTTATATTTATTTGAAATCCTCATGGTACCTGCCACACAGCTGAACACATAGTGGGTACTCAAACAATGCTTACTAACTTGAACCAGAGTTTCAAACCAGGTTCATTAGGTTTGAACCCCTGCTGATAATTTGCATTTCTAACAAGTTCCCAGGCAATGTTAATGCTGCTGGTTAGGGACCTATTCTGAGAACCACTAGTAAAGTAGTGGTTCTTGAAATGTGTTATGCATAAGAATCGCCTGGGGATCTTGTTAAAGTATAGATTCTGATTCAGTACATCTAGGGTGGAAATGCAAATTCTCAGCAGGCCTTCAAGACAGAATGAACCAGTCCGAAGCCCTGATGTGAACTAATGCCATACGGATAAATTACAAAGTATGCTGGGGCAGAAGCTGCACGCAGTGAACACAGTGGTTCTGACTCCTCTCCAGTGGCACTGCAAGTAAGCCCTGTAACCGACTCAACAGCTAATGAAGGGAGTTATGTTCGTCACACAGTAGCCCTGCAGAGGAACTTAACATGTAGTGACCTTGGGTTCCAATCTGGAGAGTAAGAATGGAGACACATGCTCAGGAAGGAGATGTTATCCTGAACCGAAATTACCTGTTTACTTGTCTGTCTCCCTATAAGCTCCCCAGGGTCTAAGATCAAGTGTTTTATTTTTGTATCCCCAACAAGTAGCACAGTGTCTGGCACATTCTAAGTGCGCAAAAATGCTAGTGGATTGACTGCTAGCGAATGAATAAATGACTGGTTTAATGAAAATATAAAGAATAGTGTAAGTGACATACCAAAATTTAATAGAGAAATGCCCATAGAAACATGTACTTATCATATTATAGCACCTGCCACTTTATGTTATGATTGTTTAGCAAGCATTGGTTTCTCGAATGAATGAATTCATTAATGACAGAAATGAAAAGAAAAGGTAGGAAATACATCAAGATATTACTATCCTAGGAATGGAGAATGTTCCATCGCAGCCTGTAGCAGCATTTATCACTCCATATTGTAAATCCCCTGCTGACCTCCTTGATTCCCTCACTGGAATGTGCATTCGTGGAGATAGAGACTGTCTTTTTCATCTCTCTAACACCAGAGCAAAGAAAAGTGCCTCAATAAAGAGTAGGCACCTAACAAATATTGAGGATGTTAGGTGAATGAATGAATCAATCATTCCTGCTCTTCTGTAGATTTCACAGTACCTAAGTATTCTTTTTTTAAGTATTCTACCCAGTCCACGTTCAGGGGCCTCTGGTATGGAAGGAATGGAGAAGAACTGTAATTTTCCCCATGCAGGACTTTGTGGCAGATACAGGTTAAATGACCTGATAAGTTTTCCACTGTGAGTGGGCCCCCCCTTTCTGAATGGGTTCTTCTCCAGGACTCCATATTGGAAATACACATTTAACTCCACCACATTGTAGCGTGTGCTGTCTTGGCCCCAACTCACTCTACGCACTAGATCTGTGTGATTTTGTTAAATAAGGAGGGTATCTGGCTTTGTGAGTCAGGGACAGGATCAGAACTGAAACTCTGAATGGCTATTCTAAATAATTGAAACAATACTTTATTTCATTGTGCCCATAGGTGAATCTCAGAACACCGAAACCTTAGGAAAACCATGCAGACATAGTCATATATCTCGTGCCCCCTCCAAGTATTCCACAGACACCATGGCTTTCATTTCTCTAGTGTCTTGAATTGGACTGCATAAATGATCATCAAGCCCTTAGGATTCAACCTTTTGTCCAGCTCCACAACCATCAGCACTCTCAGCAAATGAACCTACAGCCTTGGCATATTTCACCTTCATTGTTTAAATGGCCAATATGAACAGTCAAACCTTGCCACTTTGTAGGTCTTATCTATACAGAGCCAGCCTAAATTCCTCTTCGGTTATAAGATAAGTGCCTAGGGAGACACACTCATGTGTACAGGCCATTACAACAGCGATTCTCCAATTGTTATCTAGTAAAGATATCCACCATTTGTGGGGTGCCTATGAGTCAGACCCTTTACATTACACAATGTCGTATTCCTTGGAACAAACTTGCGTGGTAGCTGTGCCCACTTTATAGATGAGGAAAACAGAGACTCAGAGATGGTCCATAGCAGCAGGTGAAACCCGTATTCAAAATCATGGTCTATCTGATTCCATCACACGGTGCTACCTCTGCCTCTCCAGCAGTCTATGTTCTATTTCCTAGTGGTATTCACTGACGTTAACAATTACAATTGTGCCTACCTAGCACAATACTGGGGCCCTGGTGGCACAGTGGTTAAGAAATTGGCTGCTAACCAAAAGGTCGTCAGTTCAAATCCACTAGCCACTCCTTGGAAACCCCATGGGGCAGTTTTACTCTGTCCTCTAAGGTCACTATGACTTTCAGTATTCTTATTTATAAATTTATGGGTTGAAAATATTGGTGATTTTGTTGCTGGCAGAATATTATCAGTTTCTCATTAAAAGCACTGCTGTTTGGTCCTATAAATTCTGGTAGGAATTAATTTTCAGGGACCAGGAATAGCAACTGACGTAAGTGGTCTTAAAAACTCTTTGCCCTATGAAATTAATGTCAATACTAGGAGGCCATTTCACATGCCCAGGTATATCAGGCTAAACTATTCCTAAGGCAGGAAGGTGGACCTAAAGCACACTCACCAGGGAGCGTACAGCCCTATGAGAGAGAGTCCTTCCTCTTTTGCTGACCTGCTCTGTGACTCTGAATAAGACACTGAGCATCTCTGAACTTCAGTTTCATCATCTACTGAAGAGCAATCTATCAAGACACCTGATGGCGAGAATCAACCGCAACAATGGTCTTAAGGATGTAGACGTGCCCTGCAGGTGTGCAGTGTCCCTTTTTTTAGTGGCCTGAATGAGGACATACGCTTCCCAGTGCATCAAATTTCCAACCAAAGAGGAACTTAAGCAATTCATGGAAAAGTGAAATTAATTTAAGAACTTTTATTCACAGCCTTCCACGCAGCCACCTACCTGCCATCATCCACATAACCACCCTACTATCCTGAAATATTTCAACATCCAGCAAACATTTGACTTCATAGTGTTTTAAAAAACTTATGCTTCCATTTGAAAACACTCATTCCTAGTAAAAGTAAACAAAACGAAAAACACCCAAACCCACTGCCGTCGAGTCGATTTCAACTCATAGCGACCCTATAGGACAGAGTAGAACTGCCCCATAGAATTTCCAAGGAGCGCCTGGCGGATTCGAACTGCCGACGCTTTGGTTAGCAGCCGTAGCACTTAACCACTACGCCACCAGGGTTTCTAAAAGTAAACAGCGCTAACTCAAATGCATAATTAATTCCTGAAATTTTCATTAGTGAGTTTCAACCTCTTCATCTGTCAAGTGTTATCCCCAGAACTGCTAATAAAAGGCAAAGTGTTTTTGTTTTGTTTCTTGTTTGCTTGATTGTTTTTTGGCTTGCCTCCCCTTAACCAGCCCATTCATAATCTGGGCAGGATGCTAGAAAACATTGGTATGACCAAAGAAGAAGCAAAAGGGGACTTTAGGAGGCTGAATCACTCCCCCTCTGGGAAACCAGTCCCTGACCATTGGAGGGTTTCAGCCATTTTCAACACTACTTGACCCTTTATAAGTTACTGTGACAGACACACTGGTACCACTGACTGGCAAGCATGCCATATTTACAACCAAACCCGTTGCTGTAGAGTTGATTCTGACTCATGGTGACTCCACATGTTTCAGAATAGACCTGTTACTCCATGGGCTTTTCAATGGCTGTAATCTTATGGAAGTAGATTGCCAGACCTTTCTTCCATGGCACCTTTGGGTGGATTAGAACCATCAACCGTTTGGTTAGCAGTTGAGTGCAAACTGTTTGCACCACCCAGGGACCTATATTTGCAACACAAAAAACTCATTGTCATCCAGTCAATTCCAACTCATAGTGACCTTATAGGACAGAGTAGAACTGCCCCATAAGGTTTCCAAGGCTGTAAATCTTCATGGAAGCAGATTGTCATAGTGACCTTATAGGACAGAATAGAACTGCCCCATAAGGTTTCCAAGGCTGTAAATCTTCACGGAAGCATATTGTCACATCTTTCTCCTGTGGAGTGGAGGGTGGGTTTGAACCACAGAACTTTCAGTTAGCAACTGAGTGCTTAACCACTGCACCACCAGAGCTCCTTATATCTGCAACAGGTAGGGCAAATATGCATTATGCCAGGATAATATACAGGGCTTCTAAGGGCTCAGACCCCCTTGGGCTCCCACTCCCAATGCCCACCCCTGCAAAGGCCCAATATGTTGGGTTACCCTTTGTCCCGAGAAGCACTGGTGGCAAACTCTGACCTTGGAAGTGGGCTTAGGCAGAGATGTTCTCCCCACACCTGCCAGGGGTTGTGCCAGCATGAAGGTGTATGGTGTCCAGAGAGCAGCTCAGGAAGGAAGCCCAGGAAAGACCTCGCAGAGCCACTTAGGTATACTCACCTCAGGCAGAGGCACACCGTTGATGATCAGGTCTGGCTGCTGGGGGCCCTGGCTGTTGAAAGAGTGATGGTAGATGTGGTTAGCGCTGGTATTGCGGGTATTCTGGTTCTCCACATTCAGAAAAGTGCTCTCAGAGCGGCGGCAGCCCAGGGGCAGTGTTTGCTGGTGGTAGTCGAAATAGTTGAGGGACGAGGTCAGGGAGGAGCAACTGACAACATTCATCTTGTCTGTCTCCTCCACATCCCGGGGTACCAGACGAATGTCATTCTTACTGATTTTTTTCTTCTTGCTTGATTTCTTTTGATGCCCATAGGAGTACTCAGCGATTCTATGTGACAGAAAAGGCAACATGAATCGCTAACGCCCTCCCAAACCATGCACTGATTAATAAGTATTAAGCACCCCAGAGAGTTGCACCCCATCTCTGCTCCAGCTCCTTATTCTGGTGCGTTACATCATCGGGTTTCTCCCTGTGCTTTTTACATGCGAAAACAAGCTGAGGACCATAAAGTTTTCATATTAAATATACACTAACCTCCCCCCTCCAAAAAAAAAAAAACACCTAAAAGTTTCTATACTTTGGAATTTCTCATTGTGAGTGGACAGATAGCAAGGGTGAAGGGATGGGGAAAGTTGAGCCTATGGGAGAAAAAGCACAAAAATGCTCAAAACTGGAACATCCCTGGAACCCAAAGGAACTCTTGGGTGAAATAAGAAGCAAGTCCCAATTTAACAGAACAGGAGATGGGGGAAATTAAAAAGACACCACTTGCCAGTTCCCCCAGGCTTTCGCCATGTGGCAAACACCCTCAATCAGCTTCCTCTATGAGTGACCTGATCAAGTTTGGATTGGGGTAGATCAGACCCAGTCTTCTGGCATCATCTCAGCTCTTCTCCTCCACACCCTCCTTCTCCCTGCCCTAACCCTGCTCCCTTCTACTCCCCACCCACCCCCCTCCTTCCTTAGAGAAATCTGATAGCCAAACCCATTTGAATGAGGGGAAATGCCTTTTTACCTCTTTCCCCTTAGGCTCACTTTCTCCTCTGCCTTTTTGTCTTGCTCCTCGCTAATGGGAGAAACCGAGATGCAATGCAGACACTTGCTGTTTTGTCCTTTTATAAAACAGCCGAGGAGACAAGTGATGGTTAAACAATTACTGCAAAGGAATTTAAAGGTTAGTGCATTCAGCATCCTTCTCCATTCAGGTGTACCTACAAGCAGCTGTGCTGCAACTGAAACATAAAGAGCTCAATTTAATTAACACTGACACAGACCCAATAACGTGCACCAAAGACAGCAAGCATTAAGCGACTTGTCAAAAGAAATACATTAAAATGTAGCCAGATTCTCAAAGTCATTTATTACTTTACACATAATGATTCAGCTTATTGTTTGGAAATTAAATTTCTGGGCAATAATCCGCAAAACAATAGGGTTAACAAGGAAAAGACTGCCTGTATTCTCGCTTGACAAAGCTAATTGTCTGAATACAGAAAGGAAGCCCAATCCAAGCAGCTACTGCAGATCATCACGCAAGTCTCATAAATGAATGCATTTGGGGAAGAGGCTCTGCAGAGGCTAAGAACCAGAAACCTCTGTCTAATCACATGGAAAGACAAGCCCCTGAACTTTAGGTTTCCAAAAAGTCTGAGCAGATGGGGAAACTGCATGTAGACAGAGAAAAATTCTTGCTCTGTCTCTGGGATATACCTACAGCTTAGCAACTGAGTTCCCCTCACCCTTTCCCTCTGTGCCCAGGCTGACCTGCAGTGATGGCAAGCTGATGCTACTGGAGCTGGGAAGCAGATAAAATCCCAAAGACCCTAAGACTGGGGTTGCTTTTTTCCCCTTGATCTGTTTACAGAATCAACGGGAAGTTCTAATCATTTTGTTTACCCAGGATGGGTAAGTTTGGCAATGCCCAGTCCAATTTTTCAGCTGAGGCATTCATTGTGTAGCCCTTCCTGTATTGGCCAATTATTTAATTAAACTGTACTTCATTAATCCCAAACCATCACGGCGAACAGAGCGCTTTACGAAATACACATTTGGTTCAAGTTGGAGGGCACTAAGATTTGCTTCCTCCCCCCACCCCAATTCAAACGCTCTCCTCTGTTTAATGATCTCTCTGGCAAGCTCTCGGAAAGAGCTCTCACTTCCAGTCACACATTACGAAGAGGTGGCAAAGCCTTCGATATCTTTATTTTAGGAGGACTTCTTTTTCATCAAGGAAAGGGTCTTAGGCATTTACTCTATGCTGAGGAAATGGCTTAAAAAGAGTGCTCTCCATCATTATCTCCATATAAATAAAATTTTATAGACCCCACATTTTTCCCCTGTAAAAATCACCACTGGCAGTCACAGGTTTCAAAGGTAAGAGCAATATTAATTTCCATTTCTCCCATCTGAAATGACTCGGTACTGAAGGAAAGAAAAAGTCACGGCCATTTCACTAGTAACAGGATTAAAGCATTTATGAGGCATTGCAGCTGCTCTTTTATGGCACCTGATTGATATTCATGTGTGGTTAGCATTTGTCTACTAACTTGTGTAACACAGAGAATAGTAAAAGGGAAACAATAATTGCATGACTCTTACATATTCAGGGGGCTCTGATTCACAGAAGTGTGCCTTTCAGATGGTGTCAAATACAAATCGGACCTACAGGAACATATTTTGAGTGATTAACATGCAAGCACAGATGGCACAAAAGACACATTGGATGTGTAGGTGTGTTGAAAACACACACACACCTTGGTTGGAAATAGCAGCATCATTCATTTTCAGCAAACTAAAGAAACAACTTTTTTTTTTCAACCATTTCGATGAGACACTGCTGGAAAAAAAATTACATGTATATCCTAAATCAGATTCTAGAAATGCTTAGACTTATTTATTCCACCCAGTTGTAAGGAAGGGCTTCAACAAGACCCTCTAATGTGGGTCTCAGGAAATCTTTTTTTAATACTAGGTAGCAGTCGAGTTTCCACATTTCTGCATTCTCTGCCTCTCTCTTACACACACAGTCTGCACACACTTCAAGTGAACTGTAACGTAACAGCCCATAGTGACATCCACTGGTAGGGACCAGATCATAATGCCACAGTAAGGTCCCTTATTAGAAAAAGCATCATCAACTCCAGAAGATTTTAACTCAAACATCTGGATGCAAAGTCCTATCCCTTACTGGGATGTTTGGTCACCACACCACCAACCAATCAGATATTTGGGAAACATACAGACGCCTGGTAAAATTGCACTTTAATAGTCGGATCTTTGGGGACTAAATACAAAGCAAGCCAAGAATAAAGTCAAAAATACTAATCACCTGCTTCCCCACACATTCCTGATCTCTTTCCCCTACTCCATTTCCCATCTTAGACCCCCACTCCCGGGCTCTTTCTGGAGTTCCTCTCTGCAACTGGACAGGACAAGCTGCCAGCACTCCCTCTCCTTTCAGTATCTGTCCACAAACACTGGTGGGATCTGAAATCAAATTGTGATGCTTGCTGATATTGCTGAAAACATGAATCTCAATCCCTCTCTCTCTCTCTCTCACTCATTCACTCACTTTTTTCTGCCATAACTTCATGAAAACTGCTATGCAAATTTTAAAATTGTAATTGTTTTTCTGCTCATCATCATATGCCAGAATCCATTGGAACAGTAAATGATTGTCTTCCAGCAAATTGTCAGATCAAAAGAATTGCTCCACTTGGACTACCACAAACTTCCCCATCCCCCTCCCAAAAGAAGCACAGTAAGTATGCTGCATGCATTTAAGTAGAAAACAAAAACACTGGGATTTTCGCACGGAGACAGAGATACATACATCTGATTCATCCAAGACAAAGAAGGAAAGAAAGAAAAGTTGGCTTTACCTGCAGTTGTAGGTCCGGATCTCTTTGTTTTCTCTCTTGCACTTGATCGCCACGAAGATCATAGTGACAAAGAGGATGCCTGCAATGGAGCCCAGGGCGATGATGAAAATCAGGGACAAGTTCATCGAGCCCATTGACTCTTGGGCATCGAGAGCAGGGGACAGGTAGATTAGGACGAGCGCAGAGGCGGAAAGAGAGGTCTTGCCGTGGTCGTGAGCGACAACAATAAGTTCGTAGGAAGCCTTGGAGCTCTCGCTGAAGGTGCGGGTGGTTCTGACTTCGCCGTTAACGTGGTCTATTTCAAAGAATCCGCGGTCGCCCTCGGTCATGTCGTAGGTGACTCGGCCATTCTCGCCCTCGTCGTAGTCATCTGCCTTGACGACGGTCACCAGGTAGCCTATGCCGGAGTTTCGGGGGATGTAGAC
Organism: Elephas maximus indicus; assembly: GCF_024166365.1. Classification (NCBI taxonomy): domain Eukaryota; kingdom Metazoa; phylum Chordata; class Mammalia; order Proboscidea; family Elephantidae; genus Elephas; species Elephas maximus. The sequence continues at coordinate 57,992,013 of NC_064846.1, read as the reverse complement.
CTCGGCTGTGCCATTGATCAGGGGCGGGGCCGTGATGACCGGGGTATTGTCGTTGACGTCGAGAATGATGACCCGCACCGTGGCGTTGCTCTGCAGCGAGGGCAGGCCGCCGTCCTTGGCCAGCACCTTGAATTCGAACGCTTTGGTCTGCTCGTGGTTGAAAGAGCGCAGAGCGTAGATGTCGCCCGAGTTGGGATTGATGGAGACATAGGTGAATACTGGCATGTCCCGCACCTGCGACGGCACAATCTGATAGGAGACACTGCCATTGAGACCCAAATCGGGGTCGCGGGCCGACACAGATAGGAGATAGGCGCCGGGAGTGTTGTTCTCCTGCACAATGACTTGGTAGTAGGGCTTGGAGAAGTGCGGGTGATTGTCGTTCTCGTCCGTGATGCGCACGGTGAAGGACTTGGCACTCTGTAGCGTGGGCACGCCGCCGTCGCGCGCCTGGATCGTCAGGTTGTACTGGTCGTGCTGCTCGCGATCCAGCCTTCCGTCCACCAGGATAGTGGAGAAGCTTTCGTACTCTTGCAGCCTGAAGGGCACATTGCCCAGCAAACGGCACTGCACTCGCCCGTTGAGTCCAGAGTCTCGATCAGACACCCGCACCAGTGCAATCACGTAGCCTGGGGGGGCGCTCTCGCTCACCTCCACCAGCTCGCTGTTGACCGACAGCAGGTTGATGACGGGCGGGTTGTCGTTGGTGTCCAGAATGCTGACGGTGACTTTGCAGTGTGCCGGGATGGAGTTGGGTCCCAGGTCCCTGGCCTGCACGTCCAGCTCATACACGTGGCCCTCTTCGTAGTCTAGGGCGCCGGTGACCGTGACGAGGCCGCTGTGCGGGTCGATCTGGAAGAGCTCGCGCGTGTGGTCGTTGGCGTAGCCGTAGAAGGAATAGACCACCTGGCCGTTAGTGCCCTCATCTGGGTCACTGGCGTTGAGGCGAATGACTGGCGTGTTGGGAGGCGAGTTTTCTGGTACGCTCACCGCATAGGTGGACTCGCCAAACACCGGGTTGTTGTCATTGGAGTCGGTCACCTTAATGCTGAGGCCCACGGTGCCCAGGTGAGGCGGGTCGCCACCGTCGAGCGCAGTGATGCGAAAGCTGTAGTGAGACTGCGTCTCGCGGTCCAAGCTCTTCTCCACCACGAGTTCGGCAAATCGCGAACCGTCGCCGCGGGTCTTGATCTCCAGGCCAAAGAGCTCGTTGGGCGTGAGCTCGTACGTTTGCACTCCGAAGCTGCCCGAGTCAGGGTCGTAGGCGCTGTCCAGCGGGATGCGTGTGCCGGGGCTAGCTGCCTCTGAGATTTCCAACTCGATTTGTGCCGCCGGGAAACTGGGCGCATTGTCGTTCAGGTCCTTGATCTCCACTTTAATCACGCAGATCTCCATAGAGCTGGACATGACCTCGAGCGAGATGATGCACTTGGGGCTCTGGCGGCACAGCAAGTCACGGTCGATCTTCTGCTTGGTGACCAGCAGGCCTGAGCTGGGGTTGATGTCCACCAGGTGCGGAGCCGAGTTGGACACCACACGGAAGGCAGAGGCCTGCCGTGAGTCCAGTGCGAAGCCTGCCTCACGCGCGTCCTTGGCCACGTTGGCGATCACCGTCCCGGCGCGCTGCTCCTCCTCTACCGAGTACTTGAGGTTAATGAGGGCGGCCGCCTGCGTCCACAGTACCGCCAACAGCAGCAACACCGGCAGCAGGAGTGACTCCATGGCTGCGCGGGGCTCTGCCTGGCCTCGCCTCTCCACACCCCTCCGAGACCGACGCCGCCGGCGCTCCAGCTTCCCGCCTGCTCGGGCCGCCTGTTGCGCGCGTCCTGGGGCCCCGGAGGCCGCGGGAGGAGTCCCGCCCAGGGCGGCCCGGCGGCGCGGGGGAGACACCCGCGCCGGCTCCAACGCTGAGGTGGCGGCAGGCTCGGCGGGGGCTCGGGGGGAGCCCGGGGGCTCCGGGGGGCCGAGGGAGCGCAGCGCGGCCCCGAGCCCCCTCCCTCCAGCCCGGCTACTCAGTTTTCCCCCTTCAAAGTTAGCCGGGCGCGACTGGTCGCAGCGGGGCAGGGCTGCGGATCGGGCGGCGTCTGCGCTGTCCAAGCGAAGCGCGGCGGAGTCTGCACCGCACTTGGGGCGAAGGCGGAGAGGGTGGTGAGGGCGCAGCCTCTCAGACACTGCCCGGCCCGCCGCGGCGCACTGGCACAGGGTCTGGCGAGCGCGTTGTCTGTGCACCTGGCATGCGCAAGGACCTCCCCCCAGTACTCCCGACTCACTGCGGAGAGAGGACCCGCCTGTAACGCGCCCTCCGGGGTCCGGGGGGGCCACGCTGGTCTCTCCGAGTCCTGTTGGGAAGGAGGAGGGTCGCAGGCGGGAGCCTGAGTTGCTGGCGAGCCCCGCGGGCGCCCGTGGATCCCGCTGAGCGGGATGGCGGTCCTGGGGCCGGTAGAGGGGGGGGAGGGGATAGAGGCTGCCGAGGCAAGAGCGCGCTCCCTCGCGCTGAGGTTAGCTTTCAGGGGCTTTAGGGGCACGTCTGTCCAGGATCCGAGGTGGGCAAGAAGTCCCCCCGACAGGGCAGTTGAGGGGCAGCGGGCGTTTGCGTCTCGGAAATCAGTTACTAACGCAGCCCGAACCTCCAAGTCAAGTTTGTGAAAACCGGGCGATGACAATTTGTGGAAGAAAATCAAAGTCCTAGTCTTTCCAAGGGCCCGAGGGGCGGGGAATGGGGAAGAGGGGAGGGGGAAGCGACTACAGTACCGGCCAGGAGAGGTGGGGCCGCCGCGGGTACCAGGGGCTTCTCCTCCTCCCTTGGTCTGGGCTGGGGTGTCGCTCCGAGGGCAGCCTCCGCCGCCACCGCCGCGGGAAGAAGCCCTCTTAGTTCAGTCGCCTGTCGCCGGGTCCCCCTCAGCAGCTGCCGCGGTCGGCGGTTATGTCGCCGCCAAAGTTTACTTGCGGGAGCGTCTTGATTCCATCCTCCCGGAAAAGGCGCTGGCCGCGCTGCGCTGGGCTCCCTTCCTCCCGGGCGCTCGCGCACTCGGGAGGTCTGTCTCGCTCTGTCTTGGGCTGTGTGTGAATGTGTGAGAGGGAGAGTGTGTGATGTGTGGAGTGTGAGTGTGGAGTGTGAGCGAGCAGGGGGCGATGGGTTTGGGGTGGGAGGTTTCGGATCTCGTATGAATCCGCTCAGCCGGAATGCCTCGGCGAGCAACACGCCAGGGGCCCGCGCGGGCTACGGATGAGGGCGCCCGTGCCACCCGAGCAAGCCGGGCATGGTGCGCTGAGGCTGTGCTGCCGTCTGCGCCCGCTCGTCAGTCTCCCCCCTGCGCCCGCTGCCGCCGCTGCCGCCGCTACTGCTGCTGCTGCTCCTCCTGATGCCGCAAACTACTGGCGGTGGAGTCTGGAGAGAGCTGGAGAGAGCCTGAGCTGCCGAGCCCGGCTACGCCAGGCGCTGGCCAATCAGCGCGCCGCCCAGCGGGCTCCGGGCTTGGGGCGGGGCCAAGGCGGGGGGCGGGGCTCGGTGGGGCGGGGCCAGCCCGAAACTTACACACCAGCAGGGCCGAGTGGTACCCCAGCCCGCCGCGGAGCCGCAGCCGGCGTGAGGCGAGGCCGGGCTTGAGGGCCAGATGGGGCACGAGGAACCGCGAGGTGGGGGGCAAGGGGGTGTGCTGACGTTGAGAGTCAGCCTGCCTGGGAACTGCGCGCCTCTCGGGTTTGCAGAGATGGCAGTAAAGATGAGGATCAGATTCTCGGCGTGTTTATCTCCCTCACAAATCTTCATATCTTGAATGTAGTATTCATATTTGCTCGCTCGTTCGCTCGCTCTTTGTCTCTTCGCCCTGGGTTACACTGTCTGTTTCTCTGTCTCCCTCTCTTCTTGGGTACTTGAAGGAAGAGAAAGAGAAAGCACCCCTGAGGTGGTCAATCGTCCAGCTCTGGGCTGGTACGTCTTCAGCTGAGATCCGCGGCGGCCATCCTCCCGGACAGTCATCCCCACCCCTCCTCCCTGGGCAGACGCCACACTTTACCCACCCCTCGCGCCCCCCGTACCAAGCAGAGTCCCTGGCCCGGTTCGATTCGCTTTTGGCTGTTCAGTGGAGCAGGGACTGAGCCGCGGAGGGGGCTGGACCCATTTCGTTGCCCCTCACCCCACCCTGTTGGAGAATTTAGCTCCCTATAAATAAACTACGTTTAAGAGGAACCGGTGGAGCGGACGCCACCGCGCCGCGCCGCCCCGAGCCACAGCAGGAGAGCCCAAGCCCGGCGGGAGCTGCGGGGCAGGCGCGCCGTCTGTGTAGGTTGCCGGCAGCTGGAAGCCGGCGCCGGTGTGCGGGGCTTCCCAACCTTCCCATGGGGCCTCGGTCCCAGGGGTCTGCCAGCTCTGCTCCGCGCCGGTGGCGGCGGCAACGTGTGCCAGCGCTGGGAAGCGGGAGGCCGGTGTGGCCAGGGCCGACATCAAGCTCGGCCTGCCTTCCGGATTGAAGGCGCCCTGGGAACAGAGGGGAACTCCTCCCCACCCCGTCTGAGGCTCTTAATTAAGGTCACCCGGCGGGAAGAATCAAAAGCACCCCGCTGAACAAGTTTTTTCTTTTCTTTTCTTTTTCACCATAGATTGGGGGTGGGGAAAGCAGTTCTGAATTCACAATTCTTGGAAGACTAAACCTCTCCTCTGAGTGAGTGGCCTCCGATATTTGTGAGTCTTGGATGAGCAAACTCATAATTACTCCAGCGGCATTGCCCCAAGCCTGTGGTCTTAAAATGAGACTTAGTTTGGCCCTTTAAAAGACAAAAGGGGGAAAATAAAAAGACATTTGGACTCATAATGGGTTTTTCAAAATTGCCATCTTCTTACAGACAGCAACCCATGTGTTCTTTAAAAATATCTCTCCTCCCAAGAGGAGCTAGCTTAGCAGCCCTTACCTTGGCGGGTGGCGGGGTGGGGGGGAGACAGCTTCCTCCTACAGAAAGGAATTATTTCGGGTGTGAGGTTTCGTTCGACCCCCAGAATGTGGCAGGGGAAGACAAGGGGAGAGCGCAGGGGCTTAATCCGATCCCTGCATAGGGGTCGTTTTCACTCTTTTGCACTAGGATGCAATTCAGCCCAGAACATCAGGGGGAAAGTGAGGCATCTGCAATGAGTAGCATTTAATTTTGGACCCTAAGAACTGCTGGAGGACCGCAGAGTTGGGGCTCTAGGAAGCCCCGCGGCTCGCACGCTTTCCTGCAGACACCGTTGGAAAAATGGGCTAGTGAAAGAGAGTGACAACATGGCAGGCAGCGCGGGGGCACCTCGCGGGCTCCGCGCAAAAAAGGGCTCCGTTTGATTTATCACAGTTATTTACCTTTGATGTCAGCGAGTGGGAATGAAGTGCATCTTGGTCTAATTAAAAAGACCTAAAAAGGCATTCGAAATGGGTTTGCTATCTGATCACGGGATGTAAGTTCGGCGTTTGGCAGCTTTCTAAAACATTGCTTGGACTCTTTAAACAGAACAATTAGCAGCATGCTAAAATGTTTGCATGCTCTGCTTAGAAGCTTTTAGCTGTAAACTTTAAGGCGATCTGTTCCCCTTTAAGTTAAAAAAGGATGATGCTGCTTCCTTGTGGCGAAGGCTGTCAGGAACCCGCTGATCAATACAAGTAAACTGGCGCCTCCACGGCTTGATTGAGCGGGAGCAAAGAGTCTGAGAAGTAGTCTTGGCCATTAACAATCCCCCAGGTAACGAGAAATGGAAGAATTACTCAGGTAAAATGATTAACATTGCCGTGGCATCTGAAAAGATGCACACAACAAGGTAAGAAGGCTGCAGACCTCTTACCTTGGGGAGTGCTAATAGAACGTCTATATTCTACTGTCTTTTAAAGATAAATAGGAGAATTCAATTCATGTACAATGTCATTACTTTTGTAATTGCAATCACATTGTAAAGACATGTTCTGCATTTGCAAAGACAAACGCTCCTGGCTAAGGAGATGGCACTGGGTTCCCAGCTTCCTGCCCCTGCTTCCTGTTCCATGCTCACACTTCAGGCACTCCAGATACTCCTTTTCAGGCAGAGCACCCAAGTACTTCCAGCTACCAAACCGTTTTTATGGAAATCGGGTGGTGCCGGAGACAGGGGTGGATGCCTCTGCTTTCCTTCTTTCCCATTACCCTCTAACCTCAAGTTCAAAATGACAGTTGCCCCCCTCCAAAAAAAAAAAAAGCTCTTCCATCCCCCAGTCCATTTCTACAGATAATCTGAACACCGTTTGCTCTCAGAATCTATTTTATTTCTAATAGGCACACTTGATCATTATACTCCAACAATGCTCTTGACTAAATGAGTGGCCGAAAACACCTTCATGATCAGGAATTTATTAACTAACTAAATAAAACCGTTCTGGGTATAGATAATAAAAACGAAAAGAAAGTTCTTTCTGTTTTAGCTTCCATTTACTTGGCATTTGAAGAGAGCACTGCCTCCTCAGCCTCTTTAGAGACACAAGAGGGACATCTAGTGACCATCCTCAGTATTTTTGATCTAACAGCTGCAGAGAAACACTAGACCCTAAGCACCAATACAGTTCTATGCCACCTGGGGCAGCCCTCTGAGCGAAGGCAGCTCCTTGGGCCACTGAGGCCACAATCAAAATTGGCAAAGTTTTTTTTTGTCTTTAAAATTTCAGCCAAGCCACTAAAATAATACTGAATGCCAGTAGAAGGAGGAGGAGAAATCCTTAAATTCAAATCAAGCCAGTGTGTGAGGGTGATTCTTGCTGCCCCAATAAGGATAACGCAAAAGGTTTTGGCAAAATGTAAAAGATCAGGAAGGCTAAAATTGATGGTAGAAGTTAAGAGGCCAGGATAGGAGGGACAGAGTAGAAGAAAGGAGAGGAGAGTGGAGGGGAGGGGAGAAGAGGAGAAGGAAGGATTTTGAAGGCTATTCCCTCCTCCCCTGTCTACCCTCCCCCATCTCACCCCTTCTCTCCCTTCTTTTCCCCTTCCCTCCCTTCCCTTTCCTCCCTCCTCCCCTCCTTCCCTTCTCACTGCCCTTGCTGCAGACAAATGGATGGTCATCTAGCCTGGCTTCTGTTATATCTCAAGGTCATCCTTTCCACCCAAGTGATAAATATGACCAACAGCCTAAGGAAGTTCTCTTAGAAAGAAAAGACTCGACTTAAAAAATAGCCAAAGTAATCTAACTTTGCCACTTGCAAGTCTGATGTCCTTACTTAGGTTACAACGCCTATAGTAACTGATGAAAAGAGAGGCAAAGAATGAAAATGGAGGCAACAGTACACAACTGAAAAGTGTCATTATTAAAATCATCATCTTATTTCATCTTTGCAATATCCCTGGGAAGTAAAGACTCTTTGCAAATGTATAAGTGGAGTTGCAGAGCAGCTCAATGCCTTGGCAGGATGACCTTATTACACAAAACTCAACCACTTCCCTTGTGAAATCAACAAGTGCTGGCTGTGGGCCCAGCATTGTGCTAGGAACCGAGAATTTTTTTAAAGATGGCCCTTGCCCTTGTGAAGTTAAAAATTCAGTTGATTCATTTAATAGCAACATGAAATTCTATATGCTATAAATTTTGCTAGAGGAGGAAGTAGGATGGGGTATATCATGTTGACAGCTTCCTGAAATTCTGTTCCCTTCTGTCCAAGTTCTACTTAGTCCCCCACCCCACTGTTCCAGGCTTGACAAGGAAAGGCATTATGAGCAGCAGCCAGGGATGTAAACCTGCTGGGCAGGGGTGGGGTGCAATTTCCACCATCCTGGATGCTATTTCTAACTCCTCTGAAGCACCAGGAAGACTAGTGAAGGAGGCCAAGGAAAGTCTTTGAGGTCCCTTGCATTTCCTTCTCTCTCTTCCTCCCAACCCTTTTTCCCACCCTGTAACAGAGGGTAACAGTCGCAGTTAGGGAGCTGTATCACATAAACAATGAGTAGAGAAAGTGTTCCTTCAGCGCTATAATTGTTCACCATGGTCATGACACCTATCCTTTCGAAGGAACTCAAGAGAGGTGGGGGTAGGTGAGGAAAAAGGGACTGAGAAAGCTATTAATCACGCCAAGCTTCCTCATTTTAACAAGGCCAGCATCCTTGAACAAGTTACATCCAAGGTCTGTCTATGCCTTATACCCTCTCTTTAGGAATGCCAGTACCTATGGGACCAAACCCCTGAGGCTGCCAAACTCATAACTATCCCTAAATAAACACACATCATGGGGACCATTTAATTCACAAAGGCTAAATCAGCAGATACATTTCAATAAATGACACTGCTCCCTAACACCTTCTGTACTACCCTGCAGTGATTACCTGTGATGTTTTGACAGCACCATTTGGGCTGTCAGCATTATTGCCTCAATCGTTTCATGTGAATTCTCTCCAAGTGGATCCCAAATGCTGTTTTCCTAGGTGCAACTTCATGCCAACTGTTATTGCGTCCCACCACCAGCGCCTTTGAAAACAGCTTTCTCTTCAAAGGCACTCTGATCAGATCAGACCCAGCCTTCCCACTAATGTCGCTCTCATCCCTAAGAGGAGGGTCAGGGAGACATTTCACAGCCCCCTAGAGGAAATTCCTCAGTAACAACTTGAAAAAAAAAAAAAAAGATCACCAAGTTAAAGACATCAAAATCTAATTGAAATATGAGCCACAATGTTAAAAATAAGGAGGTAATTGAAAATGGACCAACTAGGAATGCCTTCTTGTAGACCAAGCCATTTCCTTTTTTTTTTTTTTTTCACACTGCTGCCTTCAGACTCTAATGCTAGAACTTAATAGGTGGATCCGAGGGACTCCCTATACCATGTGTAACTCCCTCAGAATATAGCTCCAGACAGGGGCTTGGCTTTTGATTCCCAGTCTAGACTTCTCTCACGATCTCTTCTGTCGCTTCTGGAGTGGCTCAGGTGGGGCAGGAAAAGAGGCAGAAAATATCCCTGAAAGGAATGGTTTGAGAGTGCTGAAAAATCCCTGTTGTATGTGTGTGTATATATATATATACACACACATATACATATATACACATATATATGTACATATATACACATACATGCGCCCTGGTGAGGCAGTGGTTAAGAGCTTGGCTGCTAACCAAAAGGTTGGCAGTTCAAATCCATGAGCCACTCCTTGGAAACCTTATGCGGCAGTTCTAATCTCTCCTATAGGGCCGCTATGAGTCAGAATCTACTTGACAGCAACAAGTTTTGGTTTTATATGTGTGTGTGAGTATATATATATATATACGATTGCTTTGTCTCATGAGTCTGAGTTATTTTTGGAGATGTCTACAAGACTGGAAAAAACAAACCAGGTCATTCAAAATTTTGAGATATATGGTGATGGAGGTCGAATGAGTGTGTGAATTCCACAATACAGGACTCTGTTGCATGAAGTTCAAATGAACAACAGTAGCCAAAGTTCTGGTGAGGAGAGGACCAGAAGAGTTGATCTGATGAACTAACTTTCTAGGCTTCTCTAGGTATCTTGAACAAGAGATGATGATCTCAGCGAGGACACTAGACCTGTTGTACTCTTTAGTTCTAGGTGATCAGGCTGGACCTAGGTTTTCTCTTGATTCCTCCAAAGCTTCTCCCAGAATTCAGGAGAGGCCTTGTGTAGCATCCTGGGAATTCAGCTACTCCACCAACTGATTTTTCACTGAACTAGGCAACTTACTAGTTGACTAATGTCAACTTAAGAAGGGAAGAAAGAAAACTAATAAACATGAAGAATTGCTGGTTTGACAGCTGCAGTTACATTACCTGGGCTAGCATTGTAAGTACCAAAGGCATGTCACGTATGACACTAACAGCACAACTTACAGTATCTGTTCAGGTTGACAAGCCCTGGGGCAGTGGAGAGTAAACTTTAAGAGGGAGATCCCAGAAGGAGGCAGAGAGAGCGCCACAAAGGGGACAGATAGAACAGAAGTGACAGAAAAATCATTTTAGCAGCAGGGAAGTTATGCACCTTTTTTGAATGAGAAGAAAACAATGACTTGGCAGCTGGGAAAGCATCCCGATTTGGGATCTAAGGGTTTGCATATTGGTGTACTAGACTTGGAGGGGAAGCATATTAATTTCTGTCTGTTGTCTCCAGCTGGGGCCAGAGTGGCCATAGAGGACGAATGACCTTTCTTCCAAAAGCTGGGAATTGAGAGGGGTAGGGAAAGAGTATGTCCTGTGTCATCGGAGACATCAGCTGGGCTGAGCTTGGCTGGTCTCTTTCAGCAAAGATCACTAAATGCAGCGACATCAGTACCAGGCAATATCCACTCAGGGATAACAGCCTAGGCAGCAGTGATCAAATTAAGTCTCTCGCCTAATGATGGGTTGGTGAGAGAACCAACGGTCTAGAGGGGAGTGGGCCCAGCTTGAGGCCCTCTACGGCTCTGCGTGTTCTCTGCGCTGGGAAATGGTGGAACTTGAGAAAATGTCCCTGTCTGGCTCTGCAGTTTCATTTGGGGGAACAGGCAATCTGTTCTGGAAGGCTGACCAAAAAAAGAGTGGACAGGATGATAGCTCAAAATGAGATCCATCAATGACTTCGTTGCAGCCCCAGCCAAACAATCAAAAGCAAATAGTCAGCTTCTAAAATCAATGCTTCGTGAGTTGATGAGCCAGCCAGTGGAGCTCACATGGGGGTGGGGGGAAAGAGGAGGTTAGGGAGGGAGGGTAGAAAAATCCCCTTTCAAGCTACCCACCAAAGAAAGCAGCTGCATTTTCTTGAAACAGCAGATTTGATCTGTAGCAAAATCAGAACTGCAGTCTCCTAGCAGAGCAAAACAAAGGAGCAGGGGGTGAGACACTTTTGAAAACAGGAAGGCGTTTTGGCAACAATCACAGGAGGGCTGGTAAGCCATTGTGCTCTTGGGATCCATCTGCTGAGCTCCAGAACATCCTCCCTGCACTCCACCCCCACCCAGCCCTCAGATTGCATGTCCTGGGTCAAGAGCAGGGTCATTCAGGAAGAAACGGTAAAGTGGAAAAGACAGACTCAGCCTGAAGATGAGAAGTGAGAAAGGGCAGGCCTAATTTCTTTCATCCATGGAGGATGTGGTGGGAGAGATAGACAAGCCCTTCTGATTCTTGGTGCCATTACAAGGGAGCAAGTGTGGGTTTAATTAAATTAATGGAAAATACATTTAAAATTAAAATTGGTGTGAGACTTCTAATCAGCCTCGAATTTGTTGCTGTGAGAGACCGTTGAGAGAAGCATAGTGACTGCATCTTTAAGGACTTGAATAATTTCAAAGCTATTAATAATTTTGTTAGTCGTGCAATCAGGGAGAGATTACCCAATAAGCAAGGTAAGCACGTGCTTAGGGCATCAACGAACCACGGGCACCAGTTGTCCAAAGAAAAAACCCAAGCAGATGGGACACACGTTTGCATTCAATAGCTAATATTATAGTTGCATTTAAAGAGAAATTACATCATGGATAGCTAAGACATAAAAAAAAAAGACATACACACACATATATACATGTATATATATAACTCACATATCCTCTTTGAATATGTGAGTAAGCAGAGGGGGAGGTACCAAAGAATATCAGTGCTTAGGTTCCTCACATTCCTTAATTTGGCCCTGCATGCAATATAAGTGAACCCTAGCAAGGTAATCATATTGCATGCTCCATAGCAGAGATCAGGGCAATCTGATTTAAAAAAAAAAAAAATTAAGATAGAGAATGTCTCTTCAATGTCAACGTATATGAAGATATCTTCCCCAGGCCTCTCTTCCTAATGTAGAGAGGGTAAAGAGTTATGTCATTTTATAATATACATATAGAAAGAGACAGAGGTTGAGAATGGGCCCTAGTGGCACAATGGTTAAATGCTTGTCTACTAACCAAGAGGTTGGTGGTTCGAACCCACCTAGTGGCTTTTCGGGAGAAAAGACCTGGCGATCTGCTTCTGTAAAGATTACAGCCAAGAAAACTCTACGGGGCAGTTCTACTCTGTCATACAAGGTCACTGTGGGTCTAAAATTGACTCAACAGCACCTAAAAACAACAGTGACATATGTGTTTGTGTATATATAAATATATATATATGACTTTCAAGGCTGCGACCTTTTGAAAGCATATTGCCAGTCCTATCTTCCAAGGTGCCTTTGGGTGGATTTGAACTGCTAACCTTTTGGTTAATAGTCCAGCACGTAACCATTTGTGCCACCCAGGGACACACACATGTACATATGTTATAGTTTTTTTTATTTTTAATGGAGGAGTTTTTTTTATTTTTAATGGCTGATCTCATAGCCTATGAAACCCTCAGATTAAAACCCCAGCAGAGATAATCACCTACAATTATCAGAAAAGAATTCATAACTTTGAATTTCACATCTGGTATATTATAGGAGATTCACACATGGGCCTCCCTTCATTTATAACTCAGGGCTCTGAATATTATTTAGTGGACCATTAACCTGTTCCAACATAGCATTAGATTTTTTTAGCCACGGAGAATAAAGATGCTTAATTTAGTTCCGTTTTACCTGAGAAATAAATAGCTGTCACACATTCAGAACAGCAGGGTTCATGAACTGCTTGGAACATGGAGATCAATGAAATCTGATCTTCTCTTGAGAAAAAGAGATCTGCATAGAGTTTAACCAAAGATTTCCTACCATAGGCAGTCCCTAGTCATCAGGAAGCCTTTGAAGACCCTCCCAAGTTTCCTGCTCAGTCTTGTTTGATCTCCAATGAACACTAAAATTATTGTAAGGCAGTTTTATAAATATAAATTGCTCCATAAATGCAAAATAATTATGTCTAGCCTAAGCAGATAATTTCTGATTTCTGGAAGTTCCCATAGGTTGGTCTCAGATGATGGACATAACAGGATAATTCAACCTCTGAGGCAAATTTACTTGTAAGAATGATGCTTATGATGATGACTACCTATTTCTTCCCTGTTTTTCATTTCTATTCCAGTAACTTATATTTGCACATAAAAGGACTTCCATGTTTTGATACATCTTTATGTAGTGTAGGTCTCTTGTCAATTGTAATTACTCACGAACCTAGCTTCAGTTTATTTTTTGTCCCCATGTAAGCCATCATCATCATCATTGTGCCAGATACATTTCAAGGTGTCAGGCTACTAATCAATAAGAGAAAGCCTCTACCCTCAAGGATCTCACAGAAAGTTTATATAGCAGAGTTATGGAAGTTGAGGTTGGAAGGGTAGGTAGAGGCCATTGTGCAGAGCCTTGATTGCTTGAGTGTCTACACTTGGTGCATAAGACTGAGACTACAAAGTAATGTGAGACGTTAATCCTGCCCTCCAAGGGTTTTGAGTTAGTTGTGGATGTCATAAAAGGAGAACTACAAGGAAATATTTATCAAGTGTCCGAGCAGCAATGCTCAGCACTGGTACAACTCAAGTACAGAGGGGTTAATGATGACCTAGAAGCTGTGGGAAAGTCTTTCAAGGTGAGGGAAAGGGTATTCGTAAAGGCACGTAAGCTGCAGTGACCTGGTTGTGTTAGGGAAACAATGACGAGTATAGTCTGGCTCAAGAATTTATTCCACAAGCACCATTGAAGTGATGTGCAGTTATTAAGGCCACAAGCTCTGGGACAACACAGATTTGGGTTCAAGTCCTGGCTCTACCATTTCCCCAGGTTAGTGTACTTGGGAAAATTAATATGGTGTCTATCTCATAAAGTTGTGGAATTACATGAGATGATGCCTGTAAAATGAGATGATGCCTGTAAAGCACTTCATGTTTTACATGCTTAGCACAGAGTAAAGAACTCAACTTTTAGCTGTTATATATTGAGCACCATGATGTTCCAGATACAATTCAAGGTGGCAGGCTATTAATAAAAGAATGCCTCTACCCTCGAGGATCTCACAGAAGGTTTGTATAGCAGAGTAATGGAAGTAGAGGTTGGGAAGGTAGGCAGATGCCATTGTACAGAGCTTTGCTTGCTAGAATGAAGAATTAGAACCTTACCCTGGAGGCCAGTGGAGTCATCAAAGGCTTTTGATCAGGCAAGTACCTAATATGCTTTCATCAGGCAAGTACCTAATATGTGGGTTATTTGAAAATGGCAAGTCGGGTTCGCTTCTTCTGCCTTCCTCCACTTTGCCCATATTTTAGATTAACTCTCTGATTCTTACCCAAGTCAAATTCTACTACAACATATATCAACACAGTGTAACTACAGCAAGCTCATGAGTAAGGGCTACTGAGGGTGGGGGCAATGCTGAGACTGAAGATGTTGCAAGGCAGGGGAGGCTGGTATCAGCAAACGTGGCTAGATTTCCAAGACATTGTGTCCAAGGAATTCATCAAGTTTCAAAATGGTTCAGGCAAGCACAGGACAAGACATGTCAGTGGAAGATTCCAGGTAACCAGCACAGGAGGAGTCTTGTGCTGGTTCCAAGAGATCTGGCTATTTGTGACAGAGGGTACAATAAGCAGGATATATGACTTGGAGGCTACACAGATACCCAGGACTCATTTCTAACACACTTTATAAAGGGCGAAGGGTCTTTACAATTTGCACAACCCTTTTAAAGTATTTGGAAACCCTGGTGGCGTAGTGGTTAAGTGCTACGGCTGCTAACCAAAAGGGCGGCAGTTCAAATCCACCAGGTGCTCCTTGGAAACTCTATGGGGCAGTTCTACTCTGTCCTATAGGGTCGCTATGAGTCAGCATCAACTCGACAGCACTGGGTTTGTTTTTTTTGTTTGGTTGGTTGGTTGGTTGGTTTTTAAATTATTTAAAGTGTTTGTATCTCCACAATTTTTGTGCCCTAGACATTCTCACTCTGCCTTAGTTACGTCTTGGACAATTGATTTGGGCTCTGGGCTTGGACCTGAGGTGGGTCCTCTTAGATCTAGCTCTATGTAGCGGGAGAAGGCAAAACCCAAAAACTAAATCTGTTGCTGTCAAGTTGATCCTGACTGATAGCGGCCCTATAGGACAGAGTAGAACTGCCCCATTGGGTTTCCAAGGCTATAAATCATTATGGAAGCAGACTGCCACATCTTCCTCCCGTGGAGTGGCTGATGGGTTTGAACCATCGACCTTTCAGTTAGCAGCCAAGCACTTTAACCACTGCACCACCAGGGCTCCTGAAGAAGGCAAAAACAAGGGTAAAAATGAAGAGGCTGACACGGGAGACTGTCTGGAATGTGTTTGTTGCCCTGGAATTTTGTTTCAAGCAAATGTTCCTTGATATAAAATGCTCCATTGATTGAGATCTGGGAGTCTTTTTGCTATAAAGGGATTTTATGATAATAGAAGCTTGGAGGAATGAGGTTTATAATATCTGAGCTGCTTAAGTCAATTTGCTTCACTTATCATTCATTTACTTGGCAAGTATTTATTGAGCTCCTACTATGTGTTGGGCACTGTGTTAGGCACTGGGGAGAGAAGAGTGAACAGGACAAACAGTTTGTGCCCTCTTGCAGCTTTCAGAACATGGAGGGTGGGAGGGAGACTTAAAAAAAAAAAAAGACAAACCAACACCTACAATAGTTTCATGTTGTAATAAGTGATATGAAATACACAAATGTGGTTGGAAATGATGATAATATTAGCTAGTACTTAAACAGTGCTGTCTGTCAGGCACTGTTCTAAGTGCTTTATGCACCTTAACTAATCCTCACAACAACCTTCTGAAGCAGGTACTATTATTATGACCAATTTACAGATGAGAAAACTGAGACGTAGAGAAGCCAAGTAGTTTGCCTCTGGTAACATAGCTAGTGGTGGGCAGAGTCAGAGAATGAATCTGTCAAGCTCTAGAGAATGTGCTCTTAATCACTGTACCATTGGAGGAAGTTGGAGGAACCAGCTTTCAAGCAGATGGTCAGGAAAGTTCTCTCTGAAGAAATAACATTTAAGATGAGATCTAAAGACCATCTAAGCCAGTGACTGGTATATATTGATAAGAATTCACTAAACGCCAAGGAGATGGCCTGTCGGGGAAATCCTGATTTGCTTCAAGATATTTGCTAGAGATTAGACCAGGAGGATTTCAGTAAAAGCAATAAGAGCTTTGTCGAAAGGTTACACAGTTTAAGAAAAAGACCAGGAGGCACAGGTTACTATAAAACCTAGTGGTAGAAATGGAAATTATTAATTCTGGGAACCCTGACAATATATCTGTAAAACCATGTATTGCAATGATTTGCATACCCTTGGGAACTGAAAGTCCTGGAACAGAACTCTCCTGTGTATTACCACAGTATCCACCTCTGTCAGATTTCATGACTGCAGCAGAGGTGTGGTGTGTTCTAAGCCTGTGACTTATTTCTCTTTAAGCCTTGCCTTGGCACGATGAAACGTAAACGTTGTGTCTAGGAGCAGCCAGATGACCAATGCTTTCAACCAACCTCTTCCATGTGAACATAAAGCAATTCTGACTTTGAGAGTGTAAACCAGCAAATGAAAGCTCTCTTGACATGACCCACACACTTTCTTTAGGCCTCACAGGTGGGTCAACTCCAAAGTTCACAGGACCATTCCTTTCTATAAGGCCTGCTACTCATCTTGCACTAGGTTTCACTTGTCTATAGAAAGACAACCCCTACTCTTTCCTTGGGTGGAAAGAGTATAGGAGATCAAGGACCTAAGCTCATCTTTACCTTCTGCCAAGACTCACAACAAAAGTATGCCATGAGGATGGACTATGGAGGCCCCAAACCAGGAACCGGTAGTGCAGATGGAACCAAAGAGATAAGTAGCAAGGCTCCCGGCATAGGTTGATTATAGGAGGATAGAGTTTCCCATGTTTCTCAGGTCTTATCAAGCACTGGGAAACCCTGGTTGCACAGTGGTTAAGTGCTACGGCTGTTAACCAAAAGGTCAGCAGTTCGAATCCACCAGGCACTCCTTGGAAACTCTATGGGGCGGTTCTAGTCTGTCCTATAGGGTTGCTATGAGTCGGAATAGACCCAACGGCAACAGGTCTGGTCTGGTATCAAGCACTGACTGTGGGCTCCTAGTGTAATTAACAAGGAACCCCAATCACTCTTGATACTCATATGTCGTAAGACAAGAGGTTAACAAAAAGAGTTGGAGTGAAATTGGGCCACAAGATTAATCATGCCCTAGCACTGGTGAGACCTAGGTTACTAATGCACTCTTTTATTAATCATAATGGGTAGTTGTGGCTGGTAAAGGGTTCAAGAAGCCTGTTTAAAGATTCATTACAGCCAACTTCTTAAATTTTACTCAGTATCCTAGAAACCAAACTCTATTCCATAGTCAAGCACCTCCCAAAGTATCAGGAAACTTGTGGAGAAAAAGATTTTTCTCAGACAAGAGAGTAAATAGAAGCCTTCTGCCTACAGATGACTAGCTCCTTGGAGTGCAGTGAAAACAATCGCTGCTGAAATCCACGCTCTAGCCCCAGCTGGTGGCCGCACAGCTCTAGCTCCAGAAGCTGAGGTTAACTTTGTCCCGCTAAGCTTTGGAGCAACTCAGCAGTTACAAATGGCTGCGATCAAAGGGGAAATAGAAAGTCACCACAGGTGGACCAGTCAGACTGAAATAGATGCAAGGGCTGTGTAACTGAGGTTCCTTCAAGCTTGTTCCTGCGCTGATCCAGATGCAACTCTACCAAGGCCCCTGGATTCACTGACAGAAGTACCCTGGCTGGCCATTTCACAAAGGAATCTGCCACTGAATAAGTCCCAGAATGTGTCCATGTCACTCAGAAAGGCCAGTGATGGGTCCGGTCTATTCTCTGGGGCTTCTGCATCCATAATAGTGCCCCCTAGCAGAGACTGGAAAGTTGGGAAAAGAGAGAAATGGGAGAGAGAGACAGAAAGGGTTCTCCTCTCTCTTTGACTGACCTCTCTAGTTCTCAGTCTAAGAAAAATGAGGTAGGGTCTCCCAGAATGACTTTGACTTCTTCAAAGTGGTGGGGTAAAGGCAAACCCACAGAAGAGCTGTAATGCCATTTCCTTTTCCTCTCCCCCACCCAAAGTCCTTATCTTAAAAAGGAGGTGGTATTCTAGGCATGACTAGAAAATAGAGACGGGTCATGCCAGGGATGGATGTTATTTTCTTGTTAATTGACCTATTCCCTCAACTTACCATCATGGTAGTGACAAAGGTCAAGAAAGGTGCACAAAAAGACTGCAGGCAAAACTGACATAACTATTCATGATCAAAGCTGATACTTTGATTATCATAGAGGAATAATAATGATCTTCTTGCATTCCTACGGAGTCACTGAGTGATGCAAACAGTTAACATGCTCACTGCTAACCAAAAGGTTGGTGGTTCAAATCCATGCAGAGGCATCTCAGAAGAAAGGACTGGTGATCTACTTCTGAAAATCAGCCATTGAAAACCCTACGGAGCACAGTTCTACCTGACACACATGGGGTGGGCAACTGGTTTTTTTGTTTTTGTTTTGATATATTCCTAGAGAATTCTGTTTTTTTTACCAAAAAATACTTTCACATACATTGCTGCATCTGAGACTCCCAACAACCCTGTGAGATAAGTTGTAGAATAACCATTTTACAGATGACAAACTGAATCTCAGATAATTCAACAACTTGCTCAAGATCATTCAACTAGAAAGTAAACAGAAGCCAAGACTCAAACTCAGGTTTATCTAATCCCAAATCCAGCTATCTTTCTTCCATATCAGTAATTCCCAACTTCATGAACAAAAGGACCTCTTTTCAGGTCAAAATATTCCAGACTCCCACAAAAGGTGATTTTTCTTTTAGTAGCCATTGATTTAATAAAATCCATCATGACAAAAAGCCACTCTTAATTCAATAATACTTTTAAATGAATTTATATGTTATTTATCCAAACAATGTCAATATTCATTTGAAAATATTATTTGATCACATTATTTTTAGTCTACAGATTCAAGGTCCTGCACAATGGTTAATAACCAATTCACCAAACCACCAGTCTTGACTCTTACTCTGACCACCAAACAATACAATGTGGTACTTAAATGTTCAGGCTCTGGAATCAGATTGTCTGGGTCACAATGTTTTCTGCACTAAGGAAGTACTTGCTAGCAGTACTGCCATGCGCAAATTACTTAATATTTCTGAGTTTCGGTTTTCTCTTTTTTAAAACAGGATAATACTAGTACTTACCTCAAAAGATTGTTGTGGAAATTAAATGAAATTATATACACAAAACACAGCACAATGCATGACGTGTAGAAAGTACTCAAAAATGTTGACTGTTATCAGCTACTAAACACATCTATTTTCTTTGTCAGGCATCTTCAATTATTCCAACTGTAAAATAAAAATGATAGCTTATTTGCCTCAAAGCAGGTGGCTTACCATAGTATTTGAGGTCTCTCCAAATTTAAGGGATGTAGTTCTGAGACCATCACCGGCTCTTCCCAATAACAGAACAGCCACTAGCTTAAAGGAGCCATTACAAGGAAATACGAAGTAGAGGAACCTATGAAAATTCCAGTAGTTCAGAACAACAACCAAAACAGGACAGCCGAGAAATGTGGACTCAAAGTATTTTGATGGTCATGGCAATTCCAAATATCCCAGAGTCCATAACTTCTATGGTTTTCAAAAAGTGTAATCATGAGAGGCTGGAACACTAGAAAAGTTCACACACACACACACACAAAGACTCAGAAATTCAGAAGTGTGGAGGATTGTGGTCTGTTGACCAAGCAGATCAGCTCAAAGTATTACTGACCACAAAGTACCAACTCCCACAGTGCGCCAGTACTATGGCAAACACTATGGCAGTGAGAACCAGGTCTTTTATGCGACTTGAACAAGTAACACCTTGCACTGTGGGTGCTTAATAAATGTTTATCATCATCATTATCATAATCGTATCCTAGGTTGCCAGCAGAGATAGATAGTACTCATTACAGCTCTGTTTTGAGACAATCTCAGTGGGGGAAACCAGAGAGGAGGAATATGTTCTCCACATGACATGGATTGCCCAATATATCAAGTTTTGCCTCTGGACAGCATCTATGGAATTTTTACACTAGTATCACCTTAACACTCCAATTTGTCACCTGCTTCTTCATAACAACACCCTAAAACGCAAAATGCCATGAATCCAAAAGATAATTTCTCTAACTTATTTTTCCTGGGAAAAGAGAGAGTAGATGGAAAAGGAGACACTCATAGGGAGGCATTGAGGAGTCCTGGGAGGGAAAGATAAAACACTACACTAGGGTTAGAAAAACCACACCCCATCCATGAACCTACTATCATTATTTGTGCAACTCTGAGACTGTCACCTAATCTGCTTACACTTCAGTTTCCTCATCAGTAAATTAGTGATCTTTTCTCCTGCCATTTATAAGATTGTACGATATTACTTTGGGGAAACAGTGTGTACTTGTGGAATTATGCATCCTCATTTATGATTCCAGAACCAGTTTAGAATATGGGGAAGCAGGGTTTTTTTCCTCCTTCTAAAATGCAAGTCAAATTCACTAATGGTGTTTGTGGTTGGTTGATTGCTATAGGAGGGACAGTTACAAGGAAGCAAAAATATTACATGCTACAAAACTATAGGCTGGGTTCCTATAAACCAACATATACATTGTACTATTTAATATAAATAATAGATGTTTCATGGGTAAGCACTTTTGAAAAATAAAATGTGCTGTCCTTCAAATAGAAATAAACCTACTGAGCCACAATTAGTGAAGCACAGACTTTGAAGTTGTTTTCCAGAACGGGGATCATCCAGACACTCCCCCTTAATCCTCATACCAAAAACTCAAACGCATTGCCCTTGAGTTGCTTCCGACTCATAGCGAGTAACCCTACAGGACAGAGAAAAACTGCCCCATAGGGTTTACAAGGAACAGTTGGTGGATTCAAAATGCGAACTTTTGGTTAACAGCCAAGCTCTTAACCACTACACCACCAGGGCTCCTTAATCCTCATAGCATAGACATAAATCCATGGCCAGTATAAGGGAATCAGTCTCTGGCTAGTTCAAGTGGTTACCTGTGTATTAAAGAATCATTCAGCGATTGCATATACACTGTGGTGAGCCACTATTCAATTGCTCTGCATCCTACATAGATGGAAGTATACCAATAAGTCTATCATTATTTAGGGCTGATCAGCAGAAAGCTTTACGATTAAATTGAATAAATAGATTGTTCTTAGTTACAGCTTCCTTTTGTTGGAGGCTTTATATCTCTCCACTTTGTTCACCGAACCTTGATGTTGGTGTTCCACATGCTCATAGAGGAAGAGACGTACCTCCCATTAGCAATACTTTTGCCTCTTCTAAAATGAAAAGTAAAGCAACACAGAGAACAAATTAAGAAATACCCCTTTGGGCTAATCCTCGAGTAGTTTCCCTTGGGCCCTCTGTGCACTTGAGGATGGATTGTCCTGCCACACTACAAGACTGAGCAAATCCATCCTCTCATTCAGACCAAACCATCTACACTTCAGTAATAGCTTTGCTCAAAGGAAAGAGAGAACTGTTTCATATGAAAATTAGGCAACCAAGCAAAATTTCTGGTAGATGTTCCTTCAAGTGACAGCTGGATGTCAAGCCTCTCCTTCAAGGAAGGATGTGAATACAATGACTTTGGGAATGCCAGTCTTATCCTCTACTTTGATTAACCAGACTGATTTTTCTAAGCAAGCGTTAATAGGGAACCTGGTAGCACAGATAATTTGGACCAGGCTATTCAATTGAGGTTTCTCCGGTAGTTTCCATAAGAGAAGGACAGTCAGTTTGAGCAATGAAATAGGCTTACTAGGGTCAGACGGGAGCACCTGGCAAGGAGACATTTGTTTGGAACAGTTTCTAAAATGTGTTGGAGAAGGAGGTTGTAAGCTTCAGAACATGTAATCTCTGCATATGGAGTTCAAGTGTTCTCTCTGCAGAAGCAGTCTCTCTCCCCGATCCTATAGGATTACACTGAAGCCATTGCTAGAATATCTAAATTTACAAATAAATAAATACTTTTATATTTTGCTATTTAAAAAGCAAGGTAGACTTTATGTCAAAACTTGAAGTTTGTCCAAAGTCCATCAAATGGGGAAAAGACAATCTTTTTAACAAATGGTGCTGGCAAAACTGGATGTCCATCTGCAAAAAAATGAAACAGGACCCATACCTCACGGTATATACAAAAACTAATTTAAAATGAGTCAAAGACCTAAATATAACGCCAAAAGCTATGAAGTTCATAGAAGAAAAAATAGGGTCAACACTAGAGACGTTTATACACAGCATTAACAAGATAAAAACCGCAACCAACAATACACAAGCTCCTGAGGATAAGCTAGATAACTGGGATCTTCTAAAAATTAAACTCTTATGCTCAACAAAAGACTTCCCCAAAGAGTAAAAAGAGAACCTACAGACTAGGGAAAAAAAATTGGCTATTACAAATCAGACAAAGTTCTAATTCCAAAATCTACAAGAAAATCCAACACCTCTACAACAAAAAGACAAATAATCCAATTGAAAAATGAACAAACCTGTCACCAAAGAAGACATTTAAGCTGCCAACAGACACATGAGGAAATGTTCATGATCTCTAGCCATCAGAGAAATGCAAATCAAAACCACAATGAATACCATCTCACCCCGGCGTTACTGGCGTGAATCAACAAAACAGGAGATAACAAATGTTGGGGAGACTGCAGGAAGATTGGAACTCTTATGCACTGCTATTGGGAATGCAAAATAATGCAACCATTTTGGAAAATGATGTGGTGTTTCCTTAGAAAGCTTAAAAATACCATAAGGTTCAGCAATCCCACTCTTAGGAATATATCCTAGAGAAACAAGAGCTGTCACACGAATAAACATAAGCACACCCATGTTCATTGCAGCATTGTTCACAATAGCAGAAAGATGGAAACAACCTAGATGCCCATCAACAGATGAATGGATAAATAAACTGTGGTACATACACACAATGGAGTACTATGTAACAATAAAGAACACCAGTGGATCTGTGAAGCATCTCATAACATGGATGAATCTGGAGGGCATTATGCTGAGTGAAATAAGTCAATCACAAAAGGACAAATATTGTATGAGACTACTACTGTAAAAACTCATGAAAAGGTTTACACACAAAAAGAAACAATCTTTGATGGTTATGAGGGAGGGGAGGGGTGGGGATGGAAAAACACTTAATAGACAAGAGATAAGTGGTAACTTGGGTGAAGGGTAAGACAGCACACGATACTGGGGAAGCCAGCACCACCTGTACAAGGCAAGATCATGGAAGCTCCATGGACACACCCAAACTCCCTGAGGGACCAAATGGCTGGGCTGAGGGCTGTGGGGACCATGGTCTCAGGGAATACCTAGCTCAATTAGCATAACATAGTTGATAAAGAATATGTTCTACATTCTACTTTGGTGAGTAATATCTGGGGTCTTAAAAGCTTGTGAGCAGCCATTTAGGACACTCCACTGGCCTCACCCCTTTGGGAGCAAGAAAGAATGAATACAACTAAAGATACGAGGGAAAGATTAGTCCAAAGGACAAATGGACCATGTCTACCAGGGCCTTCACCAGGCTTAGTCAAGTAAAACTAGATGGTGCTCAGATACCACCCCGACTGATCTGACAGAGATCACAATAAAGGGTTCCGGACAGAGCTGGAGAAAAATATAGAACAAAATTCTAACTCAAAAAGAAAGACCAGACTTGCTGGCCTGACAGAGACTGGAGAAACCCTGAGAGTATGGCTCCAGGACACCCTTTCAGCTCAGTAATGAGGTCATTCCTGAGGTTTACCCTTCAGCCAAAGGGGCACGCCAGCCCTGGGGCAGGGACTGGAAGGCAGGAGGGAAGAGGAAAGCTGTTAATAGGGAACCCAGAATTGAGAAGGGAGAGTGTTGACATGTGATGGGGTTGTTAACCAATGTCATAGAGCAACGTGTGTACTGTTTGATGAGAGACTAGTTTGTTCTGTAAACCTTCGTCTAAAGTACAATTTAAAAAAATAGAAATAAAAAAAAAAACTTGACGTTTGTTGGACTTCCTACACGTATTTCACAGTTTACTATAATTTTTTCTTTGAGTTACATACAGGGATAGTAAGTTACATATAGGAATAATAAGTTCATATAGAGATAACAAGCTTATATATAGGGATAATAAGTTACATATAGGGATAATAAGCAACATCATGTTAAATGGAGAAAATATTCAAGCTGTCAAGGATTTCATTTTACTTAGATCCACAATCAACACCCATGGAAGCAACAGGCAAGAAATCAAATGACATATTGCATTGGGCAAATCTGCTGCAAAAGGTCTCTTTGAAGTGTTCAAAAGCAAAGATGTCACTTCGAGGACTAAGGTGCATCTGACCCAAGCCATGGTGTTTTCAATCGCTTCATATGCATGCTAAAGCTGGACAATGAATAAGGAAGACTGAATAAGAATTGATACTTTTGAATTATGGTGTAGGCGAAGAATATTGAATATACCATGGACTGCTAGAAAAATGAACAAGTCCACCTTGGAAGAAGTACAGCCAGATTGCTCCTTGGAAGCGAGGATGGAAAGACTGTCTCACATACTTTGGACACGTTATCAGGAGGTACCAGTGCCTGGAGAAGGAGATTATCATGCTCGGTAAAGTAGAGGGTCAGCAAAAAAGAGGAAGACCCTCAACAAGATGGAATGACACAGTGGCTGCAACAACAGGCTTGAACATAGCAACGATTATGAGGATGGCGCAGGACAAGGCAGTGTTTCAGTCTGTTGTAAATAGGGTAGCTATGAGTTGGAATCGACTGAACAGCACCTAACAACAACAGCATATAGGAAGAATTATAAGCTTTTCAGGGCTTGGAGCCTCTAGGTGTTAATCTGGCTAGGACTGAAGCACATGGTAAAAAGATGCTCGGAAGTATTGTTAAAGAATGCTTGAGGAAGAGGATATAAGCTCCGGAATGGGAGGGGGGTCCTCCCTACATGGAGTTGAATCACTCTTTCTGTAAACAAAAGTCCATTTGCATAGATTCTCAAAGAAGCCTGTTGTTATCTGCTGCAGGTCAGTTGGGAGGATGAGGGTGGACTCTCAGACTAGTTTCCAGAGAGCAGATGCTAGCTGGTGAGCCCTGGTTATGAGGCCGTGGCAGAGCTGCCAAGCAGAAAGAGCCTGTGGAGAGGCTGTGGGTTGGAGACTCATGATTATAGCTGCTCTGAGATGGTCCAGGGCTCCAGAGCTGCCAAAGAGGCACCTGTTCCCAGTATTGAGATTAGGAGAGAAACCAAGCAAACAATCATTCTCATCAACCAGTATTTAACCTCCTGTTGCTGGGAGTTGGGATTTCTTGATTCATGGGGGATGATGGAAAAAGTACAGGAGCGGTAAGGCATGAGTTCTACACAGGCTAATGCCAAAAAGGTTAAAGTTTCCCACTGCAACCAGCCAGTACAATGCGTATTCAACCTCACAGTGTGATCTCAGGTCACATTTCAGCCACTCGATCCTGGAAATGAAGGTTTTTGAAATTCTGCATGCCTCCCTGAACAAACAGAGGCTTCAATCCTCATCCCCCGGTCTCTTGCCTGAGTCTATATTAAACAAGTATGGAAATCCAGTTCAGGATTTTTCTTCCCCTATCATGGGCAAAAAAAAAAAAAAAAAAAATTTTTTTTTTTTATCATGGGCTTTTTTAAAGCATTAATTCAAAGACTTGGCCCTAACTCCCTGCTTGAGCTGGTGCATTCACTTGAAATGATTTAGTTGCTAGGGCTTTCACCTCGGGCAAGCATAGGTAAAATCCTGGATTAGCGGTCCTTGTCATTCCTAAATGGACTACACAGCTCCTGCTGCTGGGCCTTCATTAACAAACCTCTGAATAAACTGAAGGGGAAATACACAAGCCTCTTGCCGCGCACACATGTACTCACAACCTCCTCCACTTTCCTCTCTGACTTTCTCTTGCCTCCTGGGATTCTCACTTCATGCTGGGTTCTTTGAACAGGATATTCCTCAGTGCCTTTTTACTCCAATAACACGTCCACTGCTTTCAGCTCTCCTCTCTTGGACTCCTCTTTCTTTGCTTCCCAACTGCACAATGTCATCACTCCCACGGATTTCTTTTTGTTTCCTCTGTCTACAGTGACAATTCATGCTCAAAAATAGAGCATTCCCATTCCCTACCTTTTGCCCTCCCTTCCCAACATGAACGGCCCTAAATAACAGCCCATGTCATTATAGACGAGATCAAGGCATGTGTGATTCACAAGACCATTTCCAGACTCAAAGGACTGGACAGCTCCATTTCAAAATGGATTGTAAAGAAGGAATGGACATGAGCAGGTGGGCATGAAGGAGTTCTGAGTTTGGTGCTGGCTGGGTAACCTCGACAATATCATGATAGTTCCTTACACTTCTGTGTTCCCATACTTTTTTTTTAATACAGATATACCTGAAATGCCAGCTACCTGTTCATTTCATGTGGGATTCACAAGTCAATTACACACACACACACACACACGTACAAAAAAAAATTCTGCAAAAGGTATAAAGAATCCCATAATTCCCTCTCTGTAAAAGTGGGGAGGGTATAGAACATAGCAGAAGGAGGCTGCCAAATTGTGCCCCATGAATCTGTCCGTGGCTCCCCTCTCTGCTCACTCCATTCTCTCTTTCTGGAATATCTCATAGTTAAAATTTCAGTCTCTGTGCTGATAACTTCCAAAGCTGGGTCTCCATGCCTGACCTCTCCCCTGAGTTCTGCACTCATATATCCAGTTGCATACTGGACATCTCATAGCCACTTGGATGTCCCACAGGCACTTTGTATTCAATTTGCCCCAAATCCTCTTCTTTTATTCCCTACTCCATAAAGAGAACCATTACACATCCAATTACCATAGTCAGGAATATGGAGGTTAGCCCCTCCCTCACTCCCTCCTCCATCCATCCTACCTCCATAACATAAGTATTTGCCCCTTTCTCTCTATTCTCACTGTCACTACTATAGTCTTGGTTACCATCATGTCTTACTCTCATTACTGCAACATTTTCCTAACTGGCCATGAACCTGCATCTTTGTTCATGATCCTCCATATACTTGTTACAATGCTTTCCTCCACCACTACCATTTCACTCCTCCTTCCCACTACAATTACGTACCTACCGGTGTCAGCCAAAAGGGTCAGTGGTGGCATAGTGGTTAACCGTTCGGCTGCTAACAGAAGTTCAGCGGTTCAAACCCTCCAGCCACTCCGCGGGAGAAAGATGTGGCAGTTGGCTCCTGTAAAGATTACAGCCTTGGAAACCCTATGGGACAGTTCTACTGTGCCCTATAGGTTCACTATGAGTCAGAATTCGGCAATGGGTTTTAGTGTCAGGCACAGGGCTAGGGCCTTTATATGCATATTCATCCTGACAACAACCCTTCAAGGGATGCACTGTTATTTTCACCATTTTACAGAAGAGGAAACTAAGACTCAAAGAAAAGAACTCATTTGTTCAAGAACAAGCAGCTAATTTAAATTCAATCACAAGTCTGCCAGACTCCAAAGCCCATGTCCTTTCCATCCTACTACACTGCCTCCCTTTTCCTATAACTACATCTAAGGTTCTTCCTTAGACCTATTTGGTCCTTGTCTTCTTCCTAGGCTGTGAGCATTTTGAGGGTAGGGACCATGTTGATCTGGTTCACTACTATATCCCTAGCACTAAGCACCCTCCCTGGCACCAAGTAGGTGCTCAATACATTATCATCGAATAAAAATAATGACTGATTGAAAGCCACCAAGGAATGTTCTCCACAAGTTTACACATCTCAATTTCCCCACCTCACACCCTCACTGGGGCACTACTTCATATATTGTGCCCAATACAAGGCTTTGGTTTGGAACAATAACCCGGGGAGAATGTGTCAGGGTAATTCTGATGATTCTCTTCTCACTTTCCCTGTGATGGCCCAAGAGACTTTTCAACCTGCTGGGTTTTCATACCCGGTAAAGCGTTTTCTCAGTCCCGGCACAGCCAGGAATGTGGCTAAGATGGCATGAGTCCCAGCTACCAATAAGATTGGGAGGGGCAGGGGCAGGAGAGGGTGTGCAGGATGACTTGTCCCTCCCCAACACTGCACCCTCCTGAGTTGGTCAGAAAAAATCAAGCTCACCAAATATACATTTTTATCCAATAGAATTTGGCCAAACGCCACCCCTTTTGTTTAATGATGCAGCACATGCTCTTGACACTTGAACTCTAATAAGGACTGTACAGGCACTGGGCAGCACATGTCCTATCAAGAGGTTTTGACATCTAGAAAGCAAACAAAAGAACAATTTAAATGTAACATCACATCCACTCAAGCTGTCACTCAAGTGCCTACCAGTGATCTGACACCAAATCAATAGTATTATAGTTCATTGAAGTCAGATCAATGGCTTCACAAAGTTTCAGAGCAGCAGCAGCAGCACAATAGCAAACTTCATGTCTCCTGTCTATTATTATAAGGGAGGTAATCACTGTCTGGCTTCTCTGAGTGCCAGAGCCTCAGCACACTACTGCCTGAAGACTCAGAGACTCTAACTGAGATGACTGGATGTGCCAGGCCATTTTCCCCCCACCCACCTCCTTCCTCTACCCTGCCTCCTCCTGCCCCCATTCTCCATTTAAAAAAAAAAGTGAAGAACTAACTTGAAAAGGATTTCCCCCAACCCCATTCAAGAGCCAGGAAGGGTCCATCTTCAGAAGCTTTGTGAAGAGAGCAACTTCCCAGGGAAAAGACTACTTTTGCAGTCTAACTCAAGCTTGGAGGGTTTAAAATGCCGCTTGATCTCTCTACTGCCCATGTATTCAAGTCCCCTTGACCTTGTGATGCTGTGAGAGACTTATCTTTTCAACTAGTAGAAGACCCTCCCAACTGCCACTTCCCACTCTTTTCCACTTCCCCCTACCCCCAAATGCTAATATTTGAGAGTGTCAATTTTCCAGAAGCTTCTACAGAGGGTTTTAATCATTTGGGCAACTTATAAGAATTGTACAAATATAAAGCTCCACAAAAATGAAACGAGGGGAAAGCACAAATTCTCAATGCCCCCATTACCCTGGAAAGGGATACTACAGGAGCCTAGTAAAGTTGAAAATCCTTTAGTCGAAGGGTCAAAGCAGTATTAGATGGGTGGGTCAGACAGGGGGTACATTGATTTCAGGGCTCAAATGAATTTCTCCCCTGTGCCAGAGCACCTATTGCACTCACCAACCTAGCCAAAGCCTTGCACATCAATGAGATGAGGATGAATTATTGAAAAGCTTCTGTATAAAATGCTGCACTCTGCCATTTCCTACAAATCAAATTATTGAGGGAGATATTTGATTGTAAACATATTTAGAAAATGATTTCATTGTCATTAGATTGGTTTTGCTTGCTCCCACCCTCCTCCTCGCCCTTAAATTTCGTTTGCATTAAAGTGCTACAAAGTTAAAAAGGTCACACACATCCACCCCCAACCAGGAGCTTGCACACCAACCACAGAAGCAAATAAATTCAATCAGCAGAAATGAAAATCTATTATAAGCAATAGAAAACCCTTTAAATCATGCCTAACATCCTTAAAACAGAATTGCCTCCTCCTCACCCAGGCCACTAACACATAGTTATCCTGACAACAAATGGCTTTTTTTTTTTTTTAGATGGAGGGGCCTAAATTCTATTTATAGTTCTCAAGCCACAGACCTAACAGGGTTAAGCAGTTCTGCTGTTAGTTCAAGAAAGATCTCAATCTCAGTCACAGCTCACTTTCAGGGCCTACTATTTCTGGAGGTGGTAGTAGCTGCTTACCCTGCTGGAACCCAGTAGACTGCACCCCAGGCACAAAAGCCCACTCAGGCATAGCTGAGTAGGTTCTGTTTCTTGCTGCCTTGGGCAGTACAGTCTTTTGAAAATGAGGCATCAGATGACCCAAAGGCCAAATTGCTTCTGTTGAGAGACTTGCCTAATGGCATTCAACTGGGATGTCTTTGCCCAAGGGAACCTCCCAGCAATGCCTTTGGCTCTAAGCACTTGAAAAGCAAAAAAATGAATGTCATGGATTTCTCTGCTGTAACATGCGGAGGCAAGGAGAAGAATCTAGTGGCAAGGGTGAAGGATGTATTAGTTCAATACTCATTCACTTTTTTTTTTCAACAACTCTGCATTGACTGCCTGCGATAATGCCAGGTATTGAATTTAAACCAGAACTGTAAAGTCCCATCATCACATTTCCAGAGCCCTCAGACTCAGTTTCCCTTTTGAAAAATGAGAGTAATGCAAGTGTGAATCACTGAGGTGTCATGACATTTGATCTATTAGAAATGAGCCTCTAGACAATGTGAACTGGTCACTTATTCAACATGTATTTATTGACTGCTCACTTTGCTCAAAGAATTGAATTAAGCCCAGTTACCAATGGGAATAAAGGTGGGGCAGGATACAAAGGAAAGAGAAGGCATGGTTTCTCCCTTCAGAATGATTAAGGTGGCAGTTGGGATACAAGGAAACAATCAGAGAGAATGCTCAGTGTTAATTCATTTAGCTCTGTTTTAACTGCAACTGAACAAGGCCATTTTGTGTTTAAATTCATTCATTCAGTTACTCATCCAATATTAATTGAACACCTGTGCACTTGGCACCAATACTAGGCAACCTAGGAAGATATAAATACTGGCTTGTTTAATAATAGCAAACATTGACTGAGGATCTGCTGTACGCCAGCCTCTGTGCTGAATGCTTCTTACAGGTTCTATAGGGTCACTATGAGTCAGAATTGATTCAACGGCAAAGGGTCTGGTTTTGGTTTTATCACATCAAACTCACAAAATCACTACAGCTCAAATGATCTGGTATGTTATAATGTATGGAGGTTGTTGTAAGCACAGGGAAGAATAGCATCCAATAGCTAATGGTGTCTTGCATGTAAAGTATGTGGAGTGAACAGCTTCCTGGGAAGTATGATCTTAGAAAACATATTCTTATTTTACTAATTATGACAATTGTGTTATTATATTCATTATAATGATAATAACAAGTAGGGCCATTTATTAATGTGCCAAACATTGTGCCATTGGCTTTTCATGCATTATCTTTTTTATTCTGCACAACAACCCCATGAGGTATTATTGTCCCTATTTCACAAAGAAGGAAACTGAGATACATGAAAGTCGAATAACTTGTCCAAGGCTCCACAGCTAGTAAGAGGCAGGACTGGAACTCTAATCTTGCTGCCTCCGGAATTCTTTTCATTACCCTCACTTTAAGGTACCTGACTTGAGGTATTTTCATTCTGGTGGGGAAAATGAGACACACTCAACAAACGTTAAATATGTGATTGTGGGGAAGTCATCTAACCATTCAGTTTCCTTGTTATAAATTGGGGATAATAGCCGACTTACCAAACTGGAAGGGTGATTGTGATAATCAGGTGAAATGTTTTGGAAACCCATTTGTATAGCATTTTGCAATTGATAAATAAAAGAAGCAATGTGTGTAGTAATCAGCATAAAGTGCAGCTATTTCAATAGCCAGATACTTGGCCAGTTATCTCTGTGTATTTTTACTTATAAACCCTTTGTAGTAAGATCCTGTAATCCATCCAAAAAAATGAAGTTTGAGGCCTTAACATTTTCTCTTCCCTCTGCCTGAAATGTTCTTCCCCTAGAGCCTCCCATGCCTGTGATAATAACCATGAAGAAAATAAAGCCCTACCTATCCCTTATTTCATTGTTTTATTTCCTCATGATACCATCGCTATCTAAAATTATTTCATTTATTCCTTTGTTTAATTGTTTATGGAAACCCTGGTGGCGTAGTGGTTAAATGCTACAGCTGCTAACCAAAAGGCTGGCAGTTCAAATCCACCAGGCGCTCCTCGGAAACTCTATGGGGCAGTTCTACTCTGACCTACAGGGTCACTATGAGTAGGAATCGACTCGACGGCAACGGGTTTTTTTTTTTTTTTTTTTTTTTTTTGGTTCTTTACTTGTTTATGATCTAGCTTTCAAGATCAAGAGGCAGTCCTTGGAATAGAAAAAGGGTGGTTTAAAATTGAAAAAATTGTGCAGCAGGGTTGTATTCTTTCACCTTGCCTATTCAGTCTATATGCTGAACAAATAATCCAAGAAGAGTTTACTGATGAAGGTCAAAGACTGCAGCCTTTCGTATGGATTATGCTTGAACATAGAGAAAATGAAAAGCTTTACAACTGGACCAATAAACAACATCATGATAAATGGTGAAGAAATTGAAATTGTCAAAGACTTCCTTCTTCTTGGATCAACAGCCAATGCCCATGGAAGCAGCAGTCAAGAAATGAAATGACATATTGCATTGGGCAAATATTTTCAATTGCTTTGTATGCATGCAAAAGATGGACAATGAATAAGGAAGACCAAAGAAGATTTGGTGCATTTGAATTGTGGTGTTAGCGAAGAATATTGAATATATCATGGACTTCCAGAAGAATGAACAAATCTGTCTTTGAGGAAGTACAGCTAGAATGCTCCTTAGAAGCAAGCATGGCAAGGACCCTCAATGAGATGGATTGACACAGTGGCTGCAGCAATGGGCTCGAGCACATTAACAATTGTGAGGATGGCACAGGACCAAGCTACGCTTTGTTCTGTTGTACATAGGGTCGCTATGGGTCAGAAGTGACTCAACAGTACCTAACAACAACAACAACCCTTCTCTAGCAGACAAAGATGTACTGCCCACTTCCCCCTTCAAGGAAGGACTTGCTACCCAGCTACAGGGAATGTGATCAGTACACAGCCTCCAGCTGTCAGCTTCCTGAGGCTCGAGATCACCCCCTTTCCAGGGCAGCCTGCAACCGGTGACTGAGCAAGGCAAGGTTATAAAGGCCTGACCATTTTGGACCAATAGGGGGACCCTAGGACCCTCAGGTGGGCCATATGCTCTCCATAGCTCCCTGCAGGGTTGGCCAAGGTTTTGTCTGGTCTACATTGTAATTCATCTTCTAATTAGATTTCTTTCGCTGCCTAATCCTGCTTCCTCCCCCTTCCTTTCACACATGTTGACCCCTAATAAACATCTATACCCCTAAATTCTCCCTTAACATCTGCTTCTGATTGCTTTACTATATGGTAGACTTCTTTACATAATATCCTTCACTGCACAAATGAGGAAACTGAGGCTCAGAGAGGATAGGTAACTTACCCAAGCTTACACAGCTAGGAAGGGCCCAGCCTGGAGAAAAAAATTATTTGGTGAGAAGGTTGTTCTCCCGTTCACTATTCCCTTCCCCAGCCTCCCTTCATGCAAATTTGATTACCAAAAGTGGCGTTGCCATGGGCCAAGACCTCCAACCCCAAATTACCTTTGGAAGATATATAAGATCCAGAGAATGTTACTATTACATTTTTACAGTCACAAGTCAATTTCCTCACCTGGAGTAATTTTTCCATTTCGATTTAGGCTGGCTATGTTCTCCAGCAAGCCAAGTTCCTAGTATAACGGCTTGAACCATTTAACAAACCATGGCCTGCAGGTACTGTGTTCATACCTCCTCGTAAGGTAGTCAGTTAACACTCTGTCATTGCCTAGCACAGAGCCCTCTACCAGCAGGAACTGCAACTGAGCAACCATTGCCAAATACAGAAGGGACGTTGCAGCCCCTCCCTGTGGATGCTGTTAGCTTCTCTTAATCAAGAATACGGCAACTGTACAGATGTCACCAGAAAAATGAAAAGAGGCCTATATATTCAAGTAATGTGAAAAAATGCAAGAAATAATAATAGAATAGTCTTGGATATATACTTAGAAACGCTGAGGAGGTTCGAAGCTGGTGGAAAAACAGCATATGTGTGAAAGTTTTAGGAACTGATGCTTCTATAGCAGGAACAGTCTGTGAAACGAAGGAGGGTAGAGAAGCACTAAAGAACTTTCTGGTTGTAAATTACCTCAACCAGTGTGTTTGTTGTTGTTTTTAAACTGAAACTGATTTTAGGTACAACTTGTAAAATCATTAACATGGTGTATGTGTGGGCAGGGGGGAGTGGCAATTCTTGAAATAGGTTTATTGCATTCTTATTGTATTAAAGGTGAGGGTCACTTTTTTTTCAGTCAAAATGCGTGTACTTAATTTGTTTCGTTGTTTGCTACAGGAGGTCGGTGGAGCATAGGATTCCTTTCATAAAACTTTACTTTTAGAAAACTTGGCTGAAACACAGCTATTCTAGGGCACGGGGGGATTCCAGGAAAGCCAGAGGTAGAAGACCGCAGCCTGAAATTCTTTTGTCTACAACATAGCAGAAGATGCTTCACCTCCATCTTGGACCAGTCCCCAGGTGACTTCTACAGTTTCCCTGAGATGAATTAGACCTCTGAACTACTGTTCCAGTTGCCTCCTAAGCCTGGAAAGCTCAACAAAAAAATAAACAGTATTGTGCATATAAGATATGCATTAAAATCAAAAGCGCCAACTTTAAGAAATTACCTATAAATAGCCCCAAAATTAATTCCTTCAGGGTAGGAACCTAGTCTCATTCATAATTGTATCCACCACAGGGATCAACATAGTGCCTGGCACACGGTGGGTACTTGATTGAGTTTCTTATAATTGAATTGAAAAGGATGTGTAAACCAAATTGATAGGAATTAATGGAGGCAATCCATTGTAAATATATTTAACTGAGCAAGTTACATCCTGACTACACCTAGGGCACAAAGCTGTTGATCTCACGTGGCTCTCTTAATTTGAGAACCAAGCCCATCCACTTTTTCCTAATAACAGAAAGGGTATTTACTCCAAACCCTGTTGCAAACCCTCTCCCCATCCAAAACCAAAACCAAACCCCTTGTTGTCCAGTCGATTTCAACTCGTTAGCAACCCTATAGGAAAGAGTAGAACTGCCCCATAGGGTTTTCCAAGAACGTAAATCTTTACGGAAGCAGGCTGTCACATCTGGAGTTCATATCATTAAAAACGTAGTATCTTTTAAAAGGCAGAAATCGGCTCGTTTTCTGTCAACAACTGACTCATTTTAAATGATCAAATCCTGTGTATAGTCTTATGGTCTGATGTTGTTACAGGTAATTTTTTTTTCCTAACCAAGAAACGGCTTTAGAAATTTCTGTCATACAACAAACTGTTGAACTTTCTCTCTCTCTTTTTTTTTTTACAAAATGCAATTCATCAAAAATTGGTTACCAACAGACACATCCCAATGCTGTCGCTCCAATCTTTCCTACTTTAATGTTGAATGAAGTCTCTGCTTTTACTGAAATGTTTGCAAGTCAAACACCTTGCCTGGAAACATGTTTTGTGATAACATAAATTGATCCATCTGGTTGCAATAGAAAAACAAAAAAGGTTCGTTCCCAGAAGTTGGCCCAGTTTCCTATGAGGGATTAAAGAATCCTGGCCATTGACGAAGAGGAGGCGCTGCACTATAATCTGATGTGAATGAGACTACTAAACCTGCATTTCAATCCTGCTGCACTTGTATGAATAATGAAAATCGAACAGCCTATGCCAATGAAAAAACTAAAATTTAGTAGCGCAGATTTTCTTAAAGGTTTTTTATTATTGTAAGAATAATACACATTTATTATTTTTTTTAATTAATGCATAGAAGGCTTTGAATTGAAAAGTAATTACCCTCCCTACACCACACTTCAGACTACCACAATGTGCCCCAATCCCACTCTTCAACAGTAGCCATTGTTAACAATTTTTTTATGTATCCTTGTAGAAATTGTCTATGCATATGCATTTATGTGTAATAATTATATTTTATGCAAATAAATAATACCATAAATGCTGATTTACAACTTGCTTCCCTGGTGGCGCAGTGGTTAAGAGCTCGGCTGCTAACCAAAAGGTCGGCAGTTCGAATCCACCAGCTGCTCCTTGGAAACACTTTGGGGCAGTTCTATTCTGTCCTATAGGGTGACTATGAGTCAGAATCGACTCGATGGCAATGGGTTTGGTTTTTTTCAATTTAACAAATCTTGGATATCTTTCCCAATAAAACCATATATAGTAAGTGTTATGGATTGAATTGTGTCCTCCAAAAAAGATGTGTTGTACATCCTAACCACTATGCCCGCAGTTATAATCACATTTGGGAATGGGTTATCTTTGTTATGTTAATGAGGCAGGATTAGTGTAAGGTGTATCTTGAGTCAATCTCTTTTAAGATATAAAACAGATTAAGTTAAGGAGCAGAGATAGGGGAAGAGAGCTGCCAGGCCATGTAAAGATCTCCCAGGAGCAGAAGGTAAAAGAGACAAGACCCTTCCTCCAGAGCCAAAAGCCTTCCCCTAGAGCTGACAGCCTAAATTCGGATTTCCAGCCTCCTAAATTGTAAAAAAAAAAAAAAAAGAATTTCTGTTTGTTAAAGCTATTCATCTGTGGCACTTCTGTTAAAGCAACACTAAATAACTAGCATTATCTTTTTAGCAGCTACATAGTATTCCATAATCTAGATGCACAATAATTGATTTAACTGGTCCCCTGTTAATGGACATTTGGTTATTTCTGCTTTTTTATTATTATAAATCATCATCTTTGTACACAATTCTTAGGGTACTTGTAAGAATTATTGGATGAAAAAGCAACATATGGGAAAATAAAATGGGACATCCACATTGAAAAAGTTTGGCAATTCCTTAAAATGTTAAAGAGTTACCATATGGCCCAGTAGTTCCACTCTTGGGTATATACCCAAGAAAAATTAAAACTTATTTTCACACAAAAACTTGTCCACAAATGATGGTAGCAGGATTATCCATAATAGCAAAAAGGTAGAAAAAACCCAAATGTCCATCAACTGATAAGCAAAACATGGTATATCCACACAATAAAATATTATTCAGTCACAAAAAGAGCAAAATTCTGATATATGTTACAATATGAATGAACTTTGAAATTTACAGAATAGGCAAATTCATAGAGACAGAAAGTAGATTAATGGTTTCCAGAGGTTCAGAGGATGGGGGATGGGGAGTGACAGCTAACGGGTATGGGATTTCTTTTTAAAATGATTGAAATGTTTTGGATTAGATAGTGGTAATGGTTTCAAGACCCTGTCAATATACTGTTGTTGTTAGTTGCCTTGGAGTAGATTCCAACTCAATTTTCTAAAAACATTAAATAGTTGGGTGTTATGGAACATGAATTATATCCTACTAAAACATTAAAAAAAAAAAAAAAAGATAAAACATTAAAAAAAAAAAAAAAGATAACAAGAAGAGTTTCCAAGAAGGGTCAGCCTGGAATATATGTACTCCACTAGAATACTTTTATCTTTGGTTATCCCCCAAACACCTCAGAAAAACTTTGCCTTTACCTAATTTCTCCCACCAGACAGTTAAACTGTTTTTCCTCATTTCCTGACTGAAATGGTTGTGTTTAAATTTGAAGAGAAAAAAAATTAAATCAAAGATTAGCTTTCAGAGACAAGCTTAAACGGCTCTTTTTTTTTTTTTAATAGTTTCTGTTTTTTTTTTCTAATTATAAAAGTAGCACATACTGTATGAGATTTGGAAAAGACATAAAAGTCTAAAAAGAAAAAAGTAAAGATTAGCTGTCATTCCACCACCCAGAGATAATAATTGTTAACATTTTTGTGTATTTTCTTCTAGTCTTTTAAACATGCTTTTGTTTTTGAAATTGGGATCGTACTCTGCATACACAACTTCATTTCTTGCTTTCTTATTTTAATATTATGGTATCATGAGCATTTTCTCATTTCAAAAACATAGTTTTTAAGGGCTACATAATTTTCTATTCTATGGCTATGCCATATCTTATTTAACCAGCTTCTAATTTTGTGAAATTTAGTTGCTTCCAATTTCTGCTGCTACTGTTGCTTTCATAGCCAAATATTTTTGCACATTCTAACTATTTTCTTAGGATAAATGCCCAACCGTAGAAATGCTGGCCCCCACCTGTCTGTCAGTTTATCATACTGTGGGGGCTTGCGTGTTGCTGTGATGCTGGAAGCTATGCCACCAGTATTCAGATACCAGCAGGGTCACCCATGGAGGACAGGTTTCAGCTGAGCTTCCAGACTAAGACAGACTAGGAAGAAGGACCCGGCAGTCTACTTCTGAAAAGCATTAGCCAGTGAAAACCTTATGAATAGCAGCAGAACATTGTCTGATATAGTGCTGAAGGATGAGCCCCCCAGGTTGGAAGACACTCAAAGATGACTGGGGAAGAGCTGCCTCCTCAAAGTAGAGTCGACCTGAATGACGTGGATGGAGTCAAGCTTTCGGGACCTTCACTTGCTGATGTGGCATGACTCAAAATGAGGAGAAACAGCTGCAAACATCCATTAATAATCAGAACCTGGAGTGTAGGAAGTATGAATCTAGGAAAATTGGAAATCATCAAAAATGAAATGGAACACATAAACATCGATATCCTAGGCATCAGTGAGCTGAAATGGACTGGTATTGGCCATTCTGAATCAGACAGTCATAGAGTCTACTATGCTGGGAATGACAACTCGAAGAGGAATGGTGTTGCATTCATCGTCAAAAAGAACATTTCAAGATCTATCCCGAAGTACAACGCTGTCAGTGATAGGATAATATCCATATGCCTACAAGGAAGACCAGTTAATACATCTATTATTCACATTTACACACCAACTAGTAGGGCCAAAGATGAATAAATCGAAGATTTTTATCAGCTGCTGCAGACTGAAATTGATCGAACATGCAATCAAGATGCATTGATAATTACTGGCGATTGGAATGCGAAAGTTGGAAGCAAAAAAGAAGGATCAGTAGTTGGAAAATATGGCCTTGGTGATAGAAACAATGCCAGAGATCAAATGATAGAATTTTGCAAGACCAACGACTTCTTCATTGCAAACACCTTCTTTCACGAACATAAACGGCGACTATACACATGGACCTCGCCAGATGGAACACACAGAAATCAAATTGACTGCATTTGTGGAAAGAGACGATGGAAAAGCTCAATATCATCAGTCAGAAAAAGGCCAGGGGCCGACTGTGGAACAGTCAACTGCTCATATGCAAGTTCAAGCTGAAACTGAAGAAAATCAGAGCAAGTCCACAAGAGCCAAAATATGACCTTGAGTACGTCCCACCTGAATTTAGAGACCAACTGAAGAACAGATTTGACGCATTGAACACTAGTGGCCAAAGACTAGACGAGATGTGGAATGACATCAAGGACATCATCCATGAAGAAAGCAAGAGGTCACTGAAAAGACAGGAAAGAAAAGACCAAGATGGATGTCAGAGGAGACTCTAAAACTTGGTCTTGAGCGTCGAGCAGCTAAAGCAAAAGGAAGAATTGATGAAGTAAAAGAACTGAACAGAAGATTTCAAAGGGCCTCTTGAGAAGACAAAATGAAGTATTATAATGACATGTGCAAAGAGCTGGAGATGGAAAACCAAAAGGGAAGAACACGCTCGGCGTTTCTCGAGCTGAAAGAACTGAAGAAAACATTCAAGCCTCAAGTTGCAATACTAAAGGATTCCATGGGGAAAATATGAAACGATGCAGGAAGCATCAAAAGAAGATGGAAGGAATATACAGAGTCATTATACCAAAAAGAATTAGTCAATATTCAACCATTTCAAGAGATGGCATATGATCAGGAACCGATGGTAATGAAGGAAGAAGTCCAAGCTGCTCTGAAGGCATTGGCAAAAACCAAGGCTCCAGGAATTGTTGGAATATCAACTGAGATGTTTCAACAAACAGATGCAGCACTGGAGGTACTCACTCGTCTATGCCAAGAAATATGGAAGACAGCTTCCTGGCCAACTGACTGGAAGAGATCCATATTTATGCCTATTCCCAAGAAAGGTGATCCAACCGAACATGGAAATTCTGGAACAATATCATTAATATCACACGCAAGCAAAATTTTGCTGAAGATCATTCAAAAACGGCTGCAGCAGTATATCAACAGGGAACTGCCAGAAATTCAGGCCTGTTTCAGAAGAGGATGTGGAACCAGGGATATCATTGCTGATGTCAGATGGATCCTGGCTGAAAGCAGAGAATACCAGAA
The DNA here is from genome assembly GCF_024166365.1 of Elephas maximus indicus. Classification (NCBI taxonomy): domain Eukaryota; kingdom Metazoa; phylum Chordata; class Mammalia; order Proboscidea; family Elephantidae; genus Elephas; species Elephas maximus. The sequence goes on along the minus strand of NC_064846.1, from coordinate 57,952,038 downwards.
GGATGTTTGCCTGTGTTTTATTGACTATGCAAAGGCATTCGATTGTGTGGATCATAACAAACTATGGATAACACTGCGAAGAATGGGAATTCCAGAACACTTAATTGTGCTCATGAGCAACCTTTACATAGATCAAGAGGCAGTTGTTCGGACAGAACAAGGGGATACTGATTGGTTTAAAGTCAGGAAATATGTACATCAGGGTTGTATCCTTTCACCATACTTATTCAATCAATCTGTGTGCTGAGCAAATAATCCGAGAAGCTGGACTATATGAAAAACAACATGGCCTCAGGATTTGAGGAAGACTCATTAACAACCTGCATTACGCAGATGACACAACCTTGCTTGCTGAAAGTGAAGAGGACTTGAAGCACTTACTGATGAAGATCAAAGACTACAGCCTTCAGTACGGATTGCATAAAAATCTTCACAACTGGACCAATAAGCAACAACATCATGATAAATGGAGAATATATTGAAGTTGTAAAGGATTTCATTTTATTTGGATCCACAATCAGTGCCCACGGAAGCAGCAGTCACAAATCAAACAACATATCGCATTGGACAAACTTGCTGCAAAAGACCTCTTTAAAGTGTTCAAAAGCAAAGATGTCATTTTGAGGACAAAGGTGCGCTGGGCCCAAGCCACGGTGTCTTCAATCACCTTGTATGCATGTGAAAGCTGGACAATGAATAAGGAAGACCAAAGGAGCCTTGGAATTATGGTGTTGGCAAAGAATATTGAATATACCATGGACTGCCAGAAAAATGAACAAATCTGTATTGGAAGAAGTACAGCCAGAATGCTCCTTAGAAGCGAGGATGGTAAGACTTCATCTCACGTAGTTTGGACATGTTATCAGGAGCGATCAGTCCCTAGAGAAGAACATCAAGCTTGGTAAAGGGGAGGATCAATGAAAAAGAGGAAGACCCTCAATGAAATGGATTGACACGGTGGTTGCAACACTGGGCTCAGGCATAGCAATGATTGTGAGGATGGCGGAGGACCTGGCAGTGCTTTGTTCTGTTGTGCATAGGGTCGCTATGAGTTGGAACTGACTCGACGGCACCTAACAACAACAAGAACAACAACACTTTTCAAAACCTTGAACCCTGGTGGCATAGTGGTTAAGTGCTATGGCTGCTAACCAAGAGGTCAGCACTTCGAATCCGCCAGGTGCTCCTTGGAAAATCTATGGGCAGTTCTACTCTGTTCTATAGGGTCGCTCTGAGTCAGATTCGACTCGACAGCAGTGGGTTTGTTTTTTTGGTTTTTATGCATTAAAATATATCAGTAAGTTTATATGTAATATTTCCAACCCCCAAAGACAAATAAAGACTGGATTTATAAAGATACTGATAATAAAAGGCAGTGATAATGAAAACTTAAAAAAATGAGGTATTTGACTTACATCACAACTGACTTTCAACAGAGTCATCAGAATGGAACCCGTTGTAAGTCAGGGACTGCCTGTATGGAGTCCCTGGGAGGTGCAAATGGTTAATGCGCTCAGCTGCTAGATGAAAAGTTGCAGGTTCAGGTCCAACCAGAAGTGACTCAGAAGAAATCTTGGCAATCTAGTGCTGAAAAATCAGCCATTGAAACCCCTATGGAGCACAGTTCTACTCTGACACACATAGGGTCACCATGAGTTGGAATCGAGGCAAAAGCAACTGTTTTTTTTTAACCATATACAAGCCTGTAATGGAGCCCTGGTGGCACAGTGGTTAAGAGCTTGGCTGTTAACCAAAAGGTCGGCAGTTCAAATCCACCAGCCACTCCTTGGAAACCCAATGAGGCAGCTCTACTCTGTCCTATAGGGTCATTATGAGTTGGAACCTACTCGATGGCAACGGGTTTGGTTTTTGGTTTTATACAAACCTGTGGTAAGAATCGACTCGACGGCACTGGCTTTGGTGGTAGGAAGGACTTATAGTCAACCGAAAATTTACTGTGATTTCAGGCCACCTAAAGTCCCTGAGGTTCAAATAATCTTATTTTGCCCACTGATTAATGCCTAAAATCCCACCATGAGTTTTGACTAAACATCTGATGTTTAGTGCAAAGGCAAGCAACTGCATGGGGGAAGTGCGTAGGATTGTATGGAGTGCCTGAGGAGGGTAGACAAAGGGGACAATGCCATCAAGCAAACTTGACCAACTCCATAAACCTGCCCAAGGCCAACACTGACAAGAGATAACTGCAAATACACCCCATGTTGCTTCAACAAGCGCAAGTGAATAACACAGTCCTTTTCCAGTAGGCAATGGTTTTTCCATTCCAGTGCTCCCTTTGATCTAGCTAAAATTCCTCTTTACCCACTGAGTAAAGGAAATGATAAAATACCTAGATTTCTCTTATAAATTCAGAACAAAGCCTTGACTAAGAAAGGTAGACCTTAATAAAATGGTAGCTTCCATCTTCTTGCTAACATTTACATAGCTCTTGCTATGGGCCAGGGACAGTTCTAAATGCATTACATGTATGAAAGCATTTATTTATATATCACAACCACCCTATCAGAATTGTTACTATTACTATCCTCATTTTACAGATAGTAAAACTGAGGAATAAAGAGGTTGCCTAATTTATCCAAGAGGCAGAGCTTAGATTTGAACTCATGTCTGGGAGACTCCAAAGTTCTTATTTTAAATCAGTCTTGGAAGCCATTTGTCCATTGCCAAAGAGATAGCATCCATGCCAAAAAGTAATTGTTACTATTCCATTTCTCCTTTTGTGCTATGTCTTGGGTGTTCCTTTAGGAATTATTGAATGGGAGAAGGGCAGCTTTTTGAGAAGTTTCTAATGTTTAAGAGACAAGCTTTGAAATCAGACAGACTTGAAATCATACCCCAAACTCTGCCACACACTAGCTCTGTAAGTTACTTAACATCTCTGAGCCTTAGTTTCTTCACCTGTAAAGTGTATTTGATAATAATAATCCCTAACTCATAGAGCTGTTATGAAGATTACATGAGCTTTTTAATATGTGTAAAGGGCTTACTACAGTACTTACCACCTGGTAATCAAAAAAACCAAACCCATTGCCATAAAAAAAAATAGCACTCAATAAATATTACTTGCTACAAAGCTGGAGAACAAGGCTTTAAAGTCACTCTAGAGTTTAACTTCACTTTGATATCATTATGAGTGACGAGAAAAACACACAGGCACTAGCCCCACTAAGTGCACTACTATCCAAGAGAGGAATCCTTCTGTTGAGCAAGGGGGTCAGTCAGCAGCCAACCACAGACAGATCCAGAAAATGACAGCTGCAGTTATCACACAAACAGCACAGTTTGGGTGCTGGGCAAGAGAAGGGGTTTAAGTTGGGAATGTACTGCTGGACAGTAGCTCAGCCTTCTCAGTCACACTTGAGCACTGCCAATAAGTTTATCTTTCAAAATCCATGTACAAAGCTGTCAAACACTCTTCACCTTCAGTTTGTTTATCACTTTTGGTTTGTTTTCCAGGCTTGGGGAACTCAAAACACAAGACTTAGTTTCCTCATCTGCAGAAAATCAAAAGGAGATAACCAAAAAACATGCTTATATTCCCGGGCCAAAACACACACACACACACACACACACACACACACACTACTAATTAACTCATAAATACAAAGGACAATATATTTTAATATAATGGCCAAGGAAAATAGATCCAAGCAGACCTGAGTTTGAGCATGTTGCTGTCCCTTACAGGTTGTGTGACCATAGGCAAGTAACTTAACTTCCCTGAGCCTTATTTTCTGTAAAATCAAGGATTATAGAGGTTGCTGCAAGTAGTAAATGGAATGTTGATGTGAAAGGGCTTTGCAAACTTGAAGGGATTTACAAATGGTAAGTATGCTAATGTAGCCAAACGTTTGCAAAGAAAAATATTAAAAACAAAATCACTGCAGGAGTGCTTAAAAAAACTAACAGGAAAGCACTAATAAACTATAAATCATGTATTACTCATTTATTATTACTATGATTTTGACTGCCAGAGTTTTAGGCAAAGCAGGTATAATTAGAAGCAGATGAAGAAGTAAATAGAGACCTGTGGAGAAATTCTCAAGAAATTTTGTGGGCAGTTTTTAGGACTGTAGATGGCACTAGTTCTTTAAAATGTCTCCTTTCTCTGTAAAATGTATGACTTCCCTTTTTCTTGATTTGGAGTAGGGAAGATAAAGGATTACCCACACTGGAGGGTTCTCCAAGACCACAAAGAAAGAAAAGGGTATGAGGGTACATTCTAAGCTGGAAAGGACAAATACTACAACCATTCTGACTCTCCCCACACAAATCCCCCTTTTATCTCCGTGGATCTCTCTGCCCAGCTGAGCCCAGACAGCTAGGGCTGATTGCTGCCATGTGTCCACTAGGGGCATTCCCCCAAATTCATGGCATTTACTGCATCCACTACTCCTTTTCTCCTTAAGCTAAAATTTTTGGCACATGACCTCACAGGAAAGCTAAGTGAAAGCAATACTAAAATAAGCAAAGACAATTCAAGAACAGAGAGACCAATGAGTTCAGAAAGCACTAATTCTTTGTCTCTGCTTTTATAAACTCTAATTACATTATTTGATAGTTATCCACTAAATTTTAAATGAATATATCCTTCAACCAAGCAATTCCACTTCCAAGTCTCTATCTTGAGAAACTCTTGCCCATGAGCACAAAGAGACATTTACAAGGATGCTCACTACAGCACTGTACTTTTTTTTTGTTGAGGAAGGGAACAGAAGCAGAGGGAGAGAGAAGAAAGGAAGGAAGGAAGGAAGGAAGGAAGGAAGGAAGGAAGGAAGGAAGGAAGGAAGGAAGGAAGGAAGGAAGGAAGGAAGGAAGGAAGGAAGGAAGGAAGGAAGGAAGGAAGGAAGGAAGGAAGGAAGGAAGGAAGGAAGGAAGGAAGGAAGGGAGGGAGGGAGGGAGGGAGGGAGGGAGGGAGGGAGGGAGGGAGGGAGGGAGGGAGGGAGGGAGGGAGGGAGGGAGGAAGGAAGGGAGGAAGGGAGGGAGGGAGGGAGGGAGAAAGGGAGAAAGGGAGGAAGAAAGGAGGGAAGGAGGGAGAGTGGAAGAGAGGAAGGAAGAGGGGAGAGAGGGAGAAAGGAAAGAAGGAAAGAAGAAAGGAAAGGAGAGAGGAAAGAAGGGAGGGAGGGAGGAAGCAAAGGAGAGGGAGGGAAGGAGGGAGGAAGAAAGGAAGGGAGAAAGGGGGGAAGAAAGGCAGGAGGGAGGGAGAGTGGAAGAGAGGAAGGAAGGAAGAGGGGAAAGAGGGAGAAAGGAAGGAAGGAAAGAAGAAAGGAAAGGAGAGAGGGAGGAAGGAAGGCAGGCAGGCAGGAAGGCAGGAAGAAAATTTAAATCAAATGTGATTTATCCAAACAAGAGAATACTGGGCTATCATTTAAAAGTAGATTGATCTGCTACATGATTCTGCTAAAACTCAACCACAAAAAGCCAAACAACCCAATTAAAAAATGGGCAAAGGATATGAACAGGCACTTCACTAAAGAAGACATTCAGGCAGCTAACAGATACATGAGGAAATGCTCTCGATCATTAGCCATTAGAGAAATGCAAATCAAAGCTACAGTGAGATTCTATCTCACTCCAACAAGGCTGGCATTAATTCAAAAAACACAAAATAAATGTTGGAGACGTTGTGGAGAGACTGGAACACTTATACACTGCTGGTGGGAATGTAAAATGGTATAACCACTTTGGAAATCCATTTGGCACTTCCTTAAAAAGCTAGAAATAGAACTACCATATGATCCAGCAATTCCACTCCTTGGAATATATCCTAGAGAAACAAAAGCCTTTACATGAACAGATATATGCACACCCATGGTCACTGCATCACTATTTACAATAGGAAAAAGATGGAAGCAACCAAGGTGCCCATCAATGGATGAATGGATAACTAAATTATGGTGTATTCACACAACGGAATACTACGCAATGATAAAGAACAGTGAGGAATCTGTGAAACATTTCATAACATGGAGGAACCGGGAAGACATTATGCTGAGTGAAATTAGTTGCAAAAGGACAAATATTGTATAAGATCACTATTATAAGAACTTGAGAAATAGTTTAAACTGAGAAGAAACACTCTTTTGTAGTTACGAGGGGGAGAGGGAGGGAGGGTGGGAGAGTGGTATTTACTAATTAGATAGTAGATAAGAACTACTTTAGGTGATGGGAAGGACAACACTCAATACGGGAGAAGTCAGCACAACTGGAATAAACCAAAAGCAAAGAAGTTTCCTAAGTAAACTGAATGCTTCGAAGGTCAGCAAAGCAGGGCAGGGGTGTGGGGACCATGGTTTCAGGGGACATCTAAGTCAATTGGCAAAATAAAATCTATTAAAACATTCTGCATCCCACTTTGAAGAGTGGCGCCTGGGGTCTTAAACACTAGCAAGCGGCCAGCTAAGATGCATCAATGAGTCTCAACCCACCTGGATCAAAGGAGAATGAAGAACACCAAGGACACAAGGTAATTACAATCCCAAGAGATAGAAAGGGCTACACAAACCAGAGACTACATCATCCTGAGACCAGAAGGACTAGATGGTTCCCGGCCACTGCCGATGACTGCCCTGACCAAGAACACAACAGAGAACCCCTGAGGGAGCAGGAGAGCAGTGGGATGCAGACCCCAAATTCTCATAAAAAGACCAGATTTAATGGTCTGACTGAGACTAGAAGGACCCCGATGGTCATGGTCCCCAAACCTTCTGTTGGCCCAGGACAGGAACCATTCCCGAAGCCAACTCTTCAGACATGGATTGGAGTGGACAATGGGTTGGAGAGGGATGCTGGTGAGGAGTGAGGTTCTTGGATCAGGTGGACACTTGAAACTATGTTGGCATCTCCTGCCTGGAGGGGAGATGAGAGGGTGGAGGGGGTTAGAAGCTGGCAAAATGGACACGAAAAGAGAGAGTGGAGGGAGAGAGCAGGCTGTCTCATTGGGGAGAGAGTAATTGGGAGTGTGTAGCAAGGTGTATATAAGTTTTTATGTGAGAGACTGACTTGATTTGTAAACTTTCACTTAAAGCACAATAAAAATTATTAAAAAAAAAAAAAAGTAGATTGATCTGTCTATACTAACCTGGAAAGACCTGTAACATAGTATTGAGTCGAAAAAAGCAAGCTACAAAACAATGTATACAGTTGGTGGTGGTGGTGGTGTTGTTAGTTTCTATCCAGTCAATTCTTACACATGGCAACTCCGTGTGTGCGGTGTAGGACTACTCCACACGGTTTTCAAGGCTGTGACCTTTCAGAAGCAGATCACCAGGCCTGTCTTCCAAGGCACCTCTGGGTAGGTTCTAACAGCCAACCTTTCAGCTAGTAGTCAAGTGCTTAACTGTTTGTGCCACCCTGCGATTTCTATTCAACTATATAATGATTACAGCCAAGAAAACCCTACGCAGAAGTTCTACTCTGTAACACATGGGGTTTCCATGAGTCAGAATTGACTTAATGGTGATGGGCTTCGTGTTTGGTTTTACTCTTTGCTAGCAGCTGAGGATAAAATCATCAACAAAAATGGACATGGCCCTACCTTATGATCTAGAGTTTAGAAGTCAGTAATCTATAGTGGAAAGAGTTTGCACTCAGTACTGAGTTTCAGTTTCAGCTCTGCATGACTTGGTACAAGTATCTCAGCAATCTCATCTGTAAAATGGGATAATGTTACCTAACTCTCAAGGTTGTGGTGGGGATTCAATGAAGTAGTGCAAGTAACTCATGGAGCAAAGCACCTAGCATATAGCAATCGCTCAGTGAATGTTAATCTCTCTCATTCCTTGTACTTTATGTTTTACTGTACTGACCTTTCCAAAATAACAATAGTTAATATTATAGCAAATATGCATATAGCTTTCACTATATGTCAAGCACTATTCTAAGTATTTTAAATACAATTAGCTCATACAATCCTCAGAATAACTCTATGGAATAGGCGCTATTATTATCTCCATTTCCAGATGAAGAAGCTGAGGCACAAGTTAAGCAACGTGCCCAAGGTCACATAATTAATAAGTGGCAGAGACGGGATTTGAAGCCAGGCAGAGTCTGTGTTCTTAACAACTATTCTTTGTTTCCCGTAAGTATCTCTGTAGCTGTGGGTCCCTCTCCTCCCTCCTCCATGATCTATTTCCCTTTTTCTTCATTAATTCAACAAATATTTATAGAGGACCTACAATGTATGAGACAGTGTTCTAGGTTTGGTGCTATAGCAGTTAAAGTCTCTGCCACCACGAAGAGTAGCTAGTGGAATAAGGCATGTGAGAGGTGATGAAAGAAAATAAATTAATTTGTAATATAGTATCAGGTAGGCATAAGTGTTTTGAAGAAAATAAAGCAGAGACTGGTCTTATTCACACCGTCTGAACCACAGTCACAGCTGCATATAAAGGTAGTTTCTCCTTGGAAGATAGTCATGTTTGCTGCCTATTGTTCTGGGTTCACAGGAATCAAATCGACTACATATGCAGGAAAAGACAATGGAAAACTGAATATTGTCAGTCAGAACAATGCCAGTGGCCCACTGCAGAATATATTATCAATTACTCATATGCAAGTTGAAGTTAAGGTTGAAGAAAATTAAAAGAAGTCTGCGAGAGTCAAAGTACAAACTTGAGTACATCCCACCTGAATTTAGAGACCATCTCAAGAATAGATTTGATGCACTGAACACTAATGACCGAAGACCAGACAAGACGTGGAATGACATCAAGGACATCATCCATGAGGAAAGCAAGAGGTCATTAAAACGACAAGAAAGAAAGAAAAGACCAAAATGGATGTCAGAAGAGACTCCAAAACTTGCTCTTAAACTTTGAGTAGCTGAAGCAAAAGGAAGAAATGATGAAGTAAAAGGGCTGAACAGAAGATTTCAAAGGGTGGCTCAAGAAGACAAACTAAAGTATTATAATGACATGTGCAAAGACCTGGAGTTAGAAAACCAAAAGCATTTCTAAAGCTGAAAGAACTGAAGAAAAAATTCAAGCCTCAAACTGCAATTTTGAATGATTGATTCTATCGGCAAAATGAAGTCCTGCTGGTGCAGTGGTTAAGAGCTCGGCTGCTAACCAAAAGGTTGGCAGTTCAAATCTACCAGTTTGCTCCTTGGAAGTCCAATGGGGCAGGTCTACTCTGTCCCATAGGGTTGCTATGTATCGGAATCTACTGGACAGCAACAGGTTTTGTTGTTGTTATTTTGTTATGGGCAAAATATTGAATGCTGCAGGAAGCAATGACAGAAAATGAAAGGAATACACAGTGTCAGTGTGCCAAAAAGAATTGGTCAGTGTTCACCCACTTCAGAAGGTAACATATGCTCAAGAACTGACAGTACTGAAGAAAGAATTCCAAGCTGCACTGAAGGCATTGGCGAAAAACAAGGCTCCAGGAATTGACAGAATACCAACTGAAATGTTTCAACAAATGAATGCAGAGCTGGAGGTGCTCACTCATCTGTCCCAAGAAATTTGGACGACAGCTACCTGGCCAACCAGTTGGAAGAGATCCATATTTGTGCCCATTCCGAAGAAAGGTGAGACAACAGAATGTGAAAATAAATTATTGGACAGTATCATTAATATCATATGCAGGTAAAATTTTGCTGAAGATCATTCAAAATTGGTTGCAGCAGTACATCAACAGGGAACTGCCAGAAATTCAAGCTGGATTCAAAATAGAACGTGGAGTGAGGGATATCATTGCTGACGTCACATGGATCTTGAAAAGTAAAGATGTCATTTTGAGGACTAAGGTGCACCTGACCCAAGCCATGGTATTTTCAAATGCCTCATATGTATGGGAAAATTGGACAATAAAGAAGGAAGACTGAAAAAGAATTTATGCCTTTGAATTATGGTGTTGGCAAAGAATATTGAATGTACCATGGACTGCCAGAAGAACGAACAGGCCTGTCTTGGAAGAAGTACAGCCAGAGTGCTCCTTGGAAGTTAGGATGGCAAGACTTCGTCTAACATACTTTGGACATGTTATCAGGAGGGGCCAGTCCCTGAAGAAGGACATCATGTTTGGTAAGGTAGAGAGTCATTGAAAAAGAGGAAGACCCTCAATGAGATGGATTACATAATGGCTGCCACAATGGGCTGAAACATAGCAACAATTGTGAGGACGGCGTGCAGGACTGGGCAGTGTTTCGTTCTGTTGTACATAGGGTTGCTATAAGTTGTAACGGACAGGACGGCACCTAACAACAACAACAGCAAGAGACCACCAACATCATAATCAACAAACCGTTACTGGAACAGACACGTTCTTACCCCACACTTATTTGCTAATGGGGGTTAAAGCTTAGGGAAGTCGAGGGTTACATTCTCAGGAACGCAGAGGCAAACTAAAGTCTAATTCAAAATGGAATCTAGTTAACAATATGGAGTTTGATTCAAACTGGGCTTAGCTATCCTGTTACAGTCAGGCACCTACACACACACACACACACACAAAAACACACACCAGAACCAAAAAGCTCCACTTTAGGTATTAGCCACTATCTCTGGTGTGTGCCAGACACTGCCTTTTATGGACCCATTCCAACTCTCTTTTCCTTGTTTTCAGACACAAAGAAAATGATCCAGTGAGCCATTTTAGACACCTATCTGGTTCTGCCCCTAAGCACCTTCTCTCTCAGAAGGAACTTTGGGTAACAGGCCCTGGGGTCCCACCTTCCAGCAAGCTCCTTGGTAGAGCATAGTAGTTAAGAGCATAGCTTCTGTGGATAAAAGGACACAGGGAACCCAGTGTGGAAACGGGGAGCGTGCTGTCACATTGTGGGGATTGCAACCAATGTCACAAAACAATATGTGTATAAATTTTTGAATGAGAAATTAACTTGAGCCGTAAACTTTCACCTAAAGCACAATTAAAAAAAAAAAGAGCATAGGTTTTGGAGTCAGCTTGAATTGGATTCCCAGCTCTGCCACATATTGGCTATGTAACCACAGGCAAGTTACTTCTCTAAGCCTCAGCTTGTTCATGTGTAAAATGGGAATAACAATACTACCTCCTAGGGTTATTTTGAGGATTGAATGAGATTATCCATGTAAAGTGATTTTTTAGCACTTTAGCACAGTTCCTGGCATGCAGTAAACAGTAAATGAACTATAAAAAATGTTGATATCCTCTAGGGTCCTTTTCTTGGCTTTCTCCTTTTCTCACTCTTTATGTACTCACAGGGAAATCTCATCTATTCCAAGGTTTTAAATACTGCACATATGTTGATGATTTCCAGATTACACTCTAGCCCAGAGCTATCTCTGGAGCTATTCAAAGGGCTAGTCAGCTATGAGATAAGGAGCTTGACCAGAATGATGTAAATCAACACACCATTTCCTTCCTCAAGGAGATCTTTCTACAAAAAAATAAATAACTGAACTAAACAGTGTGCACAGTGAAATAGTTGATTTACAGTGTGTTTTGAGCTCCTTAGGTCCTCACAGATCAGTAACTAAGAATTTGCAGACACACTTGAATAGCAAAGACATTTCTTTTGTGTGTGTGTGTGTGTGTGTGCTTTAGGTGAAAGTTTACAAATCGAGTCAGTCTCTCATACAAAGAGCCATACGCATCCCACCGTGTACTCCAGGCTGCTCTCCTCTTAATGAGACAGCACATTCCTCCTCCCCACCCTGTATTTGCCTTGTCCATTCACCTAGCTCCTGTACCCCTCTTCCTTCTCATCTCTCCACCGGACAGGAGTCATCCTCATAGTCTCATGTGTCTACTTGAGCCACAAAGTTCACTCCTCACCAGCACCATTGTCTATCTTATAGTCCAGGCCAATCCCTGTCTGTAGAGTTGGTTTCGGGAATGGTTCCAATCTTGGGCTATCAAAGGGTCTAGGGACCATGACCATCAGGATGCCTCTGGTCTCAGTCAGACCATGAAGCCTGGTCTTTTTACGAGAATTTAAGATCTGCATCCCACTGTTCTGCTCCATCAGGGATTCTCTGCTGTATTCCCTGTCAGGGCAGTCACCAGTGGTAGCTGGGCACCATCTAGTTCTTCGGCTCTCAGGCTGATGAAATCTCTGGTTTCTGTGGCCCTTTCTGTCTCTTGGGCTCATATGTACTTTGTGTCTTTGGTGCTCTTCATTCTCCTTAGCTCCAGGTGGGTTGAGACCAATCGATGCACCTTAGATGGCTGCTTGCTAGTGTTTAAGACCCCAGATGCCTCTCACCAAGGTGGAATGCAGACAGTTTTCTTAATACATTTTGTTATGCCAATTGACCTAAATGTACCCCGAAGCCATGGTCCCCAGACCCCCATCCCTGCTACTCTGGCCTTTGAAGGTTTTGGTTGTATTGTGGAAATATCTTTGCTTTTGGTTTAGTCCAGTCATACTAACTCTGTGTTACATGTTGCCCTTCCCTTCACCTAAAAAATTTTTTGTCTACTATCTAGTTAGTGGAAACCCTGGTGGCGTAGTGGTTAAGTGCTACTGCTGCTAACCAAAAGGTCAGCAGTTTGAATCACCAGGCGTTCCTTGGAAACTCTATGGGGCAGTTTTACTCTGTCCTGTAAAGTCACTATGAGTCAGAAACTACTCTACGGCAACGGGTTTGCATCTAGTTAGTGAATATCCCTCTCCCTCCCTCCCCACCCTTGTAACCATCAAAGAATATTTTCTTCTGTGTTTAAACTTTATCTGGAGTTCTTATAATAGTGGTCTCACACAATATTTGTCCTTTTGCAATTGACTAATTTCACTCAGCGTAATGCCTTCCAGTTTCCTCCATGTTATGAAATGTTTCACAGATACATTGTTGTTCTTAATCATTGTGTAGTAGTCCATTGTGTGAATATACCATAATTTACTTATCCATTCATCCGTTGATGGGCACCTTGGTTGCTTCCAACTTTTTGCTATTGTAAACTGTGCTGCAGTGAACATGGGTGTGCATATATCTGTTCCTGTGAAGGCCTCTTATTTCTTTAGGGTATATTCCAAGGAGTGGAATTGCTGGGTCTTATGGTAGTTCTATTTCTAGCTTTTTAAGGAAGCACTAAATTGATTTCCCAAGTGGTTGTAACATTTTACATTCCTGCCAGCAGTGTATAAGTGTTTCAGTCTCTCCACAACCTCTCCAACATTTATTATTTTGTGTTTTTTGGATTAATGCCAGCCTTGTTGGAGTGAGATGGAATCTCATTGCAGTTTTGATTAGCATTTCACTAATAGCTAATGATCGTGAGCATTTCCTCATGTATCTTTTAGCAGCCTGAATGTCTTCTTTGGTGAAGTGCCTGTTCATATCTTCTGCCCATTTTTTAATTGCATTATTTGTCTTTTTGTAGTTGAGTTTTTGCAGTATCATGTAGATTTTAGAGATCAGACACTGATCGGAAATGCCATAGCTAAAAACTTTTTCCCAGTCTGTAGGCAATCTTTTTACTCTTTTGGTGAAGTCTCTGGTTGAGCATAGGTGTTTGATTTTTAGGAGCTCCCAGTTATCTACTCAAACCCATTGCCATCGAGTCAATTCCAACTCATCGCGACACTATAGGACAGAGTAGAACTGCCCCATAGAGTTTCCAAGGAGCACCTGGTGGATTCAGACTGCCGACTTTTGGTTAGCAGCCCTAGCACATAACCACTCTGCCACCAGGGTTTCCGTTTATATAGGATCGCTATGAGTCAGAATCGATTTGATGGCACTGGGTTTTGTTTTGTTTTGTTTTTCAGTTATCTAGTTTCTATTCTGATGTTTGTGCTTTGTTAGTAATGTTTTGTATACTGTTTATGCCAGGTATTAGGGCTCCTAGCATTGTCCCTATTTTTTCTTCCATGATCTCTATCATTTTAGATTTTATATTTAGGTCTTTGATCCATTTTGAGTTGGTTTTTGTGCACAGTGTGAGGTATGGGTCTTATTTCATTTTTTTGCAGATGAGTAATCAGTTATGCCAGCACCATTTGTTGAAGAGACTGCCTTTTCCCCCATTTAACAGACACAAAGACATTTCTAATTGAATATTCCACAACAACTGACCTCTCCACCAATGGAAAGAACTCAGCTAGCATTCAGCATCTGTCTTGCTAGACAAGTGTTGCTAATATGCCCACCACGACCACCGCTGATATCCTCAGCCACTATTTCTCTGATACTTACCATCATCTCATAGGTCCTAGGTTTCTGAATCTATACACAGACCTCCATACCTGACTCTGGGCCTTTGGTAACCCTCCAGACAACCCTCCTTGATTTGGAACATTGGCTTTCCTGCACAGTTTTTAGCCCTGCTCACATTTTTTTGTATTGGCAACTTTACTCTTGCTCAGGCCTCATAAATCCCAATCCATCCCACATTCAGATTCTTCATCAGAGACTACGGGTTTGATAGCATCTTGGCTAGAGCCCATAGTTTCTATGATACCCTATCACCTACTGAGGATCAAGAACTTGCAGATTTGTGTGTGTCGTTGAAGATGCAACTGGGATCCTGCCCCACCTGCCTCCTAAGAACTCCTCAAGTTAATATTGGAAGAGGAAATTTGCCAGCATACACTTCATATGTGCTGTACCAGGCAGGCAGCTACATTTCAATCATCAGTCACAGGAGAGGGAGACATTCTGAGATTCATGAACTGTAGGTAGCAAGCTGTCAACCCCAAACAAATTTCTAGTTCAAAAAGCCCAGTCACTAACTCAACCAAAACTACCTGCCAAACTAATGGGTATCCTCTATTGGGTGGCCTAGTGAGCCATTGTATAAACTTCCATTGAGCTGCAGTTGTTGTTAGGTGCCATCGAGTCATTTCCAACTCATAGTGACTGTATGTTCAATAGAATGAAACACGGCCCAGTCCTGCACCATCCTTACCATTGTTGTTATGCTTGAGCCCATTGTTGCAGCCACTGTGTCAATCCATCTCATTGAGGGTCTTCTTCTTTTTCGATGATCCTCTCCTTTACCACGCATCATGTCTTTCTCCAGGGACTGATCCCTCCTGATAACAGCTGCAGTTACCAACCATTAAAAACTCCTAATTTCTCTTTACTCTCAGTTTCTGTTCAGTGAAGATCCATGCCTTCGTTGTTGCATGGAAAATTAGACCCTGCACTACGCTTCCCGCTGTGACCCCAGCATTGCCTATCACCTAGTTACCTGCTAATTATCCTTCAGATCATAGCTCAAACAAACTTTCCCTGACCACTGAAATCTCTCCTACACCCTGTTGTAACATGCGTATTCATATCACTTATCAAAATTACAATTTTTACTTTTGCCTGTAAACATACATCTGTTTGTGATGGTTGATTAATGCATGCCTCAACCACTAGAATAGGAATTATCCAAAGGCAGAGATCATTTCTAGTTTTGTTCACTAAATATCCCCAGCACTAGCACAGTGCCATCATATAGTAGGAACTCAGATAGTCATTGAATGACATGAATGAATTATCATTATGCATCACTTCCCATTAATCCCTTGACCTCTGGAAACAACTCTGAAGTCCAGCTATTTGTAAAGTTAAACCCACAGGGGTTTACAACTTGGCCTAGTTCAGAGAGGGCTACAAAATGAAGAGAAACTTCTTTCCAAACCAACCTTAATGTGAAGGCATAGCCATATCTTTCAGCTTAAGCCTCTACCGATGCCCTTATTATCTTTTAGTGATTATCGAATGGGATCTGGACTAGTTTGTTCTAATGCCAACTTGGGTTCATCGGGAACTACATACATTTCCCAGAATCCTCTTCCCTGTATGGTATTGGCTTAGAGTTGGCCAAAAGTGAAGTGAGAGATTTAGAAGGCAGAAGTAAAGCAGCATCCATTACACTAAAAAGTGATCTTTGATTAGAGGCAGTAGGGAATAGACTCAGAGGTGTGGGCAGGTTCCAGTCTATCTTCACTCTTTCCTATTCCACCTCTGGTGTTCTTTCCTTACTGTTGGTCCTGGTGACCAACAGCAATCCCCGGCCCACCATCAGATAGTTCACTGCAACTTCACAGAGGCAGTATAGCCATATAAAGCCAACAAGCTTCCATCATCTTCTAAACTATTCCCCCTTCACAACTCAACTCTAGTAGCCTGACATGCCTAGCTTCCAAATTTCCCTGCAAATACCAACTCTTTCACCTGTACTAGAGCTGATTAGTGCCCTTTATGGTAATCTTTCAACTCCTCTTCTCAGACTTTTATTTTCGTAGCTCCTCCTGCAATTGTAAAAGGTCTAATTTTATAATAAGTACCTTATACCATAAAACTGTCCTTCCGGTTAAGCTAACTGATGCAAAATCCTGCACAGATTTTTGAATTAAAGTATCATTGGCTTTTTAAAAACATGTTTGGTGCCAGGGTACTTAGAACCATCTCACCTTCCCTCACTCTCACTTCCTGAACTGTCTCTCCTACCTGCACTTTCTCATTTCCCAAACGGAAGGAATATGAAAAGTTTCCAAATCAATCCCCTTATCGCTACTATTTTTTAAATTTTTTACCTCTGTTTTCTTTTTATTTTATTATTTTTTAAGTATTTCTTTGTGTTTTAGGTGAAAGTATACATAGTAAATTAGGTCCTCATTTAACAATTTTTATACAACTTGCTCCATGACATCGGTTTACATTTTTCACGTGTCAACATTCTCATTATTTCCCTTCTTTTGCTCTGTTTCCATTAATCTAGCTTCCCTGCCTTTCCTTAGCTTCTCATCTTTGTTTTAGGGTAAATATTGACTGTTTGGTCTCATATGGTTGATTAATTTAACAGATTACAGTATTCATGGGTGATATTGTTTATTTTATAAGCCAACCTATTTTTTGATGAAAGGTGACCACCCAGAGTGGCTTCAGTTCCAAGTTCAAAAGGTGTCTTTGGTCAATAGCCTCGGGCGTTCCTCTAGTCTCTATCAGTCCAGTAAGTCTGGCCTTTTTTAGGAACTTGAGTTTTGTTTTATATTTTTCTCCCATTCTAACTGGGACCTTCTATTGTGTCCCTGGTCAGAATGGTCGGTAGTGATAGCTGAGCACCATCTAGTTCTTCTGGTCTCAGGCTAGAAAAGGTTGCAGTTCTCATGGGCCATTAGTCCTGTGGACTAATTTCTTCCTTGAGTCTTTGGTTTCCTTCACTCTCCTTTGCTCCCATGGGAAGAGACCCGCAGTTGTATCTTAGATGGCCACTTGAGATTTTTTTTTAATCACTCAAATAATACATGAATACATTCTCACCACAAAAATATATATAAAGTAAAAATGAAAGTCTCTCTTCACCACCATTCTCCATTCTACATCATTCCCCAGAGGTAACCCCAAAGCTAATAGTTTTGTATCTATCCTTCCTGAGATTTTCCTATGTACATGCAAACACATACACAGAGTTCATGGTGTTTATGGCTCATACTCTATACATCTTTATGCTACTTGCTTTTTTCATCTAAAAAATTGCCCTAGAGATCTATGTTAGTACAGATAGACCTATCTCATTTTGTTTACAGTTGCTTAGTAGTATTTCAAAGCAAGGAGGTACGATAATTTACTTAATCTTTCCACTACAGATGGACCCTTAGGTTGTTTACAATCTTTTAAAACTATAAACATCCTTGTACTAGCCTCCTTGTGCAGATGTGCAAGTACTTTTATAAGTGAATTTGTTGCTTCAAAGCATATTTGCATTTGAAAATTTAATATAAATAACACCAAATTGCCCAACAGAATGGCCGTATGGATTTACATTCCCACCAATAGCATGTAAGAGTATCAGTTTCCCACACCCAAAGCAATAATACATATTATCAATCATTTTAATTTTTTGTCAATCTAATGGGCAAAAATATATATATATATTTCTTATCGTTTTCTTTTGCAGTCTTCTGATTACCAGTGAGAAAGAGCATCTTTTCATATGCTTATTGGCCATTTGTATTTCTTCTATGAATTGTCTATTCATGGCTTTGCTAATTTTGCTAATGAGTTGTTTGTCACTTTCTTATGGATTTGTAGAAGCACTTGGTATATTATGGATGTTTATTGTTTGTCTTCACATATGTTGTAAATATTGTTTTTCCAGTCTGTTTCTTGTCTTTTTATTTTTTCCCCAGGGTCACAGACTCAAATAATGACAGGGGCCAGGAAGGTAATGTGATTGTGTGATGTTCATCAGGCGTAAGACAATAAGGAACAAGACAATAATACCTACCTAAAAGCTTTTTTTTTTTAACATTTCAAAAATATAATTAAAACTCTCCATAGGACAAAGAATCTTGCATGCCAGATTCAGCCCGTAGGCCACCAGTTTGAAACCTCTAGCTTTTAATGGGCTTTTGCCATTATTGTTGTTGTTCAAAGATTTACTTTCACTTTTGTATTTTATGTTGTTGAATTTGTCAATCTTTTCCATTGTGATTTCTAGGTTTGCTTCCACGTCTTGTTTGCAAAGTCCTTATTCTCTTAAATTTTACTCTAAGACTTGTTTGGATTTTTTATGTTCATTTCTTCAGTCCATTTGGAATCTACCTTAGATTATGATAGAGACTCCTGGGGAGTCCTCAGAGTCCCTGGGTGGCCCAAATAGTTAAGTGCTCAACTACCAGCCAACAGGTTGATAGTTTGAACCAACCAAAAGGCACTTCGGAAGACAGGCCTGGCAATCTGCTTCTAAGAAGTCACAGCCTTAAAAACCCTATGGAGTAGTTCAACTCTGTACACAAGGGGTCACCATGAGTGCAAATCAACTAGATGGCAGGTAACAACAACAGGGTAGAGAACTAAGTGTATTAAGTTTTTTCCACAAATAATTAGCCAGACGTCTCAACACTGTTTACTGAAGAATCCATCATGTCCCACTGATTTAAAATGTCACATTTATCGCGTGTTAAAGTTCAGTTTTTCCAAATGGGTCTATTTTGGGATTCCATTCTGTTCTGTTAGTCTTCTATTATATACCTGAGCCATATCCACACTGTTTTAATTATTATAAATTTACACTGTATTTTGATATCTAGTAGGGAGAAACTTTCCTCATTTTTCTTCTTTTTCAAAACGCCCTTGAAAATTCCTGCATATTTTCTTTTCCAAAAAAACTTTATAGATTAATTTGGAGAGTATTTCTGAGCCGTCCAATTTATTTATATGCTATTATGTCCTTCAGTAACTTTTTGTAGATTTCAACATACAGAATTATTAAATTTCTTGTCAGGTTTATTCTGAGTTATTTTATATTCTTATTGCTACTGTGAATGGGACCTTTTATTCATGACATTTTCTAATTGGTTTTTACTGGAAACCTATTGACTTCTGTATATTGATTTTATACCTAGTCACTGTACTAACCTCTCTTATTAGTTATAATAGCTTGCCAGTTGGTTCTTGTGGCTTTTCTAGATGGATAATCATATTATCTACTATTAATGACAGTTTTTTTCCCTTTTTTTCTCTAGTACTTGTATATCCTCATTATTTTTTTCCTTTTCTTTTTTTCTCTACCTCCTCCTCCTCCTTCTTCTAATTGTATCAGCTAGGCCCTCCAGAACAATGTTGAATAGAAGAGGTAAAAGCAAGCAACTCTGCCTTCTTCCTGACTTTAATGAGAATGCATCTAACATTTCATCATTAAGTATCAAGTGTGCTGTTTATTTCCAGTAGAAACCCTTTCAGGAAAATTTTTTTCTGTTCCTAGTCCAATATTTGCTATTTCTTTTTAAATCTGGAATGAGTGCTGAATTTTATCTAAAACTTTTCCAGCACCTATTGAAATGATTGTATTTTTTCTCCTTTAATATGTTAATGTAGTGAACTACATGTATAGAGATTTTTATGTTGAGCTATTCTTGCCTTCCCAGGGTAATATCTACTTAGTAATGGTGCTTTGTTATTTTCATACACTATTGCATTGAACTTGTTAATATTCCATTTGGGGTTTTGTATCTGTGTTCATAAATGAGATTGACCTCTATATTTTATGCTAACTTTAGGCCATCACTCTTTACTTGGATTACTTCTTCATATCAAATTATTTCTTTAAATAAGTCCTTGGGCCAAGTAGTTCTTTGGGCCAACCTTGAGAAATGTGTTTTTTCAACCCAGAGGTGGAATGTCTAAATCACATTTTGTTCATTCAAGGGATCCCCATGACATCAGACAAGGTAACAGTTATCCTAAAGTAGAAGGATCCCAGTAAATTATGTCCAGTTTTCCCTCCCAGACTATTCCAATAGTCAACCTCCTTAGGAAAGAAAAGGGATGTATCTGGTTCACTGCTGCTGGAGCAACCTTCCAAATGGTGAAGGCTTTTCAATTCCTCTCTAATGTTGGCTTCTCTGGACCCATGCAAGCCATACAGCATTAATAATAGTACTTTTTTTTTTTACCATAAGAGTTTTTTTTTTTAATTGTACTTTAGGTGAAAATTTAGAGCTCAAGTTAATTTCTCATACAAAAATTTATACACACATTGTTCCGCGACCCTAGTTGCCCTCCTTACAATGTGACTGTACATTTCTCCTTTCCACCCTGGATTTCCCGTGTCTATTCAACCAGCTCCTATCCATTTCTGCTTTCTCATCTCGCCTCCAGACAGGAGCTGCTCATTTAGTCTTGTGTATCTACCTGAACTAAGAAGCACACTCTTCACGATGAGTATCATTTTATGGCTTATAATCCAGCCTATTCTTTGTCTGAAGAGTTGGCTTTGGGAATGGTTTTAGTTTTGGATTAACAGAAAGTCCAGGGGCCACGTCTTCTGGGGTTCCTCCAGTCTCAGTCAGACCATTAACTCTGGTCTTTTTACTAGAATTTGAGGTCTGTGCCCCACTTTTCTCCCACTCCATCAAGAACTCTCTGTTGTATTCCCTGTCAGGGTGGTCATTGGTGGTAGCTGGCCACCATCTAGTTCTTCTGATCTCAGGCAGATGGAATCTCTGATTTATGTGGCCCCTTTTGTCTCTTGGGCTCATATTTTCCTTGTGTCTTTGGTGTTCTTCATTCTTCTTTGCTCCAGGTGGATTGGGACCAGTTGATGGATCTTAGATGGCAGCTCATGAGGAACCTGTACATAGATCAAGAGGCAGTTGTTCAGACGGAACAAGGAAATACTGAGTGGTTTAAAGTCAGGAAGTTGTGCGTCAGGGTCGTATCATTTCACCAAACCTATTTAATCTGTATCCAAGAAGCTGGACTATATGAAGAAGAACGGGGCATCAGGATTGGAGGAAGACTCATTAACAACCTGAGTTATGCAGATGACACAACCTTGCTTGCTGAAAGTGAAGAGGACTTAAAGCACTTACTAATGAAGATCAAAGACCACAACCTTCAGTATGGATTGCAGGTCAACATAAAGAAAACAAAAATCCTCACGCCTGGACCAATAAGCAACATCATGATAAACGGAGGAAAGATTGAAGTTGTCAAGGATTTCATTTTACTTGGATCCACAATTAACACCCATGGAAACAGCAGTCAAGAAATCAAAAGACGCATTTCATTGGGCAAATCTGCTGCAAATGACCTCTTTAAAGTGTTGAAAAGCAAAAATGTCATCTTGAAGACTAAGGTGCTCCTGACACAAGCCATGGTATTTTCAATCACATCATATGCATCTGAAAGCTGGACAATGAATAAGGAAGACGGAAGAAGAATTTCTTCCTTTGAATTGTGATGTTAGGGAAGAATATTGAATATACCACGAACTGCCAAAAGAACAAACAAATCTGTCTTGGAAGAAGTACAACCAGAACTCTCCTTAGGAGCAAGGATGGTGAGACTGCATCTTACATACTTTGGACATGTTGTCAGAAGGGATCAGTTCCTGGAGAAGAATAGCATGCTTGGTAAAGTACAGGGTCAGTGGAAAACTTTGGACATGTTGTCAGAAGGGATCAGTTCCTGGAGAAGAATAGCATGCTTGGTAAAGTACAGGGTCAGTGGAAAAGAGGAAGACCCTCAGTGAGGTGAATTGACACAGTGGCTGCAACAATGGGCTCAAGCATAACAACGATTGTGAGGATGGCGCAGGACCGGGCAGTGTTTTGTTCTGTTGTGCATAGGATCACTATGAGTTGGAATCAATTCGACAGCACCTAACAACAACAACAGATGGCAGCTCACTAGCTTTTTCTTTTTTAAAATTAATTTTTATTTTGCTTTAAGAGCAAGTTTACAAATCAGGTCAGTCTCTCATACAAAAATTTACATATACCTTGCTATATACTCCTAATTGCTCTCCCCCTAATGAGACAGCACACTCCTTCCCTCCACTCTCTCTCCTTGTGTCCATTCGGGCAGCTTCTGGCTCCCTCTGCCCTCTCTTTCCCCCCCAGACAGGAGATGCCAACATAGTCTCATGTGTCTACTTGATCCAGGAAGCTCGTTCTTCACCAGTATCATTTTCCATCCCATATTCCAGTCTAATCCCTGTCTGAAGAGTTGGCTTTGGGAATGGTTCCTGTCTTGGGCTAACAGAAGGTCTGGGGACCATGGCCTCCAGGGTCCTTCTAGTCCCAGTCTGACCATTAAGTCTGGTCTTTTTATGAGAATTTGAGGTCTGCATCCCACTGCTCTCCTGCTCCCTCAGGAGTTCTCTGTTGTGTTCCCTGTCAGGGCAGTCATCGGTTGTAGCCAGGTACCATCTAGTTCTTCAGGTCTCAGGCTGATGTAGTCTCTGGTTTCTGTGATCCTTTCTGTCTCTTATGCTCATAATTACCTTGTGTCTTTGGTGTTCTTCATTCCCATTTGCTCCAGGTGGCTTGAGACCAATTGATGCATCTTAGATGTCCACTTGCTAGCGTTTAAGACCCAGACGCCACTCTCCAAAGTAGGGTGCAGCATGTTTTCTTAATAGATTTTATTATGCCAATTGACTTAGATGTCCCCTGAAACCATGGTTCCCAGACCCCTGCCCCTGCTACACTGTCCCTCGAAGTTTTTGGTTGTATTCAAGAAACTTCTTTGCTTTTGGTTTAGTCCAGTCGTGCTGATCTCTCCTGTATTGTGCGTTCTTTCCCTTCACCTAAAATAGTTCTTATCTACTATCTAATTAGTGAATACCCCTTTCCCTCCCTCCCCACCCTCGTAACCATCAAAGAATATTTTCTTCTGTGTTTAAACCTTTTCTTGAGTTCTTATAATGGTGGTCTCATACAATATTTGTCATTTTGCAATTGACTAATTTCACTCAACATAACGCCTTCCAGATTCATCCATGTTATGAGATGTTTAGTGGATTCATCGTTGTTATTTGTGTAGTATTCCATTATGTGAATATACCATAATTTGTTTACCCATTTATCTGTTGATGGGCACCTAGGTTGTTCCCATGATTTTGCTAAATAATAATACTTTATTTCCCTGCTTCATACATATTACGTACTCTTTAATCTTCACAATAGCCCTTCGAAATGAGCGCTGTTATCCCAGTTCTAAGATAGGAAAATTTAGACATGAAGAGATTAAGTGACTTTCCCAATATTACAGAACTAGTAGGGAGCAAGGAAACCCTGGTGGCATAGTGGTTGAGAGCTACTGCTGCTAACCAAAAGGTTGGCAGTTCAAATACACCAGGCACTCCTTGGAAACTCTATGGGGCAGTTCTACTCTGTCCTATAGGGTTGCCATGAGTCAGAATCGGCTTGACAGCAATGGGTTAGTAAGGAGCAAAGCCAGATTTCTAATTCAGATCTGTCTGGCTAAAAAGCCTGTGCTACTAACCACTATACTGCCTTCAGATGACCACAGTAGGGACCAGCCTGACACAGAAAGATCCACAACAGAGTTTACCTCCACCTTTGCAGTGTCCCTTGAAAGCTGGACCCAACCAAATTCCACTATCTTGCTTGGGAATGGGAACTGCTATAGGTTGAGGCCACCTTTGAGTGGTAGAAATACTAACCTGAGAAGATCAGCAATCCAATGATCACTTCCCAGCTGTGGAACCTGAAGAAAATTACTCAAAGTCCCTGGAATACTGTGAAATAAGAAAAATAATAATGCCTAATTCATGAGGTGCTTTGACCATTAATAACCCAACACATATGAAGCACTTACCACAGTCCTTGGTACGTACTACCAAAAATTAAACCCACTGCCTTGGTGTCGATTCCGACTCATAGAGACACCATAGAGTTTCCAAGGCTATAAATCTCTAGGGAAGCTGACTGCCACATCTTTCTCCCGCAGAACCACTGGTGGTTTCGAACCACCGACCTTTTGGTTAGCAGTCAAGAGCTTTTAATAGTTGCAGCACCAGGGCACATAATAAGTGTTCAAGAATGTTTACAATTGGTATCATTATACCAGACATCAGAGAGACATTCTGCCACCACAGATTATCCAGCTTCCTGACCTCTGGCCACAGCCTCCAGTTTACGCTCAGATTCAAAAAAGTACTGTTTAAAATTCTCCACATCTAGATGTTGTTGTTGTTAGTTGCCATTGAGTCCATTCTGACTCATGGCAACCCCGTGTGTGCAGAGTAGAACCGGTCCACAGGATTTTCAAGGTTGTGACCTTTTGGCAGCAGATCGCCAGGCCTGTCTTCCAAGGCACCTCTGGGTGGGTTCGAACCCCCAAATTTTCTGCTAATAATCAAGCTTTTAACCGTTTGTGCCACCCAGGGACTCCCCACATCTTGATATGCCTATCTAAATGTCCATCAGGCAGAACTTTAAAAAGTCTGACTATTAAAAGGGTTCACTGTATTTGAGGAACCTTCACTTCAAAACTTAACAAAGTTTTTAATTTCAATAAAAAGAAGAAATTCCAAAGTTTTTAATTTCAATAAAAAGAAGAAATTCCACAAGCATCAAAACAGAAAAACAGGTTAATTTCAAAGAAACAAATCATAGACTTCCCTGCAACATTAATTTGAATAACCCATTTTGCTACAAAGTCTCCATTTGTCCCTCCAGATCCACCTCCTTCCTTCCCAGCCTGCTTTGTACTCTGGGAGGATGACTCCTACAGACTGCATCACTTGAGCTTCCTTCATCTCTGGTTTCCAGCTGGGATTGGCAAGTGGGGAGTCTCTGGGTGGTGCAAATGCGTAACGTGCTGGGATGCTGACCGAAAGGTTGGAGGTTAAGTTCACCCAGAGGTGCTTTGGAAGAAAGACCTGGTGATCTACTTCTGAAAAGTCAGCCACTGAAAACTCTTATGAGGCACAGTTGTACTCTGATACACATGGGGCTGCCATGAATCAGAATTGATTCCACAGTAACTAGTTTTGGCAAGTGGAAGGAGAGTGAGATGAAGGTACTCACTTACTCCCACCACCACCATCCTTCTCCCCATATCCCTCCAGGCTACAGCTTAGGCAACACTTGCATTTCTCTACCTATGACCGCAGGACCTATCTGGCAGCCCTTCTCCCATAGCTATAGATCTCACCTGGTTCTAGAAACCACTCCACCTCTTATGTCTTAAGGCCTACCAATAGAAACAGCTTCCTGCTGTTGCTACCTCTGGGTGCCCCACTATCTTTTGAGGGCTCCTTAACCCTGCCCATACCTCTGTAAATATTCTAAGTAAACTATTTGAGTATGCCATCTCTTTTCTACTGTGACCTGATTATTGTACCCGTGGCAGAATCATGGAAAAGAACATAATTAACCCCAAGTCATTTAATCGAGAAGTGTGGAACTGTGAAAGCAAGGCCAGCCGACAGGAGCTATATTTCTGGAAGGGTACAACTACTATCAGAGATGACCTGCAAAAGCAGGAAAGGAGCAGATCAGAAACTTCACAGCTTCTCTTTTCTCCTACTCTCCAATCTCCTGCTAGTGCTTCCTACTGAAGAAAAAAAAGAAGAAAAGTAGTCAACAGGGGAGCTTAAGAGAGGCAGTCCATAGGAGTCAGTTCGTTGGTGCTCAAAGTGGGCAGAGAATGGTTCAGAATTGGGGAGCAAACAGAGAAAAACAAGCACAACTCACTAGTCCCTCTGTGAGGGCAAGGATTTTTATCTGTTTTGTCCACAGTTATATTTCCAGGACTTAAAGCAATCGCTGGCACATGTAGGTTTTCAATAAATATTTGTTGAATGAACAAATGAGTGCTGGAAAACAATGGGACCATAGCTATGAAGTAATAAGGTAAATGTTTGTAATCCAGGAATTCTTTATTTAGTGAGGTTGCCTTTCATATGTGCAAGCATAAAAAATTCTCAGATATGCAAGGGCTCAGGAAACTGATGGATCCTTCTTAAAAGAAATTAGGAGGTTCAGGTTGGCGAAGAGATGAATTAAAAACATAAGAGAGCATGAATGAGGTAGTTGTGGTTTAAAGGGAATAATGTTTCTAACAATATAGCCTAAGGACAAAAATACTGAAATGCAAAGATTTGTGCACAAAGATGTTTGTGGCAGAGACTACTAATTCTCCCCAAATCTCTTCTTTTTCCTTCCTCCACAGTAATAGATGTGCCAGGCTGATGTTTGCTCAGCTGCACTATATTTTCAAGGTTCACTTACCTGTGACTAAGAAACGCAAGCTAAAGTGATGTGTGCTTCTCCTAGGCCAGAGCCCTTAAGAGTGGTCATACCTCCACTCCATGAGTCTGAGCATGGATGTTCACACGACACAGTTTTAAGCTGGGCTGGTAGAAAGAAAAATACAAAAGGAATCAGAGTTCTTGAATGACTGCATTAAGTACAATCATGACTAGCCTCAGAATTCATTTTGTTACCTAAAAGAGAAACAAACTTCTCTCTGATTTGAGCCATTACATTTTAGGGGTACAGTGGTTAAGAACTTGGCTGCTAAACAAAAGGTTGGCAGTTCGAATCCACCAGCTGCTCCTTGGAAACCCTATGGGGCAGGTCTACTCTGTCCTATAGGGTCATTATGAGTTGGAATTCACTCGATGGCAATGGGTTTGGTTTTTGGTTTGTATTTGTTACAGCAAGGAGTCCTGGTGGAGCAGTGGTTAAACACTCAGCTGCTAACCAAAAGGTCCACGGTTCAAACTCAGCAGCCGCTCCACAGGAGAAAGATGTGGTACTCTGTTGCCCTAGACATTACAGCCTTGGAAACTCTATGGAGCAGTTCTACTCTATCCTATAGGTTCGCTATGAATTGGAAACGACTCGATAGCAAAGAGTTTATTTGTTATAGCAGTTAGCATTACCCTAACTAACCCAATGCTCAGTGCAGCATCATTTATATTATGGAAATATCAAAACAGTCTAACATTAGGGAACATACAAATAATGGAAAAGGATGCAGTCCTCGTAAAGCATGTTTATAATAACTCATAAGGGCACAGGGAAAGGCATGTTATGTAATGTTAGTGAAAGAAAGCAAGATGCAAAATTATATATACAGTACAATCTGAACTATATAAAGAAAAACGCATTGATAGTAAAAAGACTAGAAAGAAATAGGTCACTATGTTTTGAGTAGTTGCCTTTGGCTAGTAAGGTTATGGGTGAGCTTTTCCTGATTTATTCTTTTCTGCACTTTCTAAATTTTCTAACCTAATTGTGCATTACTCTCAGAATCACAAAAAAATCAAATGAAAACTTGCTGTGAAGATTAGATGTAAACATTGAAAATGTTCAGGATGTGATGCTATGAGGGAAAAGCAGAATGCAAAATCTATGTTCACTATGTTTGAAAATATGTAAATATGTGTATGCATTTGAATCTAGACTAGAAAGGAAAATGCAGAAGTGAAAATAGCTGCTGTGTTAGAGGGCATGCAGATGATATTTTTGCTTGTTTTAAAACTTTTTCTTCAATCTAATCATAATACTGTTTTATTCCAATAAAAACATGACACATAATTTTTAGGCCAGATCTTTATTCCCAAATGTTTACACTTCCTGGTATTTATTAAATAAATCACAGCCTTTTGAGCCTCAGCTGTGTGAGACTCTTCTGGCTTAGCCACCTCATGGGGTACAGTTTAGAAGGGTTTTTTTTTTTCTTGAGTTTATTCCTTAAACCAATCATTCAACCAAATTAAAGGAAAAATTACCTGAAGGACAGGAAGAAACATTGCTGGTGATGAGGGTGTATTTAACCTAATATTCTCTGGGCTATTTGCCTCCATCTCTTTTCCTTGTTGCCACTATAGTTCAGCTAAAGTTCAAGGCTGTTTGCAAGTTAATAAAAGAGATGATGCAGGAATGACGGGTGTCCTCTGAGTGCTGGTGCTGGGCTTTTGGCATTGGCACATCCCCCTGCAATGCTAACCTCTTAAAGCCTGTTGGGGGATGCCCCATTGACTGAGGGGGTTTTACATGGAAAAGAGTACCCTGGTCTCACTCCTTTCAGCATATACTCCTCCACACAAGCACTCCACGCAGTGTAAACATGCTGCAAACACACCCCGATTTCCCCTGCACCCATTTGAACTCTGTGACCAGCCATCTGCTACTCCTCTGCCTCTGGTTGTTGGTCCATCCCAGCTCAGCTGAAACGGAAATTGACAGAACCTTTTTTTGCCGAACAAGCTGGATGGATAACAATGGAGGTGGCTGCAGTGTCTACTTGGACAAGAAGGAAAAACTTCAGACATCTTCCCTGCTTGCATTTTCCTCGTGTGACTGCTGTTCTGCTGCAGAGCAAGGCCACTGTCCAGCTGCAGCAGCAAATCCTCTTAGCCGAAGCTAAGCAGGAGCTCAGATGGATGGCCCCCCAAGAGATCTGGCATGCTCTCGACCCTGGAGCTGGAGATCAGTTGTATTTTGCTATATCCCTTTCCTCCCTCAAAAGAAATGCAAGGGTGTCTCGGCAATAAGAAAGTGTTTTTGCTTGCAACCCTAGAAATGCCTCCAGTATGCACAAGAGAATTTACTCAAAATAGATTTTTTTTGACACACTGAAAAGTCTCAACAACAACAACAAAAAATCTGGAAAAAGGAGCACCTGATCAAACCAGGTAATCAGAACTTGACATTTTTTGAAAGAAGAAAGATACCCTAGAGTCCACTGAGCTTGCGGGGAAGGTCAAAAGAACCCATAGGTCAGAAATGCTATAACTTGCACGCACATATCTGCAGCCCTTCTAGTACTTCTCCAAGGCACAGTGCTGACACGTCAGATAGCTGAGAGCTTGAGACCTGAAGAAGAATCTTATCATCGCCCGGGGCTGAGTTTTCCTAAAATTCCTACTTCAATGGGCTAGTCATTCTCAGCAAAACTGTAAAGCCAATACAATTTGGCTTTCACATTTTCAATCTCACTTTTCTCACTGTCCAAGTGCCCACCACTCCCACTTCCAGCAGGCAGTACTCTTGTGCTCTAGTCTTCCTTTCTGCTATGAAAACCTGCTCCCGGAAAGAACCCAACACCCCTATTTCCCTTTAAATAATTACATGTATTGCCAGTAGGCAGAAGAAGTGATGTATTTTTTAGTAATGGAGCCCCTAAAATTCTATCCCTTGGGCCTCTACTTTTCTGTCTACAGCAGATTTTGAGGGCCTAGTTAATCCTTCAGGCACAAAGCCTCCAGGGCCCAGAACGACTTGTTCAAGCAGTATTTCATCGCCCACTTCCTTCTGGGTAAGGCTCAGGCCCACTGATGGAATTCTGAAAAACCATGGTCGATTACCCCTTGTGTTCATCAGTCTGAGACTGTTACATTGGATAATCCATTGGTTATGACTTGAGTCTAACTTTGTCCAATAACCTGTCCTTATTGTAAAGAATCTAACTCAAAACTTAAATTCCAGGCAGAGAGACCCATAAAAAATGATTGCCTGGCATTAAAAAAATATATTCTCCCTGGAAACTCAAAAGAAGGTAAAGTCATCACTGACGGAGTGGGACCTGGTAAAGGTGAAGAGCAGACCTCGGGACAGGTTTCACAGTGATCGCAAGTTTCCAGCAAGTCTGAAGTAGTTTACAAAAAACAAAGGAATATTCCATCCTCAGCTCCCACATAGGAAAGAAACTTTTCATGGTCACGTTTCTCTCTTGAGACTGCAAGCTCTTCCAAGCACACCACACCCTTGTACTACGCGGGCCAATAAGAGTTAAAATGAGATTCCTTTAAGGTCCCACGAGGGTCTGATTCTGCCAAGTTTTTCCAGTGGAAAGTTTCAGATGTTTCTATTTCTGATTTAATGGCAGGGCCCCTCCACCTTCCTTTCTGTTCCCTTCATGTACTCCTTTGCCCTTAGATCTGGGTGAAATAAAAGTGCAGAGGGTCTCTTCTTGCCCCCTTCTCGGTCCCTGGCAGGGATACTGGGAGACAGTGAGGGTCTTACTTGTTCTTACTCTCTGGACCTTCATCATCCCACAGGCCATTTCCCTCTGCTTCATCTCTATTCCTAGGAAGGACTTTTGCCCCTTAGCTCCTCTCACCAATCCAATTTTCCTTTCTCCTGTTACCCTCAAGGTCTCTCTCTTCCCTGCCTCTTTACCCTCCCAACAGCCTGCAGATCAATTCTGCTATTCCAGGATCACAGGACCTCCTATAACTCATTCCTTTTCACTGGTGTCTTCCACATCAATGATGACTCATTCATCCATGCTCTGGGGTTTCCATGATTCTGAAGTTTCAAATAATTACAAATAAAATTAAATAGCCAGTGCTTTGAGGTAGCTATTTGACCTAAACCATTTCTATAGGAAGGTAAGAAGTGGTTAAGGGCCTTGACTTTTTGACCCCTAAGAGCCCCAAGCCCCATGTGGAATGGCAAATAGAATTGCAAGACTTGGCTCACTGAGGAACTTGGCTCCACAAATGCTCTCCTTTGAAGCAATGCCTCAATTGAGGTCTCCAGGGAAGGCCAATGTTGACATGTTTTAAGAAAGTTTGTGAGAAGCAGTGATAAGCATTCGTCAGTCCCCTGCTGTGCTCATGCCATCTGCTCTCCTGAGCTTGAGGGAGAATTCACGGGCTTATGGCATCCTATTCAGGGCATTGCTTTTCCTCATCAGAGAGCAAGGGGGAGCTCCCTCTCCATGTGCCTTTTCCTACTGAGGCTGAGGTGTGCTATTGCTCACCCTCCCGGAGCAGCACTGTTCCGGAGGACTCTGTCTAGAAATGAGCTTCTTTTTGATGTATCCATATGTGTTCAGACACACTGGCAGGAAGGAATCACACCCTTTCTAAGGTACCACTGTGCCCTAAATAAGGAATCTAGACAAGAGCTCACCAAGCGGCTAATTAGAGGCACTTGTCATGTGACTTGCCCTTACTCCGAACACCTAGCAGGAATCATTATCCTTGCTGGAGGGAGATTTAGCTTTCGGATACTGTCTCTTGATTACTCAAGCGTAGGAACAGTAGGGAGGGACTGCTGTACATCAGACTCACCGAGCGATATAGCTCTTGTATTTGCCATTCAGAAACAAACACGAATCTTGTCTCCTTTTCCAGTCTGAATCAGCCATCTGAGGTGGGAGCAGGGGACTAAGGAGAAAGCCTCTTATGTAATTCCATTGATGATGTAGGAAAACATCTGAAGAAATGAAAAAAAAATCAGGAAACTAGACTGTGACATCCCAAAATAAGACAGTGAAATAGAAGTCCAAATATAAAATGCCAGTCAGAATACATCCTACAGGAAATGAAGTGAAACCCAATGGGGCAGCACTACCCCATCCTATAGGGTCAACTTGACAGCAATGGGAAGTGGCATATGGTGTGTCTGTCCCTGAGTGGTGCAAACAGCTAAGAACTTGACTACCAACTGAAATGTTGGTGGTTTGATCTTGTCCAGAGGCACCTCAGAAGAAAGGCCTGTCGATCCACTTCTGAAAGGTCACCGCCTTGAAAACCTATGTAGCCCAGTTCTACTCTGACACACATGGGGTTGCCAAGAGTCAGAATCAACTTGTTGGCAACTGGTTTGGTTTTGGTTTTTAGTGGCATATGAGACTCATGGCCGAAGATTCCAATTATAGTTTCAAAGAGTGTCACCAAGGTTGACAAAGGAAGGTAGTTACCGAAGAGGGCCTTTTGGAAAATGTAAATACTAATAATGAAAGAACTGCTCTTGTCAGGACACCAGCAACCTACATACTGGTAGATCCAATGAAAAACTTTCTATCCTTTTCTTACTTAACTGCTCAAAAATATTCAACATGGTTAAGCACTTCCTCCTTGTTGATATCTCGTACTCTCTTCACTTCCACGACACCACACTCTTCTTATCATTCCTTATCAGTCTTCTTTGCTGGGCCTTCGTCTTTCTGCCCCAGGACTTGATTCTGAATCTTCTTCTCTTGAGAGGCTATAATAGCATAGTAGTTAAGAGAATAGACTCTGAAACCAAATTGATTGGTTTTGAATCCTGTCTGTTACTTACTTAAACACATATGAAATCGGAAAATTTGCCTAATTTATCAATGCCTCAGGAAACCTTGGTGGCGTAGTGGTTAAGTGCTACAGCTGCTAACCAAAGGGTCGGCAGTTCGAATCTGCCAGGAGCTCCTTAGAAACTCTATGAGGCAGTTCTACTCTGTCCTATAGGGTCGCTAGGAGTCGGAATCGACTCGACAGCACTTGGTATGGTTTTTTTTTTTTTGGATCAATGCCTCAGATACCTCATCTGTAAAGTAGGGATAAAAATAGTACCTACCTCATGAGGTCGTTATAAGGATTAAAAGAGTTAATATATAAAGCACTTAGAAGAGTAACTAACATATAATAAGCACTATATGTTTGTCCACCACCCATCTATCAGTTTGTGGTACTGTGGTGGCTTCCATGTTGCTGTGATGCTGGAAGCTGTGCCACCAGTATTTCAAATACCAGCAGGGCCACCCATGGTAAACAGGTTTTAGCAGAGCTTCCAGACTAAAACAGACTAGGAAGAAATGTCTGGTGACCTACTTCCAAAAATTAACCAATGAAAACCTTATGTATCACAACAGAACACTGCCTGACTCACTTGCTTTAGACATATTCTGTAGGGGGCCAGCAAGAACAAGAGAGACCCTTGGCAAGATGGATTGGCACAAGAGCTGCAATGATGTACTGAAACATGCCTGTGATCATGAGGACCAGGAAACATTTCGTTCAGTTGTACATAAGGTCTCCATGAGTGGTAGTCGGCTTGATGGCAGCTGTCTATCTTCGTTGTTGCCATTCTTTTCTCTATCTACTCTTTCTTAGGTAATCTCATCCATTCTCATAATCTTAAATGTCATCTATAGATAAATTAATTCTAAATTGACACCTTTGACATGTCCCATGACATCCAAACTCATATAGCCAACTGTCTATTTCATATCTTCTCTGGTATCTAGGGCATTTCAAACTTAACATGCCTTAAATGCAACTCTCGTTTTTCTCCCAAGTCTATTCCTTTCCTAGCCACCCATATTTCAATAAACATACCTCCATCCATCCAGTCGTTCAAGCCCAAAGCTGGGAGTCCTACTTGATTCCTCCCTTTTCATCATCCCCAATATCTAATCCATTAGCAAGTTCTGATGGTTGTACCCGTAAAATATATATCAAATATGACCATTTTTCTTTATCTCTGCAGCTACCACCCTAGTCCCAGCTGCCATAATTTCTTACCTGGACTGCTTCAGTAGGCTGCTGCCTGATTTCCCTTCTTCTATTCTTACCCCTATGGAAACCCTGGTTGCATAGTGGTTAAGAGCTACAGCTGCTAACCAAAAGGCCAGCAGTTCGAATCTACCAGGTGCTCCTTGGAAACTCTGTGGGGCAGTTCTACTCTGTCCTATAGGGTCACTATGAGTCAGAATCAACTCGATGGCAGTTGGTTTTTTTTTTATTATTATTATTCTTGCCCCTTAAAATCCACACACCACACAACAGCCAAAGTGGGCTATTAAAAACATAAATCAAATTATGACACTCCTTCACTTAAGGTCACTTGTCAGGACCTTCCCATTGTGTTTAGATTAATCCGAAATCCTCACCAGAAACTACCTCATGCTCTGGCCCCTGCCTGTCTGGTGCAGTTTGACTACTAACTGAAAGGCTGGCAATTCAAACCCACCCAGAGGCGTCTCAGAAGAAATCTGGTGATTTGCTTCTGAAAGCTTACAGCCTTGATAACCCTTTGGAGTGCAATTCTATGTTGAAACACATAGGGTCACCATGAGTCAGAATCGACTCCATAACACCCGGTTAACTTGTTCCACCTCACTTACTACATGCCTGTCATCTTGGCTTCCTTTCTCTTCTTTAAATACTTTGTAAACTCAAGGCCCTTATACTGACTATTCCCTCTGCCTCTAATGGTCATCCTCTGGCTTTTCATGTGACTGTCTCCTCATCCTTCAAGCCTCAATGTTAGCATCACGACTCTAAGGCCTTTCCTGACCATCTATCTAAATAAAGTAGTCTTCCAGTTCCTCTCTATTTACTTTATAAATGTTATCTATTTTTCAACTGTTTCCTCTTTTATTTTCTGTCTTCGCCTCCCCACTAGAATGTAACTCCATGAGGTAGGAGCTCTGTTTTGTTCACTTGTGTATGGCCAACAAATATCACAGTGCCTGGAACATAGCAGATGCTGAATGTTTATTGAATGAACGACTGAATGAAACCATATGTTAGGTGCTTGAAATATATCATCTTTTTTAATTCTAGGGATAAGACTTCAAAATATCTTTTATTCCCACTTCACAAAAGAAGAAACTGAGGTTCAGAGAAATCGTATAATTTTCTTGACATAACACAGCTAGGCAGAGCCAGGATTCAAATTCCAGTCTTTTGATTCCAAAAGCCTTGTACTTTTCACTTCAGCAAAATTCATTCATTCATTCAACATTTATTGAGCATCTATTTTGCACCAAATACTGTGCCAGGTCCTGGGGATATGGAAATGAATTAGACACCACCCCTGCTCTGCACAGAGCTCTCAATATAATTGCAGATACAGAAAAATAATCGAATAATTACACCAGTGGCAATAAATTCTACATGAACAATGCTAGAGAAAGGAGAGTCAGTAGAGTGTAGGTTTTAGAGCCTGACTGCCTAGGTTTGAATTCCTTCTCTGCCACTTCCTAACCACATGACTTTGGGCAATTTGCTTAACCTATCAGGGCCTCAGTTTCTTCATCTGCAAAATGCAAATAATAATAATATAATTATACTAGTGTGCCCATCTTATAGAATAGTTGTGAGGAGTAAATACGTTAATACATGTAAAGTGCCTGGCACATAAGAAGGGTCAATGTTAGCTGCTGTTCACATTGCATAAGAGGAGGATCAAAGCCAGTCCAACAGTGTTCATTCTAAGCTTCCTGGTGGAGGTAACTATGTTTGAGCTGAGATTTGCAGGAATAGTAGGTATAGTGGTAAGCCAGGTGTAGAAGGCTGGCAAGGGCATTCCAGGCAGAGGAAAACACATGCAAAGGCTCTTTTCTTGCCAGCCTATTTCAGGTTCATCAGCTCAATCACAATTTATTCAGAAACTTGATACTGTGAACCGTGCACTTTCTTTAAGCTAAAATGGCTTTTGCATATATCGTGAGACCTCAGTGATGCTTCCCAAGCCCAAAGACATATAAAATGAGGCTGAAGAAAGAGGAACCAGCAGCAGGATCTCTGAATAGGCTGCTGGGCATGGAGGAAAGGCAGAACATGAAGGAAGGGTATTCCATACACACTGGTCTCTGTCCAAGTGCATGGCCGCTAGGAAGGTGTCTGAGGAGGGCAGGGATAGAGCCAGAGGGGAAACCAGGATCCCAGAGGAGGGAAACTGGTGCTGAGTTAAAACACTTGGGGCTGATAAAGAAAAGATGAAGAAGGCTGGAAGCAGAACGAATAAAAAGCGAATTTAAAGCTCCATAAAAAGATGTACTCCCAATTAAACCAGCTTTATGCAGTTTCCCAGGCAAAGTCCTAGCAATCATTTTAGGAGTTCCTTTAAATCACATTTGCTATGTGGGCAGTCTGCTGAGAAGAACAAGCCTCTGCATTGTGGCTGTAACTTTTGTAGAGACATTTCTTCAGGAACCCAGGGAATGGGCCAGATGAAAGACTGCCGGTGGGACCAGGAAACCCTGTCCTGGGCTTCGGTCCACATTAGATAGTTGAAGGGGAAAAGGAAGGCACCAACCTGCAGCCCAGTTTGTAACTCTGAAGAGCGACAAGCCTGATGTTTGGCAATCTGAGCTCACAAAGAGAATTTTTAATGTCTCATGATGCCTCCTGCTTGACAATATTGGCAGGAATTGGCCAACGCAATGTGACATTTTGGTATCTAGAATCAGGACATAATTCCTTCCTGGAGTCCTTGTTCTGTTTCTCTGGGATGTGGCAGGGTTTCATGATGATGATAATTGGTGCTTGGGGCCTGCCTTGCTTTTTATGCATTCATGATTACAGCCTGTATGCACACTTTATAGCATTCCCTCGCCTTCAGAAAGCACCCGGAGGAGCTGTGGGCCATGGTGGGGAGGAAGGAGGAAGCACACAAGCTTACTGTGAAACAAGGACTTGGAAATCTAAAAAAGGATCTTAGAGACCATCTGCTCTCTGGGAAAGAAATAGACACCTGGAATGGGCATGTGAGCGCCCTAAATCACACACTTAGTGACAGAGCCCTGATCCGGTTTCAACCAGTGTTTTGTTCAACCCGAGGGAAATATTGGTTTGAACGTTGTTTCTTTAATACAAAAAGGCATAGTTTTTTTTTTAATTTTTTTTATTTTTTGCTCTCTTTTTTTTTTTAAGCTACGTGATTTTATGTTAATTCTCTTGACTTTGCTGCAATATATTATTATTGTCAGGAGGGTCCAGAGAAAAGAATGTGATTTCCCATGCCAAAAGGTATTGACCTCCATGATTTCTGTGTGGCATGGACATTTCCAAGGCTGCTTAGAGGGAAATTCAAAGATTTAAAACAACCTCCGTAGCTGCAAAACAAGCCAGTCTTTTTTTCACTGCCTTCCTAGGACTTTCAGCATGAGGACGCCAAGGGTCTTTGAACAGTATTTGCAGTCTTCAACTAGCCAGCCAAATTGATTTGCTTCCCCCACCCCTTGGCCCTCCCTTCTTTTTCCCTCTCCTTCCCAACATGCCCCTAGCCACTACCCACTCAGTGCCCCTCCTTCCTCCAAACTACTCTCCCTAAGCAGTGCCCCATGCTCCCAATTTGTCCAGATATTTCTATCCTAATTTGTTTTTTATTAAGCACTTTCTCCATGCCAGGTCTGGTGCTAGGTACTTTACACCTGGTATATCACTTAACCCCCAAAGTTCCTTCTAGATTTCCTGCCCCCACCATCAGTATCCAGGCAAAACTTTCCTATCCTATGTCTCATACTGTCAGGGCCCTACTTGCAGTGCCAAGATAACAGCTAGTCATCTGACAAATTAGTCTGTGCTAAGATGTTAAATGACACCCCTCAAATCATACCATGTAGACATCTATAGACCCTTATATTGACCTTATTGGAAGGCTACAGTTTCCCCAAGGGTCTAATTCTATACTCTTCATAATAATAATAATAATAATAATAACAATACCCTCTATTTCTACAGTTTGTAAAAGCCCTTTCACATAATTACCCAATATTATCCCTTAGCTGTGCAGAGGTGTTAATGAGGACTTTATCCGCTGCCACATAATACAAAGGCATGTTTTAAGATGTCCTTTAACAGCCCCAAATTGCAGTTCTACCCTGCTTTTCTTCTCAGGCCCTGGTCTTGCTCTAAAACACTGTCTTACATCAGAAGTCAGCACATCCAGGTAACCTAGTGGCTGAGGGTAGGGGGAGAGGAAGTGAGCAGCAGCCAGGAAAGTCAGGAGAAGTGCTGAAAGAGCCATCTCCTAACTGTCCCACAGCCTACTTCTGTTGGGTCCTGAACCTCAGCCAAACCTCTAGCCCAGAGGCTCCTGGAAGCTGATGCAGCCCAGTACCAACTCCCACCCCAGGTTAAGGGGCCCTGCTTTATCCTTCTCCTCTCACCTGCCACTGGCACAATCTGGGGTAGGAGGAGGGCAACCAAAACCAAACCAAACCAGTTGCCATCATGTTGACTCTGACTTATGGTGACCCATATGTGTCAGAGTAGAACTGTGCTCCACAGGGTTTTCAATAGCTGATTTTTTCAGACCTTTCTTCTGAGGTACCTCTGGGTGGACTTGAACCTCCAATCTTTGGGTTAGCAGCCAAGCACTTAACTGTTTGCACCACACAGAGACTTCAACAGGAGGGGAAACTACCAAAATCTCCACTTTGATCTTTTCCAAGAGATTAAAATATTGTGATTTTCCCATCAGAAAGGACATTCCTAAAGACAACTCTATGTACTTCTCCCCCAAAACCCCACCACCACCACCAAGCTGACAATGGGAACTTCCTGAGGGCAAAACAGTGTTTCCTCTATTGGGTGGACACCTGACAAGAAGGAAGGTTAATAGAAAACATTGAGGTTAGAGATCAGAATGTCAGAGCTAGAAGAAAACTTTGAGATCCTTTAGAGCAGTAGATCTCAAACTTCAACATGTATCAGAATTACCTGGAAGACATTAAAACAAATTGCTGGGCCCAACCCCAGAGTTCCTGATTCATTAGGTCTGGGAGTGGGCCCAAGAATTTATATTTCTAACCAGCTTCCAGGTAATGTTGATTCTGCTGGTCCGGGGACCACACTTTGAGAACCATCGCTTTAATCTACTCTATGCATTTCACGGATAAGCAAACTGAGTCCCAGAGAAGAGAAATAACATGCAAAAACATGCAGTATATAGCACAGTAATGATAGGTAATATTTATTGCACTTATTGAGCACTTTTTACACTGTGTCACATTATCTATTTAAAAAAATCTATATAGCTATATCTTAATCACCCTCATTTTACTGATGTAGTAATTAATGAGCTGTTTAGTTACTTGACAAAGGCCATACAATCCAGGCAGCCCAATGCTAGAGTCTCTACTCTTCACTACACTACAGCTACTTTTTTGGACACGGATTTTGGTGTCTGGGTTTCAGTCCTGGCTCCACCATTTCCTAGCTGTGTGAACCTCCACCTATGAAACAGAGATAATAACTGTACCTACCTCCTAGGATTATTTTGATAATGCAATTAAATAATATATGTAAAAAACACATGTGTAAACACTTGGTATTGTGTCTCACCATAAGAAAAACTAGTTGACTTGGAGCTGATTCCAACTTATGGCAACCCCATATGTTGCAGAGTAGAAATGTGCTCCATAGGGTTTTCAAGGCTGTCACCCTTCAGAAGCATATCTCCAGACCCTTCTTCCAAGGTGCCTCTGGGTGGGTTCGAATCCCTGCACTGCTCAGGGACTTCATAAAAGTACTCAGTAAATGGCAGTGGCTATCATCATCATGGAGCCCTGGTGGCTCAGTGGTTAAGTAGTTCAAATCTACCACCCGCTCCTTGGAAACCCTCTGGGGCAGCTCTACTCTGTTCTATAATCACTATGAGTTGAAATCCATGCAACTGCAACGGGTCTCATCAACATTGGTGCAATTGTTTTTGTAATTGTTTCTGTTGGAAGACACCCTTTCTCTTGTCTTCATGTTTCCAAGTGGAGAAACCTAAGTTAGCATAACATTATTGACCCAGAAGGAGGGAATTCAGATTGGTGGATTTGGGAGCGTGAACAGGCCATGTGTAGCCAGTAGGGATCTGTCTGCTTTTAGGGGGCATGTGCTGTAATCTACTTGTTGCCATAAACCCCCCTCTGTGGGCAAGGCCTAGAGTTTTCTTGTATTGTCTGTGACTAGTTGAGTGCCTCTGCCTAATCCTGGTGTTTGGAATTAAGAAGCCCACTTAGCAAACACACCAAAGTCACACTCTCCAGCTTTTCCATCAGAAATATAGCTCTTTTGATCTCCACCTGCTTTACCTGTTTGTCTCTCTTCATCAGTTCAGAACTGGAGGAAGAAAAGAAGGGATGTTATACGTTGGGCACCTCAAACCTCTGCATTATCATTGCTCATTCACATGAGTTAGTGGAGGAGCTTATACTGAACCTAAGTCTCCAAACTCCTACTCCAGTGCTTATTAACTATCCTGACTTTATTATATTGAAAATGACTCAGGGCTACATTTCATTTGCTTAGTTTTTTGTAGAATTTTATTGAGGCATAACATATTCAGAAAAGTGCACAAATCATGAGTATACAGCCTAGACTTTTCACAAACTGAACACATCCATGTAACCAGCACCCAGATCAATATCCTCCTTCCAGTCACTAACCCCCTTATTTCTTTCTATTTTTTTCAATAGAAAGATAAAACTTCCATCAATGAGCAAGTTATTTACATGTCCTACAGTCTAGGGTTAAATTAGGAAATCAAATCAGCCCTCTCACTCTTCATTTGAATAAACAATTTCCTCTCCACAAGCTATGCGCTTTGAGCATCATGTAAATACATCTCTACATCTCGTGCAGTCACTGGAATTGCCAATGCAAGATTCAAAGTCATGCAAACATCTTCCCTTCATTTTCATTGGAACCTGCAGTTTATTCAGGAGTGACAAAGGCAGGTAGAAAAGGAAATAGCCTCAAGCACCAAGGAAAAGTGGGTAAGGTTATTTAAGCTGAAGAGAAGGGGCAGGAGAATTGCTGAGGCTTATGGGTAGTCCCACAAATCTCCTTGTCCTTCCAGGTCTTACCCCTACTCCCACACCCTACACATTCACACACACACCGAGGCCCTCCTCCCAGATAAGATGGCTACTGCTGAACTGGAAACTTGTGCCAGGAAAAAATTAATATTTAGTAAGTGTTTTTGTCATTAAGGATATTGATAATTCAAATTCCATTCATCTCAGAGGTGGCTAAGATTTCAAAATGGGATCCTAAGTCATCAGGCCTATTCTAGAAAATTCTTCCATTAAGACCTGGGTGGAGAAAGTAATTGAGAATACTAGTGCCTCACTAAGGAACCCTGTTGGTACAGTGGTTAAAGCACTGGGCTGCTAACCAAAAGGTCGGTGGTTCAAACCTACCAGTCTCTCCTTGGTAGAAAGATGTGGCAATCTGTTTCCGTAAAGATTTACAGCCTTTGAAACCCTCTGGGGCAGTTCTACTCTGTCCTATAGGGTCACTATGAGTTGAAATTGACTCAGTGGCTGTGGGTTTGGTTTGGTTTTAGTGCCTCACCCTCACCCTTAGAATAAAATTCAAACCCTTCATACTTCATCATATTGGAACCCTCGTGGCACAGTGGTTAAAGTGCTGGGTTGCTAACTCAATAGTTGGTGGTTCGAACCCACCAGCTGCTCCAAGGGAGAAAGATGTGGCAATCTGCATCCATAAAGATTACAGCCTTGGGAGCCCTGTGGAGCACTTCTACTCTGTCCTACAGGGTCGCTACAAGTCAGAATTGACTAGACAGCAATGGGTTTGGGTTTTTTGTATCCTTTGTTGTGACCCCCAGGGATTTATTTACATCATCTGGTCTCACTCCCCTCCAGTTACACTGGCTTCCTTTCTGTTCCTTGTTGCGCTGTCTGAAATGTCCTTTCTTCCTGATATTTGCAGGCAAGCTGCTTCTTGTGCTTCTGGACTCAGCTTAAATGTCACTTCCTCAGAGAAGCCATCTCTGACCACCTTCCAATCAGTCTCTCCCTCTTAACCGTTACGATTATTTTCTTTAAGACACTTATGACTATCAGAAAACTGTATTGTATTACTTATTATTATGTGCTTGTTGATTGTCTCTTTCACTAGGAGGTAAGCTTCATGATAGCAGGGATTTCATCTGATTTGTTTACCCCTGTATCCCAGAATATAGAACTGTGCTTGGCACATAGTAGATGCACAATAAATATTTCTTGGATGAATGGTTTTAAGCTATCCATGTACCCTAAAATCTCCAGATGCAATTCATAACACCACTCTTTAACAGTCTCTGCAAAGTACAGGCTTTTTTTTTTTTAACTGAAGGATCTGGTGTGCAATTGCTGTTAATATATGGGCATTTTGCAGAAAAATGGACTCATTCAGAAAAAATGTTAACAGCATTATCTGTAAAGGTGTTTAAGAAAATCACATTTTGGAAAATTTGAAAGATTTTTTTTAGAAAAGAGAATATATGTAGAGAAACACACTGTTCAGTGCTTAATTGGAAAGTACAGTCTTTGAGACCAGCTAAACATAGTTCATAGATAAAAACTGACATGAATTCAATCCCCAAAATGTGAGAATTAATCAAATTCCCACTTTCCCACTTCGCAATCACCTCTGACACCAGCCACCCACACAGCACTTTCCCTTTCTGTCCCTAGCCACCTGGAGCTAGGTCAGATCTCATAAGTTAAAAGGACACTATCCTTAACGCTAGCAAGCAGCCATTTAAGATGCATCAGTTGGTCTCAACCCACCTGGAGCAAAGGAAAATGAAGAACACCAAAGACACAACGTCATTATGAGCATAAGAGACAGAAAGGGCCACATAAACCAGAGACTACATCATCCTGAGACCAGAAGAACTAGATGGTGCCCGGCTACAACCGATGACTGCCCTGACAGGGAACACAACAGAAAACGAACCCCTGAGGGAGCAGGAGATCAGTGGGATGCAGACCCCAAATTCTCGTAAAAAGACCAGATTTAATGGTCTGACTGAGACTAGAAGGATCCCGGTGGTCATGGCCCCCAGACCTTCTGTTGGCCCAGGACAGGAACCATTCCCAAAGCCAACTCTTCAGACATGGATTGGACTGGACAATGAGTTGGAGATGCTGGTGAGGAGTGCGGTTCTTGGATCAGGTGGACACTTGAGACTATGTTGGCATCTCCTGCCTGGAGGGGAGATGAGAGGGTGGAGGGAGTTAGAAGCTGGTGAAATGGACACAAAAAGAGAGAGTAGAGGGAGAGGGTGAGCTGTCTCATTAGGGGGAGAGTAATTGGGAGTGTGTAGCAAGGTGTATATGGGTTTTTGTGTGAGACTGACTTGATTTGTAAACTTTCACTTAAAGCACAATAAAAATTATATATATAAAAAAAAGGACACTATCCTTCAGACTGTCAGATAGGCAGATACCAGCCACAAGCTGAGGAGCCCACATGACACCCTAGCCTTCTGATTTGCTGGCTGCAAATTCAGAGTTTTCCCACTAACCTTTCAGGACACCATCCGCAAGCTCTGGGGCCTTCTCTGGGCTCCCTCACTTTCACCTGCTGGCTCTCATTACTCCTCTGGTTTCAATAATTCACTGCAATGACTCGCAGAACTTGCAGAAAGCACTATACTTACTATTACAGATTTATTATAGTAAAAGGATAAAAATCAGGAGCAGCATATAGAAGAGATGCATGGGGCAAGGTTTGGGAGGGTGGTCAACCCGGAGCTTCCATGTCCCAAAAAGGGCACGCTCCCTTTCCACAAGTATCAATGTATTTCACCAACCAGGAAGCTCCTGTCTTAATTGCATAGTTTGACTGGGGCTTCATTGCATATGAATGGCTGAATCATGCTCCCCTCCCTCCCTGAGTTCAGCTGATATTGGCCACAGAGTGGATCTTCTGGCTTGGCCAGCCCCTCACTCATTAGCGCAAATCTTCCAATAAAGCAAACCAAAAATTCATTGCTGCTGCATTGATTCGGACTCATAGTGACCCTATAGGACAGAGTAGAACTACCCCATGTGGTTTCCAAAGAGTGGCTGGTGGATTCGAAGTGCCAGTCTTATGGTTAGCAGCCGAGTTTTCAATCACAGTGCTACAAGGGCTCCTCAATTACTAAGAAAATTCCAAAGACCATCTTTCAGGAACCAAGGACAAAGGCCAAAATGCTCTCTGTAAGGTGATTCATTACCTCACACCTAGGTGCAAATCCTGGTTTTGTTTGTTTGTTTTTTCCTTGCTAAAGCTGAGT
Organism: Elephas maximus indicus; assembly: GCF_024166365.1. NCBI lineage: Eukaryota > Metazoa > Chordata > Mammalia > Proboscidea > Elephantidae > Elephas > Elephas maximus. The sequence goes on along the minus strand of NC_064846.1, from coordinate 57,908,312 downwards.
GACCTTGGGCAAGTTTCTCAGGCTCTTTGAGCCCATTTCCTCTTCTGTAACATAGTAGCTGTGATGATTAAATGCCCACATTCTCACCCTTTCCTCCCAACCCACCCCCCACCCATCCCCCCAGCCCCCCTCCCCACTATTATATTCCTTTCCAAAGCCCTTGATTGTTCCTTTTTCTCCAGGTGTGTCTAAATATTCCCTTCCCACTTTACTGCCCCCACTTTCACAAACTGTCCAAACTAACAACAAAAATTCTTGATGCCTGCCAAGGACAGATGGAAGGATTACCATTTAATCTCCTGTTTCTTCAGTGACTAGACTGTTGCTTTCTGCCTATCATCTGTTTCCTTCCACTGCCTCCTGTCGTTGTGAAGAAATCAAGCTTAAGTGCAATAAGTATGAACTTTAAGTCATAATAAATCATTCAGATGTCAAGAGCCCTAACCTGCCAATCTGAGGGCAGAGAGATTGATTAGAAGGTTTTAAAAGCTTCGCTTATCATTGTTAAGGGTTTGTTCTTTTTTCTTTCTTGAGAAAGGTTGGGAGATCCATCAGTCTCTTTTCTGTACGGAAAGCTAAGTGAGTTAACATCAAAGGAATGTCTGCTATGACTCTGCTAGGGAAAACTTTAGTCACTGTGGCGTAAGCACTAGAAGGTACTGTGAAAATTATCTAATTCAATTCCTTCATTTTACAAAACAAGAACTGAGACCCACAGAGGAGCTGAGTCACTTTCCCAATCTCACACAGAGAGTTAATGGCAGAACCAGAGCAAAGCCCTAAGTCTTCTAACCCTTAGCTTGATGTTCTTTTCACTAGACCAACTTGTCCCATTAACTCAGGATTGGGGCAGCTAATTCAGGCCTCTACAGATAGACTGAATCAAGGGTGCGTGTGCCTTTCTTCTGCTTGTCATGTTGTTGTTGTTATTAACCATGAACAATGGAATTAAATGCTGCCTGGTCTTTTGCCATCCCCATAATCTGTTGAGGATCAGATTATTGTAATCCATAGGGTTTTCCTTGGCTCATTTTCAGAAGCAGATTGATAGGCCTTTCTTACTAGTCTGTGTTAGTCTGGAGTTCCTCTGAAACCTGTTCAGCATCATAGTAACATGCAAGCCTCCACTGACAGATAGGTGGTGGCTGTGCATGCGGTGCACTGGCCAGGAATTGAACCAGTGTCTCCCATGTGGAAGGTGAGAATTCTACCACGGAACCACCAATGCCCATCTACTTGTCACAGATACTTAGAAATGAAAGAGAATGTATCAATCAGTGCCCCAACAAAAAACAGGCAGGGTCACTCAAATTGAGTAATTTGAGGAAAGTTTAATAAACGGGCTATTTATAAAGGCTTGGCAAGGTGTGGGTACAACCACAGGAAGCGATAACAAAGTACTGGTGGGGAGGGCTTACTTAGAGGAAGTGGCTTAATCTCCTCAGGCCTGAAAGGGCAAGGGGAGGGAGAGGTTCCTAGAGGAGAGACAGAGTTGCAAGAAGGCTTCCTGACTGGAGCTGTGACCTTTCATTGATGGACCCAATCCAACAACAGCATCCTGCAGTGAGGAAGCTGTTGTTGTTGTTAGGTGCCATTGAGTCAACTCATAGCGACCCCATGCACAACAGAACGAAACACTGCCCGGTCCTGCACCATATTCACAATCGTTGTTATGCTTGAGCCCATTGTTGCAGCCACTGTGTCAATCCATCTCCTTGAAGGTCTCCCTCTTTTTGGCTGACCCTCTACTTTACCAAGCATGACGTCCTTCTCCAGGGCCTGGTCCCTCCTGATAACATGTCCAAAGTATGTGAGGCATAATCTCACCATTCTTGCTTCTAAAGAGCACTCCGGCTATACACCTTCCAAGACAGATTTGCTCGTTCTTTTGGCAGTCCATGGTATATTCAATATTCTTCGTCAACACTACAATTCAAAGGCATCAATTCTTCTTTGGACTCCTTTATTTATCATCCAGTTTTCACATGCATATGAGGCGACTGAAAACACCATGGCTTGGGTCAGGCGCATCTTAGGTGACATCTTTGCTTTTCAACACTTTAAAGAGGTCTTTTGCAGCAGATTTGCCCAATGAAATGTGTCATTTGATTTCTTGATTTCTGCTTCCATGGGTATTGATTGTGGATCCAAAGAAGATGAAATCCTTGACAACCTCAGTCTTTTCTCCATTTATCATGATGTTGCTCATTGGTCCAGTTGTGAGGATTTTTGTTTTCTTTATGTTGAAGTGCAATCCATACTGAAGGCTCTAGTCTTTGATCTTCATCAGTAAGTGCTTCAAGTCCTCTTCACTTTCAGCAAGCAGGCTGTTAATGAGTCTTCCTCCAATCCTGATGCCCCATTCTTCTTCATATAATCCAGCTTCTTGGATTATTTGCTCAGCATACAGATTGAATAAGCATGGTGAAAGATTACAACCCCAACGCACACCTTTCCTGACTTTAAGCCAATCGGTATCCCCTTGTTCTGTCTGAACAACTGCCTCTTGATCTATGTACAGGTTCCACATGAGCACAACCAAGTGTTTTGAAATTCCCATTCTTGGCAGTGTTATCCAGAATTTGTTATCATCCACACAGTTGAATGCCTTTGCATAGTCAATAAAACACAGGTAAACATCTTTCTGGTATTCTCTGCTTTCAGCCAGGACCCATCTGACAGCAGCAGAGATATCCTTGGTTTCACACCCTCTTCTAAATCTAGCTTGAATTTCTGGCGGTTACCTGTCAATATACTGCTGCAGCCACTTTTGATGATCTTCAGCAAAATTTTACTTGTGTGTGATATTAATGATATCGTTTGATAATTTCTGCATTTGGTTGGATCACCTTTCTTGGGAATAGGCATAAATCTAGATCTCTGCCAGTTGGTTGGCCAGGTAGCCATCTTCCAAATTTCTTGGCATAGACACGTGAGCACTTCCAGTGCTGCATCCATTTGTTGAAACATCTCAATTGGTCTTCGTCAATTCCTGGAGCTTTGGTTTTCTCTGATGCCTTCAGTGCAGCTTGGACTTCTTCCTTCAGTACCATTGGTTCCTCATCATTCCAACTTCACCCTTCTCTCACTGATCTTCCATTAGTGCTCCCTATTGGTCTTATGGGAAACCCTGTTTATGTAGTGCTTAAGTGCTATGGCTGCTAACCAAAAGGTCAGCAGTTCGAGTCCACCAGGCACTCCTTGGAAACTCTATGGGGCAGTTCTACTCTGTCCTAAAGGGTCGCTATGAGTCAGAATCAACTCAACGACAATGGGTCTAATGCACTAGGAAAAACAAAGGGCAAAATAGCCCAGTGATGAAATCTATACAGGACAGTGTTCTAGAACAAAGAGGAGGGTAATAAAAAAAAAAAAAAAGGTAGAGAAGCGATTTAGAGGGTAAAGGGAAGATGCCCATCACAGTTTCACAAGGGAAAGGGAGCAAGCATTTATGGAGCACCTACCATGTTTCAGACATTATCCTTGGAAGTTTTCGCATTGCATTTATTACTCACAACCAAACTTTTGCAGTACATTATTTTCCCCGTTTTACAAAAGAGGAAACTGGTGCTAAAAAAGAGCTTAGATCACTTGATCACTGTCACACAGCCAGTATTTGAACCCAGGTGGTAGAGCTTGTATTTCAACCCAAGCCTGTCTGGCTCCAAAGCCCACACGCTTAACTATCTCATATTATTGCCTTGATAACAATAAAAAATGTAGGGCAGTCCCCTCCTGTGTTAAGAAAAAGGAAAAGAGCCATGAGATAATTACTGTCCAAGTAGCCACAGACATGTACAGAGAGCTACACCCACTCCTTAATTCATCCTTAACCACCTCCTTCAAAGTGCCTAGTGTTATCCCTCCCAGTCTTACAAACCCCTACTGAAGTGTTAATGAATAACTAATTTGTTAACTAATAATTTGGTATTAACTGATACAATTTGAAGGTGTAACTACTCCCAGGGAATCTTCATTTTAATAGAAAACATCTCCTTTGTCATCTCACTACCCTTTATACCTTTCCCAGAGTAAATATATAAAAACGAAGACTTGGTGCTGAGTTGGAAAGACTGATGAGCTTTATCTTAGGCACTAAAGTATTGGGGGATGCATTTGTTGGTGGAAGTCAAAATTTACACACTGATTCAATTACAATAAAAAAACAAAAAGCGCTTCTTTATCTCTGACTTCATCTTGATCTGGAGCCCTAATTCCCCCAGTATCTTTTAAGTTAATATTCATTCAATTCGAAGTTCAAACATCCTCTCAGGGCTACCTCACAAAATGTCTTCTCTTCCCCTTCCCCAAGTTGGCATCTGAAAGTAGAGGGAAGGTTATATAGCTTCACTGCAGCTGGAGAAGGAGTCTTGGTGCTGCAGGTTCATTTCTGGTTCCTCTGTGGGCTCTGCTTAGATTTCCCTAATCATGCCTGGTCACCGTGAGTCCTGCACTGATGTCTCCTGCAGAATGTCTCAGGTCCACTTGGTGTTTGGGGAATCATGTTGGGAGCCACTGCTAATGACCACGAACCTTGCCATTACTCTTATGGTAAGTTCCTGCCTTCAGCTTCCTCCTCTTCCTGACTCTAGGCCTCTTCTTATCCAGCTGTTCTTTCTTTATTCTTGCACCCTACCTCCCAGGATATAGGGGAATTTCAGGATCTCCTTTACAGCTTCATAAGACCAAGTACACTGTCCCCAAGCCTCTCTTTGCTTCATCATGCCATAGGGTCATTTCAATGTTGATATGGGGTACAATGTAAAGTGATCCTTTCTGCAAGTTATAAACAAGATGGCTGATACCAGCCCTTTTCGTGACCCAGAGTATAGGGCCTGCATCTTAAACCTTGGCACGCACATTCTTCCCAAATATTTACAGCTCCTCTGAGCACCAAAAATAATTTGTTTCCTAAGTAGCATGGACTTTCCTTATGTTAATATCCTCATATCCTCACTACACTATGGCTGATGGCAAAGTGCTATTTTCAGACCACCCCATATTGCTCTTGATATGTAAAGAGAGAGGAGCCCTAATGATGCAATGGTTAAGCACTCAGCTGCAAACCAAAGGGTTGGTGGTTTGAAACCACCAGTCGCTCTGTGGGAGAAAACACCTGGCGATCTGTTCCCATAAAGATTTCAGCCTAAGAAACCCTATGGGGCAGTTCTACTCTGTGCTATAAGTTGGAATTGACTCAACAGCACACAACAACAACAACAACAATGTAAGGTGAATCTTTACCCTCATCAAAGCCTGGCTTTTGAAACTATTATCTTGCTGTCTTAGTCTCAGTTCTCTAGAGAAGCAAAACCAGTAAAGCACATATATATATATTTACTTCAGAGAAATGGCTTACACAATTGTGGGGGATGACAAGTCCCAAATCCATGGGTCAAGTGGCAGGCTGAAGACCTCTGCTGGCTCACATGGTTGCACAGGTTGACAGACCCCAAATCTGCCAGTCAGATGGCAGGCTGGAGATCTCTGCTGACTCACGGGTTTGCAGGGGTTGGTGAAACCAAAATCTGCAGGCCAGAGAGCAGACCAGAGACTTCTGCAAGGTTACGTCCCGAGAACCAGAGGTCAGGTGATAAGAAGAGCCCAGGGAAAGAGAGAGTGAGCTTTGCCAGAGTATCCATTTATATACAGGAGGCAAGCCACACCCCTCAGGAAATTGTCCTTTTGACTGATTGGCTGCTTGCATCAGACCACAAAATGGCAGGTGATTACATTATGGGAGAACATATGACAAACCAATGCGAATCATAACTTAGCCAAGTTAACACATAACATTAACTATCACACTTGCTGTGCACTCAAAAAATCAGTTTAAACAGAGGTGCGCAATGATACATTTGCTCTAGGTCACGTCTGACTTCCCCTGAATCAGTAACTGCAGTTGATTCAATAAAGGGAGTGCAAGACAACAAAAAAGCAGAGATTATCAGGTGCAAATGACAACAAAAATTGATTTAATATCTCAAAAATATACAGGGCACATTTTCACTCATCTATTTGGAAATAAATATATTTTTTTAAAGTACCTACTATGTACCAGGCACTGTACTGAGTGGTTGTATAGAGTGAATGCCCCAGGTCAATTCTTATTACAACATACTTACTGTAAAGCAAAATGATTTGCAAGCCATGGGCAATCATTTTTGGCTACACGCAGTACAGTGACACATCCGCATGGTCAATTCTTTATTCATTGGGCCTGAGAATAAAATATTGTGGCTATTTTTTTTTTTTTTGGTCTGGGTGACTGGGGGGTTAACCTGAAAACCCTATTACCTTTCAAAACATATGGCTGAAAATCCCATGAGTCCAATTTCCTGCCATAGTGAGTACAGTATAGCAAGTTACGTTAGTGAACAAAATTTAATATTTGAAGATTAAAGATATTGCCAGGTCTGTGAGTCATCTTTTCAACCATCAATGGCATCAGCCCAGACTAGCCATGCAGTTGTAAAAGGCTTAGGAGAGTGTGTTTAACCCATAGGAAACCCACAACACTAGACGTGCAGTTTAAAAACAAAAAACACATAGAAGATGGTTATCTTTTGATACACTTCTTTCTGTAAAAACACAGTTCCAGAAAAACCTTTGGTTAATTAAGTGTCCTGCTTAAGGAAAGATGTATTATCGCTTGGATACTTGTTTGAAGCCCATTGTAGTGAAATTTTGAACTGCACTAAAATAAAATTTTATTTCAAATGATGTTGCAAACTTCTTAGACCTTCTAGTAAGCCTTTCTTTTACTGAAAGATCTTTAAGATTGTTCACGATTGCCATTTTACATTACTGAGCCTAGAATGCAATGTTTTTCTATTTCCAAATATACCTTTAATAAAATGCTTACAAGCTTTTCACAGCAGAAAACTACTTATTAGGGCAGTGATGTTATTCTTAAAAATGTCCTGAGTTTATTGTCCTGCCTCCATATTGTTCTGAATCAGTACAATTCTCGCTCTAATTTGAGAGAAACTGTCATTAAAGAGAATCTTTCGAGAGGTCACTGGGAGTGTTTGGCCCTTCCTCTCTAAGTGAATGATTACATCTTCTACTTAATGAAAAGCTAATGGTTAAAAAGCATCTCAAGGTATAACCAGGCAAAAACGAGAAAGGAAGAGCCATTTACAAGTATATGTGAGATCTCATATCTCTTTTATTTTAATTGCTAAACAAATTTTGCACACTTGAAGAGGGCTAGCTTGACAGCCCTGGAGCAAAAGTCATTGCTTATTAATAGTTGCAGCCTTAACCTATTGAAAAAGAATATGAGGCCAAGAAAGGGAGCAGCTGTGGGGCTTTTTTAAGCATGAGAGTGTGAGAGGTGGGAGATGAAAAGCTGCCCCAGCGGTTAAGGCAATTACCTTTGTCAGGAGAGAGCAAAGAAAATTTCCTGGAGAGTGGTGAAGGGGAGGCAGCATTCGTGTACCCCTACTTGGTGCGCACTGGTTAAGCACTCAGCTGCTTAATCAAAAGGTCGGTGGTTTGAACCCACCAGCCACTCTGCAGGATAAAGATGCAACAATCTACTTCCATTAAGATTACATTGGAAACCCTATGGCGCAGTTCTACTCTGCCCTATAGGGTCACTCTGAGTCAGAATCAACTTGATGGCAAAGGCTTTTTGTTTGTTTGTTTTTACTTTTCTTCCCAGTGTCCCTGGGTGGTGCAAATATTTAAGTGCTCAACTATTAACTGAAAGGTAGTGACCCCAACCGCCCCCCAGAGGCACCTCAGAAGAAAGGCCTGGCGTTCTGTTTCCACAAGGTCACAGACTTGAAATCCCTACGGTGCAGTTCTACTCTGCATACATGTGACTCATCATGAGTTGAAATTGACTCAATGGCAACTGGTTTGGGTTTTGGTTTATTTTTCTTCCCATTTCCTTCCCCAAAATGGATAGAAGTTATTGTTATGTCAGTAAGATAAGCCTGGCGAACAGGGCAGAAGTGTCCCCACTTGACCTCAGCAACCATTTCCTCCTTTCGGGATTTCTTGGGTGGAATTACAATTACTGATTTTTGAACAGAGAGGGTGGGTCACTCCCAGGTGACGACAAAGGAAGGTTAGAGAATGTAATGTAGAACATCCCCACAGTACCTGGGACATTTTTTTAGAAGCAGGGAAGGCAGGGTGGATGTATGGACGAACACTAGACAACAGAAGCCAAGAGGTCCAGCACAGGGTTTGTCTGCTAATCACATTCAAACCTATAACTTGCCAGGGTGCCACATCCCAAACTCTCCAAATAATGCTAGCTTCAGGGGTCAGTTTTTCCAAGAGCTTTCTGTGAGAAGACTTTTAATGGAAATATAAGCTTCATAAGAGCAATAAGGGAGAAAAAATGTAAATCTCTTCTCCACCTTGCACTCACTTTTCCTGGTGTGTTTTACCCAAAAGAAAAACTCATCAGAAATGACTCCCAAAGCCCAGACTCTGACCTCCCAGATCCTGCTCCCTCTAATCAGGCCGGCAGTTGACTGACAGTCAGGAAATAAACCCGTCTTTGAAGGTACAGCTGGAGCAGGTTTACAGCCAATGACTAATATGATCTAATCTTCCAGCAATCTGGACAATTTTCAGTTCTGGAAGATTCGTATATGTTTGTTTAACTTTCTGATTCTGTCCTACAACCACTGATTAAATTATTCTTCAAGATCCAATCTTCTCAAATGTTGCAACCTTTCTCATTATCAAACTCCAGTGTAATATCAGGTTCCACAATGTGCCCAAGCCCTACAATATCCACCTGGGAGACGCTGAAAAGCCAGAGAAAAAGCCTGCAGCCAAAGCCTTGCTGGTAGGAGGAGTAGCCAACCACTTATCCAATTAACAAACCCTCATTGAACTGCCAGTAGGTGTGCTAGCCACTGTGCTAGGTATTTCAGGAGGTATAATCATTCTTCAATTTCTGAGATGCCAGGAAGGTCCACTTGGCCAAAAATCTACCTCCCCCACAAACTCACTGATGCCTGAAATCCTTTTAATAAGGAACAAAGTATTTAATTCCATAATTGGCGATAAAGATTAGAGGGAAGCTCCCTGTGAGAGAGAAGAGAGTTGATTTAAATCCATACTGAGTCAAAAATTACTGATGTTAGAGCCACTTTTCAGAGAAGATTTTAATAGAAGGAAAGAAAGAGAAGGAAGAGGATAGGCAGTCCTGGAAGCCTAGGAGGGTAGAAAAGATAACACAGAGAAAAAGAGGACAAGAGTAAAGAGGTTGGGGGCTCCAAAGATCAACTTTGTCAACTATGCCATCTTGCCAAGGGCAATCCAGCCTGTAGTTCAAGTAAGCAGCTATTGGGTCTAATGAGGAAGATGCCAAATGTAGCTGGTGCCAGCCAGACTCTGCAAGAGTTTTAAATTTTCTTTTGAATCCAGTAATAAATTACATACCTAAAGGGTTCTGATTGAGAAAAAAAAAAGCACTGCTTCAAGTGTAAAACAGAATTACCAGTCTTAAAATTGCAAAAGGTATTAACATATAAATTAGCTGTTCCTAAGAGATTTTCATACTCACCAGTATATCTGATTCATTTTCTCTGGCCCACTTCAACTACCTTTTATATTCGAAGCTCCATTTTCGATTTCACTATTTTATCAGATCAGGTTTTGAGTTTGTTTGGATTATCATTTTGGTACATGGAGCTCTGAGATATCCTAACACACAGTTCGAGTCCAGCCATCCTTATTTCTATTTTCATTTTCCATGAGCTGTACAAGGGCTTGTGCATTCACAGCAGGCAGGTTCGACTAGAGAGGGTGTGGGGGTGGGGAGAAGGGTTGCTGGATTCTTAAATAGTGAATCTTTCAAATGTAGCCATAGATGAAAGCATAGCCACAAAGCAGGAGATCACATTCTACATTGATAGAGCAGGTTCTCTGAGGTGCATCACCCTGCCAAAGAGGAAAGTACCCATGGGCCCAATGATTCCATTCTTTTCTTATTGGGAGATGTTGGGACTATAGCGCTCAGCCAGCTTCTTGAAATCATTATGCTCTTTTTCCTCCCTCACTGGGTCTTTTAGAATATTAGGGTAGTTGGTAAAAAGAATGCTCATGGATAGCTGACAACATGAAGGGCCTTTCTGAGCTCCATGGGAAGAGACACTTCATATTTAGTGAAAGAAAAATTGGAGGAGGGGTTTCTTCTTCTCTGTCATTTCTCTGACAGGCAGTAATGTCTCTCCTGCCAAGAGCTTTCAGGACAAGGTGGTTTCTGTGAGTTGCCACGAAATTCATTATCATATATTTATGCTCTAAAAATGCAATTAGAGTCACCCTTTGGGTGCACCACATTTACAATAATTATTCCAATCAAATCTTATCCACAAAAATGACGAACAAGAACTCCAAGTGGGAAAAGGAATGTTTGTTGTTGTTGTTATTGAATCATATCTCAGACCTGAGGACAGTCATAGTGCATAAACCAAAGACAGCAGAACAGAGCATTCTCAGAGAGGCACATTTACCTTTTCACAGAATGCCTACCCCTAGCCAAAGACCTTTCCAAGCAAGGTCCATTTGACAAATCTGTTCACAGTCCACCCAGCTCACCAGAGCTTTCATGTCTCTTCATTATGCTGAAGAAAGACCAAAAATGTGGAAATTAGAAACTTAGGGGCCTAATCTGGCTCTGTCACTGATCAATGCCCTGACCTTAGTGGGTATCAGTTTTCTTGTCTATGCAGTGGGGCAAACAACACCACTTGAATACAATAAGACTTGAGCTTCCTGTTTTACAAAAGTTCAAGGGTGGTAGTAAATATTAAAGCAATCTGAAATATATACAGCGTAATATAAGTGCAAAGTGGAATTATTCTTCCTGACCCCAGAGAAGAAAGTCAATACAGTAGGCAACAGCATTGCCTGATTTTCTGCCCTGAAAGAGAGGCCCAAGACCTTTTGTACCATTAAACTATGGCTGTGGGGTTTCTGATCAATTATCAATTCAGTTCTTCTGATTTCCCCCAGCCCCAGGCATTTTCTTTGTGAAGCTCTCCTATTCATCTCCTCAAAGATATTTTTTTCTTACATTCAATGTTTCTATTGAGAAGTCTGAGATTAACCCGATTTTTGTTTCTTTGTAGGTGTATGATTTGTTCTTTCAAGATGTTTTTAGAAGTTTTTTTTTTTTTTGATGTTCTTAATGTTCACTGTAGAGTAGTGTAGATTTTTCCTTTTCTTTCTTATTTGGCACTCTGTGACTCCTTTCAACATGAGGCTTTTTATTATTTTTTAAAAATTTTTATTGTGCTTTAAGTGAAAATTTACAAATCAAGTCAGTCTCTCATACAAAAATTTATATACACCTTGCTATATACTCTAATTTCTCTCCCCTCCACTCGCTATTTTCATGTCAATTTGGCCAGCTTCTGATGCCCTCTGCCCTCTCATCTCCCCTTCAGACTGGAGATGCCAACATAGTCTCATTATTTTTTAATTCCAGAAAATTTATCTTAATGATTTCTTAAGACAATTCCTGCTCTCCATTTTTACTTCTCTCAATTTCTGAGATCCCATTTATTTGACATTGGAGCTTACACTTCCATCTTCATATCTCTTAGCTTTTCAGTATATATTTCCTATCTCCTTATCCTTCCCTGCTTCCTTCTAGAAAAGTTCCTCAGTTTTATTTTTATTTATTTTTTTTTTTTTTAATATGAGATTATTTATTTTGAAAAGAAACATATCTCTGAGGAATCTGGTTGGAAAGAAAATAATTCAAGGTCTAAATATAATCTAATAGCTGGCTTATCGGAATCATTTTTTTTTTTTTTTTATAATAACTTTTATTAAGCTTCAAGTGAACGTTTACAAATCCAATCAGTCTGTCACATATAAGTTTACATACATCTCACTCCCTACTCCCACTTACTCTCCCCGTCTTGAGTCAGCCCTTTCAGTCTCTCCTTTCTTGACAATTTTGCCGGCTTCCCTCTCTCTCTATCCTCCCATCCCCCCTCCAGACAAGAGTTGCCAACACAATCTCAAGTGTACACCTGATATAATTAGCTCACTCTTCATCAGCGTCTCTCTCCCACCCGCTGACCAGTCCCTTTCATGTCTGATGAGTTGTCTTCAGGGATGGTTCCTGTCCTGTGTCAACAGAAGGTCTGGAGAGCATGACCGCCGGGATTCCTCCAGTCTCAGTCAGACCATTAAGTTTGGTCTTCTTATGAGAATTTGGGGTCTGCATCCCACTGCTCGCCTGCTCCCTCAGGGGTCCTCTGCTGAGCTCCCTGTCAGGGCAGTCATCGATTGTGGCCGGGCACCAACTAGTTCTTCTGGTCTCAGGATGATGTAGGTCTCTGGTTCATGTGGCCCTTTCTGTCTCTTGGGCTCTTAGTTGTCATGTGGGCTTGGTGTTCTTCATTTTCCTTTGCTCCAGGTGGGTTGAGACCAATTGATGCATCTTAGATGGCTGCTTGTTAGCATTTAAGACCCCAGACGCCACATTTCAAAGTGGGATGCAGAATGATTTCATAATAGAATTATTTTGCCAATTGACTTAGAAGTCCCCGCAAACCATGTTCCCCAGACCCCCGCGCTTGCTCCGCTGAGCTTTGAAGCATTCATTTTATCCCGGAAACTTCTTTGCTTTTGGTCCAGTCCAATTGAGCTGACCTTCCATGTATTGAGTGTTGTCTTTCCCTTCACCTAAAGCAGTTCTTATCTACTGATTAATCAATAAAAAAACCCTCTCCCACCCTCCCTCCCTCCCCCCCTCGTAACCACAAAAGTATGTGTTCTTCTCAGGTTTACTATTTCTCAAGATCTTATAATAGTGGTCTTATACAATATTTGTCCTTTTGCCTCTGACTCATTTCGCTCAGCATAATGCCTTCCAGGTTCCTCCATGTTATGAAATGTTTCAGAGATTCGTCACTGTTCTTTATCGATGCGTAGTATTCCATTGTGTGAATATACCACAATTTATTTACCCATTCATCCGTTGATGGACACCTTGGTTGCTTCCAACTTTTTGCTATTGTAAACAGAGCTGCAATAAACATGGGTGTGCATATATCTGTTTGTATGAAGGCTCTTGTATCTCTAGGGTATATTCCGAGGAGTGGGATTTCTGGGTTGTATGGTAGTTCTATTTCTAACTGTTTAAGATAACGCCAGATAGATTTCCAAAGTGGTTGTACCATTTTACATTCCCACCAGCAGTGTATGAGAGTTCCAATCTCTCCGCAGCCTCTCCAACATTTATTATTTTGTGTTTTTTGGATTAATGCCAGCCTTGTTGGTGTGAGATGGAATCTCATCGTAGTTTTAATTTGCATTTCTCTAATGGCTAATGATCGAGAGCATTTTCTCATGTATCTGTTGGCTGCCTGAATATCTTCTTTAGAGAAATGTGTGTTCATATCCTTTGCCCACTTCTTGATTGGGTTGTTTGTCTTTTTGTGGTTGAGTTTTGACAGAATCATGTAGATTTTAGAGATCAGGCGCTGGTCGGAGATGTCATAGCTGAAAATTCTTTCCCAATCTGTAGGTGGTCTTTTTACTCTTTTGGTGAAGTCTTTAGATGAGCATAGGTGTTTGATTTTTAGGAGCTCCCAGTTATCGGGTTTCTCTTCATCATTTTTGGTAATGTTTTGTATTCTGTTTATACCTTGTATTAGGGCTCCTAGGGTTGTCCCAATTTTTTCTTCCATGATCTTTATCGTTTTAGTCTTTATGTTTAGGTCTTTGATCCACTTGGAGTTAGTTTTTGTGCATGGTGTGAGGTATGGGTCCTGTTTCATTTTTTTGCAAATGGATATCCAGTTATGCCAGCACCATTTGTTAAAAAGGCTGTCTTTTCCCCAGTTAATTGACACTGGTCCTTTGTCAAATATCAGCTGCTCATACGTGGATGGATCTATGTCTGGGTTCTCAATTCTGTTCCATTGGTCTATGTGTCTGTTGTTGTACCAATACCAGGCTGTTTTGACTACTGTGGCTGTATAATAGGTTCTGAAGTCAGGTAAGGTGAGGCCTCCCACTTTCTTCTTCTTTTTCAGTAGTGCTTTGCTTATCCGGGGCTTCTTTCCCTTCCATATGAAATTGGTGATTTGTTTCTCTATCCCCTTAAAATATGACATTGGAATTTGGATCGGAAGTGCGTTAAATGTATAGATGGCTTTTGGTAGAATAGACATTTTTACTATGTTAAGTCTTCCTATCCATGAGCAAGGTATGTTTTTCCACTTAAGTATGTCCTTTTGAATTTCTTGTAGTAGAGCTTTGTAGTTTTCTTTGTATAGGTCTTTTACATCCTTGGTAAGATTTATTCCTAAGTATCTTATCTTCTTGGGGGCTACCGTGAATGGTATTGATTTGGTTATTTCCTCTTCGGTGTTCTTTTTGTTGATGTAGAGGAATCCAAGTGATTTTTGTATGTTTATTTTATAACCTGAGACTCTGCCAAACTCTTCGATTAGTTTCAGTAGTTTTCTGGAGGATTCCTTAGGGTTTTCTGTGTATATAATCATGTCATCTGCAAATAGTGATAACTTTACTTCTTCCTTGCCAATCCGGATACCTTTTATTTCTTTGTCTAGCCTGATTGCCCTGGCTAAGACTTCCAACACGATGTTGAATAAGAGCGGTGATAAAGGGCATCCTTGTCTGGTTCCCGTTCTCAAGGGAAATGCTTTCAGGTTCTCTCCATTTAGAGTGATATTGGCTGTTGGCTTTGCATAGATGCCCTTTATTATGTTGAGGAATTTTCCTTCAATTCCTATTTTGGTAAGAGTTTTTATCATAAATGGGTGTTGGACTTTGTCAAATGCCTTTTCTGCATCAATTGATAAGATCATGTGGTTTTTGTCTTTTGTTTTATTTATGTGATGGATTACATTAATGGTTTTTCTGATATTAAACCAGCCTTGCATACCTGGTATAAATCCCACTTGATCAGGGTGAATTATTTTTTTGATGTGTTGTTGGATTCTATTGGCTAGAATTTTGTTGAGGATTTTTGCATCAATGTTCATGAGGGATATAGGTCTATAATTTTCTTTTTTTGTAATGTCTTTACCTGGTTTTGGTATCAGGGAGATGGTGGCTTCATAGAATGAGTTGGGTAGTATTCCGTCATTTTCTATGCTTTGGAATACCTTTAGTAGTAGTGGTGTTAACTCTTCTCTGAAAATTTGGTAGAACTCTGCAGTGAAGCCGTCCGGGCCAGGACTTTTTTTTGTTGGGAGTTTTTTGATTACCGTTTCAATCTCTTTTTTTGTTATGGGTCTATTTAGTTGTTCTACTTCTGAATGTGTTAGTTTAGGTAGGTAGTGTTTTTCAAGGAATTCATCCATTTCTTCTAGGTTTTCAAATTTGTTAGAGTACAATTTTTCATAATAATCTGAAATGATTCTTTTAATTTCATTTGGTTCTGTTGTGATGTGGTCCTTCTCATTTCTTATTCGGGTTATTTGTTTCCTTTCCTGTATTTCTTTAGTCAGTCTAGCCAATGGTTTATCAATTTTGTTAATTTTTTCAAAGAACCAGCTTTTGGCTTTGTTAATTCTTTCAATTGTTTTTCTGTTCTCTAATTCATTTAGTTCAGCTCTAATTTTTATTATTTGTTTTCTTCTGGTGCCTGATGGATTCTTTTGTTGCTCACTTTCTATTTGTTCAAGTTGTAGGGACAGTTCTCTGATTTTGGCTCTTTCTTCTTTTTGTATGTGTGCATTTATTGATATAAATTGACCTCTGAGCACTGCTTTTGCTGTGTCCCAGAGGTTTTGATAGGAAGTATTTTCATTCTCGTTGCTGTCTATGAATTTCCTTATTCCCTCCTTGATGTCTTCTATAACCCAGTCTTTTTTCAGGAGGGTATTGTTCATTTTCCAAGTATTTGATTTCTTTTCCCTCGTTCTTCTGTTATTGATCTCTAGTTTTATTGCCTTGTGGTCTGAGAAGATGCTTTGTAATATTTCGATGTTTTGGACTCTGCAAAGGTTTGTTTTATGACCTAATATGTGGTCTATTCTAGAGAATGTTCCATGTGCGCTAGAAAAAAAAGTATATTTTGCAGCAGTTGGGTGGAGAGTTCTGTATAAGTCAATGAGGTCAAGTTGGTTGATTGTTGTAATTAGATCTTCCGTGTCTCTGTTGAGCTTCTTACTGGATGTCCTGTCCTTCTCCGAAAGGGGTGTGTTGAAGTCTCCTACTATAATTGTGGAGGTATCTATCTCGCTTTTCAGTTCTGTTAAAATTTGATTTATATATCTTGCAGCCCTGTCATTGGGTGCGTAAATATTTAATATGGTTATGTCTTCCTGATCAATTGTCCCTTTTATCATTATATAGTGTCCTTCTTTATCCTTTGTGGTGGATTTAAGTCTAAAGTCTATTTTGTCAGAAATTAATATTGCTACTCCTCTTCTTTTTTGCTTATTGTTTGCTTGATATACTTTTTTCCATCCTTTGAGTTTTAGTTTGTTTGTGTCTCTAAGTCTAAGGTGTGTCTCTTGTAGGCAGCATATAGATGGATCGTGTTTCTTTATCCAGTCTGTGACTCTCTGTCTCTTTATTGGTGCATTTAGTCCATTTACATTCAGGGTAATTATAGATAAATAAGTTTTTAGTGCTGTCATTTTGATGCCTTTTTATGTGTGTTGTTGACAATTTCATTTTTCCACATACTTTTTTGTGCTGAGGCTTTTTTCTTAGTAAATTGTGAGATCCTCACTTTCATAGTGTTTGACTTTATGTTAGTTGAGTCGTTACGTTTTTCTTGGTTTTTGTCTTGAGTTATAGAGTTGTTATACCTTTTTGTGGTTACCTCATTATATACCCCTATTTTTCTAAGTAAAAACCTAACTTGTATTGTTCTATATCGCCTTGTATCACTCTCCATATGGCAGTTCAATGCCTCCTGTATTTAGTCCCTCTTTTTGATTATTGTGATCTTTTACCTATTGACTTCCATGATTCCCTGTTATGTGTATTTTTTTTTTAATTAATCTTAATTTGTTTGTTTTTGTGATTTCCCTATTTGAGTTGATATCAGGACGTTCTGTTTTGTGACCTTGTGTTGTGCTGATATCTGATATTATTGGTTCTCTGACCAAACAATATCCTTTAGTATTTCTTGTAGCTTTGGTTTGGTTTTTGCAAATTCTCTAAACTTGTGTTTGTCTGTAAATATCTTAATTTCGCCTTCATATTTCAGAGAGAGTTTTGCTGGATATATGATCCTTGGTTGGCAGTTTTTCTCCTTCAGTGTTCTGTATATGTCGTCCCATTCCCTTCTTGCCTGCATGGTTTCTGCTGAGTAGTCAGAACATATTCTTATTGATTCTCCCTTGAAGGAAACCTTTCTTTTCTCCCTGGCTGCTTTTAAAATTTTCTGTTTATCTTTGGTTTTGGTGAGTTTGATGATAATATGTCTTGGTGTTTTTCTTTTTGGATCCATCTTAAATGGGGTTCGATGAGCATCTTGGATAGATATCCTTTCGTCTTTCATGATGTCAGGGAAGTTTTCTGTCAGAAGTTCTTCAACTATTTTCTCTGTGTTTTCTGTCCCCCCTCCCTGTTCTGGGACTCCAATCACCCGCAGGTTATCCTTCTTGATAGAGTCCCACATAATTCTTAGGGTTTCTTCATTTTTTTAAATTCTTTTATCTGATTTTTTTTCAGCTATGTTGGTGTTGATTCCCTGGTCCTCCAGATGTCCCAGTCTGCATTCTAATTGCTCGAGTCTGCTCCTCTGACTTCCTAGTGTGTTGTCTAATTCTGTTATTTTATTGTTAATCTTTTGGATTTCTACATGTTGTCTCTCTATGGATTCTTGCAACTTATTAATTTTTCCAGTATGTTCTTGAATAATCTTTTTGAGTTCTTCAACAGTTTTATCAGTGTGTTCCTTGGCTTTTTCTGCAGTTATCCTAATTTCATTTGTGATATCATTAAGCATTCTGTAAATTAGTTTTTTATATTCTGTATCTGATAATTCCAAAATTGTATCTTCATTTGGGAAAGATTTTGATTCTTTTGTTTGGGGAGTTGGAGAAGCTGTCACGGTCTGCTTCTTTAAGTGGTTTGATATGGATTGTTGTCTCCGAGCCATCACTGGGAAACTAGTTTTTCCAGAAAATCCGCTAAAAAAAAACTGCAGTCAGATCCCTATCAGAGTTCTCCCTCTGGCTCAGGCTATTCAGATGTTAATGAAGCCGCCTGGGGAGGGTGGGGGAGGGAACAGAGAGATAGGAGAGTAGCACCTCAGAATATAGCCAGAGTTGCTTGTCTTGTTTGGAATGACTATTATATCTGAGATTCCCGCGGGCGCGTCGCCTATGTGTGCTGTCTGTGTGGAGATTGCCCCCGGGGGGTCTGGCCCGCTGGAGTCACGGTCAGATCCTCCGCTTCCAGCCCCACGCCCAGCGTCAAGGCTCCCCTACTGGGACGGTGCACTCTCGACTCCAAAATCAGTCTCTGCCTCCCGGGGACTTCTCGTCCCTCCAGCCGCGTGGCCGCGCCGCCCCCGTGAACCAGGTGGGCCCCCTCCCGGGGTTAGTTCAGATGGGTGGAGTAGCTCCCCGTGCTTGTGCCGCGACCGAGTGTCCCGGCTGGAACGCTGTTCTCCCCGCTCCAATACCAGTCGCTGCCTCCCGGGGACTTCTCCTACTGGCTGCGTCCCACGCCGCCCGCGCGACCCGGATGGTCACCTTCCCGGGGTTAGTTCAGGGGGTGGAGCAACTCTCCGTGTTTATGGCGTACCTGCGTGCAGTCCAAATCCCTGTGGGACGGTTCCCCGGCTCGGATGCTGCTCTTTCTGCTCCAAGATCAGTCACTGCCTCCCGGGGACTTCTCCTAACGGCTGCGTCCCACGCCGCCTGTGGAACCGGCTAGTCCCCCTCCCGGGGTTAGTTCAGGGGGGTGGAGCAGGTCTCTGTGCTTGTGCCGTACCTGACTGGTATGCTGGCTCCAGGCTCTGGAAACAATCGCTGCTTCCCCGTATTAGTTCGTTCTCCGTCTCTAAATCTGTGTTTGTTGTTCAGGGTTCGTAGATTGTTATGTATGTGATCGATTCATTTGTTTTTCCGTGTCTTTGTTGTAAGAGGGATCCGAGGTAGCGTCTGCCTAGTCCGCCATCTTGGCTCCGCCTCCCCTCAGTTTTATTTTTAACTTACTAATTTGCTCATTAGCTACATTCATTCTGCTATTTATTCTGTTAGTTGTATTCTTTATTTCAATTATTATATTTTTTATGAGTAGAATTTCCACTTCCAACTATGATGTAGTAACTGGCACTAGACTTTCCCTCTGGACATAAATAACCAGAAAACTGAAAAAATATTTGAAACAACTGTTTTCAAAAAGTGGATAACTAACATTACAGGATCTTTTAAAGAAGGAAACAAAAGAGGCAATCTCTGTAATTGCCCAAGCTTTATGCCTGGTGGTAGTTTCCAAGCCACAGAAAACCCAGGCAGAGCACTGTGGTCTTCTGATTTGAAATCAGAATCCAGGGAGGCTGAGACAGCTGTAATTTTGGGGGCAGAGAACTGGGGAGGAGGGAGCTATGCAAAGAAAGAACTACAGACAGTGGCATAGAGATTTCCTTGAGTCTTCAGTGCATACTGACTTGTGCATACATAGTGTGAAACTCCAATGAAGCTAGGCAAAGAACAACTTCTGGGGAGCTATAAGCTAAACAATACTGAGCGCTCATTCAGTGCTGGGAAATGTTTAAGTTCCAACCAGGCAGATTGGAGGAAAGTTGTTGAATAAACAAGGATTTCAGTAGAAATCCCAGAATGATCACACCATAGTTGTTGTTGTTGTTAGGTGCCATCAAGTCGGTTCTGACTCATAGTGACCCTATGTACAGCAGCATGAAACACTTCCCCATCCTGTACTAAGGTAGGTCTAGGGTAGCCTTTATCCTAGGGCTAGTTTAGCCCTACTACTAGAATAAAGGCTACCCTAGGCCTACCTTAACGTAGATTATAAACAAGCCTTGAAAGGTTGAAATTGATCTGAAAGTAACTTAAAACCAAAAAAAAAGAAAAAGACCCATTGCCATTGACTTGATTCCAACTCATAGCAACCCTCTAGGACAGAGTAGAACTGCCCCATAGGGTGTCCAAGGCCATAATCTTTATGGAAGCATAAAGATTTTTTTTTCTCCCATAAAGTGGCTGGTGGGTTTGAACCACCAACTTTTGGTTAGCAGCCAAACACTTAACCACTGCACCACCAGGGCTCCATGGAAGTGACTTAACTGCTTGTCAAAACAAAATTCAACATTCTTTAAAATAAGACTACAAAATTCAGACACTCAATAACAGCAACAAAAAATCACATTATTAGCATCCAATTAAAAAAAACTACTAGACATGCAAAGAAGCAGAAATATATGACTCATAACCAGGAAAAATACTAGTCAACAAAAACAGGCACAAAGTGCCAAAGATGGAATTAGCAGGCAAGAAATTTACAACAGCTATTCAAATATATTCAAGGGTTGTGCAGTAAGGATCAGCATGAATTCATTCTCCAAAATGTGGAGACTGATCCAGTTCTCACATTCTGACTTCTTCATCCTCATCACCAGCTGCCTCCATGGCACTCTCTCTCTCTTTCTCTGACCCTAGCCACCTGGATCTAGGCCAGACCTCACAAGTTAAAAGGACGCCATCTTTCAGACTGCCAAATAGGCAGACACCAGCTGCAAGTTTGGGAAGTCCACACAACATCTCAACGTACTAACCTGTTGGCTACACACTCAGAGCTGGTTTTCCACTACTCCCTCAGGATGCCAGCCACAAGCTCGGGAGTCCATACGACACCCTTACCTTCTGGCCTGCTGGATACTACTACCCCTTTGGGTTCGATAATTTGCTGGAATGATTTCACAGAGACTGTACCTTACTTATGACTATAGGTTTATCATAGCCAAAAAGGATATAAATGAAGAAACACATAAGGCAAGGTCTGGGAGGGTTCCCAACATGAAGCTTCCATGTCCCAAGGGACACATTACCTTCCCAAGAGCAGAGGTACTTGAAAACCAGGAAGCTTTCTGAGCCTTAGTGCTCCAGGATTTTATCAGGCAGTCTTGCATGATAGGCTAAATTATTCTTCCTGAGTTTAGTTGATGTCAGCCTGCCAAGTGAGTCATTTCTGGTCTGACCAGCCCCCACTCACCAACACAAATTCGCAGATGAGGCCTGGAAGTCCCAAAACAAGGCACGCCAATTTCTGCAAGGCTTATTTCTCAGGAGCCAAAGGCAAAGGCTAACTTACTTAGGGTAAAACTAGGTACTTTACTCCACAAAGATTTATAGGATAACATGAACATGACAAGAAAACAAATGGAAACTATATAAAAAAAGAACCAAATGAAACTACTAAAGTTGAAAAATATAATATTTGAAATGGAAATTTCATTGGATAAGATTAACAGTAGATTTGCCACTGCAGAAAATGAGTGAACTTGAGGACTATGTAAACTATCCAAACTGAAGTATAAAGAAAAAAAAATGTGAAAAAGTTGAGCAGAGCCTCAGTGTCCTGTGTAACAACATTGAGTGGTCTAACCTATATGTAATTGGAGTCCAAAATGGGATGCAGAGAAAACATTTTAAGAAATTATAGCTGAAAGTTTTCCAAATTTGATGAAACTGTAAATTCTCAGATCCAAAAAACTCAAGAAACCACAGGCAGTATAAACACAAAGAAAATCACAACAAAGCACATCATAATGAAGTTGCTGAGTAGTGATTAAAAAAAAATCAAAAAAACTTAAATGCAGCAAGAAAACAAAAAGAATACGTTACTTACGAGGGAAAAAAAAAAGGATAAACACTGACTTCTCGCCAGAAATAATGTAAGCCACAAAACAATGGAGACAACATTAAAAAAAAATTTCTTTTAAACAAAACAATGGGGGTGCCAAGATGGCAGAATAGCCACACACTTCCTGCGATCCCTTACAACAAAGACCTGGAAAAACAAGTGAAACGATTATATTTATGACAAACTAGGACCCCTGAACATCAAAGGCAAAGTTAGAAAATGGACTGAACAGCAGGGGGAGGGAGAGACGGTTCAAAAGTGGAGAGGAGTTGCCAGACCTGAATCGCTGGGATCCATCAGGCACCATTCCCAGGAGTGGCTGTGGCAGGCTGGTAGTACCATTTGGCCGCAGTTTCCTCAGGGAGAAGCAGCCAGCCACACAGCCTACTCACACCTCCGGAACCAGAGAAGAACGGCAGTCTCAGCGAAAGCTAAGTTCTTGCATATATTTTTCCATGCCCCCCACCACCAAGCCAGCTTCAGAGACTGTTGATTTCCCTGGGCCTGAGATAGCCCCTGTTTAGTGCCAGGAACCATTCTCCCAGCCTTGGAGAAGGAATAAATTTGAAATTGAGGGAAAAGATAATTTGCCAGCTTCACTAACCTGAGGAGCTCCAGACAGAAGCGGCTCATGTCCAGGCATAAATGGTCCATGGACTCTGAATACCTTTCCCCCCTGCATGGACTTGTGTGGGGCTCTTTCTGGAGGATAGGCCCTTGCTGGAAGACTGCAAATGTTACAGCTGTATGGTTGAGAGGTGCGTGTTTGATATTTGACACCACTTTGCCTATTAAACAGGGTTCTCACCCACCCACATCAGGGGCCTAAGGACTGGTGGCTCCACTCAGGTCACCCAGCAACCTGTGACTACGATCCAAAGATAACTGGTACCTCCCAGTCCTTACAACCAAAAGCATGGGGTGCCAATGGTCCATCTGCACAACCCACCCACTTGTGTGCTCTAGGGAACATGGATGTGCTTTCCGCACAGATACTTGGGGAATGGTTGTCAGCCCCCTGCCTTATTCAGAGCCTGACCCCTGCTGCAACCAGATACTGGTACCTACACCAAACACCCCTGCCCCTCTAAGACTGTAGAACAGAGCCTGTACCACACACTTAATGACTGACTATCTGGACACCTGAGCTGAATCCATGCAAGAAAAGTGAATAGATTCCTAGGCT